>NC_081195.1:49080977-49417643 GCF_902713425.1 Acipenser ruthenus
TGGAAAATGTTACCATCCAGCTGGATCTGGAGGCAGAATTCCATTTCACTCATCTCATTATGACCTTTAAGGTAACCTCAAGAGGTTTTCTTGGCACAGTTCCTCTGCTTGGGGTCCCAGATGTTCATAGGAGTTTAACATCGAGTACTCAGACAAATGTTGTCTTTTTAAAAGCTCTTGGAGCTTTGTGGTTTTAGTATTTGTATCTCTAAAAGATATCAATTTCTCCATTCGCCACCTGACAAGTTAAAAAGACAGGTCCTAGCTTCACAATGTGGTCTGTAAGTGTAAAATTGGATTGTAATAAACCAGTTTACACTTTTGAGTTTGAGTGCTGGTATGAAAGCAATGGATTGTGTGTAATATTGAATGGGAGACCTGTGTTAAAATTAATGAGCCACTTTGTCCTGTTATTGACATTTTGAAACGCACAGAATCATTAGGTTATTTACAACAAGTGAAACCAATCTAGCAAGTGCTCTTTTTTTCTAAAAACAATATGCAATATTTCTGAAAAGCCCTTTATACTTGATGAGGTTTTTGAGAGGAGCTGGGGGTTCACGCTGAGATAAACCGAGCTGTTTTATAATTGTTATTTAAACGTGTATTTTAAAACATAACATGCCTGTAACAGACATACTTGTTTTACTTGTACTTGTATTTTTTTATTTCTCTTAGACATTTCGTCCAGCTGCCATGTTGATTGAGAGCTCTTCTGATTTTGGGAGGGCCTGGCAGGTGTACCGTTATTATGCATATGACTGCGAATCTGCATTCCCAGGTATTTCTGTGGGGCCAATGAAGAAAGTCAATGACGTCATCTGTGACTCCCGCTATTCGGACATCGAACCTTCTACAGAAGGAGAGGTTTGTTGAATTAGTTTATCTGACAAGGTGAAGACTTTAAGCCAGGATTTTAGTCGTCTGTATATTATTTATGTCTGTAATGTTACTTTTATTTTCTCCTGTCTAGGTTATCTTTCGAGTCTTGGATCCCGCTTTTAGAATTGATGACCCTTACAGCCCCAGTATCCAGAGTAAGAATACTGCTTTATTTTCTTTAATCTGGTGTACATTATTGCTGATTTGATGATAGGGAGAGGATTGAAGGAGGAAACAGAGCAAGTTGTTCAATCGTTTTCACTTTCTTAAAATCGTGTTCTTTGTTGAAATGGAATTAATAAAAAAAAAAAAAAAACACAGTTCTGTGATAATTGGTTATAATTCTTATTTACAAGAGTTATGTAACTGCTGTTGACTCAAATCCAGATGTACATAGTTGTGATTTCAATAATAACTTCAATACCTGGCATCTTTTAGGTCATACTGTACACACCATGTTTAAACGTAGGACATTGTAGATATATTTTCTTTAGGATAAACATTCTTTCATCTGACAATTCTCATGTTTGTTTTATCTTGGTTCACTGAAGAGAAGAATCTTTAGCAAGATGTTTCTAGATGGGGTGGGGGTGGGGATGAGGGAAGCTCTGTGTTAGCTTCCACATTTGTTCCAGATTTTACTCCACACCCCCCTCCCCCCAAAGCTCCTGCCAGTTTTTTTTTTGTTGTTACTTTACTCAACAAAGACATTTTAGTTACTCAGATGATGCATTATACAGTGCTCCAAATTCCTATGTTAATCTAAATCTAAACATTGGTGCAGATATATAGTGGTTTTGTCAAACAAACCAAGAAATTGGTACAGTAAACCTTTTGAATGAAAGCTGAAAAGAAGATATACCTCTGTCTGTTTTATTTAATAAGAATATTGCAATTATAAAAGACACATTTTATAATAGTTTTATTGAATAGAACTTTTATTTATGTATTTTTTTTGTTGTTGAATATTTAAGATATGTTAAAAATCACCAACCTGCGGATCAATCTTACAAGACTACACACCTTGGGAGATAACTTGCTGGACTCAAGGATGGAAATCAAAGAAAAATACTATTATGCCATCTATGACATGGTAGTCCGTGGTAATTGTTTCTGTTATGGGCATGCAAGTGAATGTGCTCCTATAGATGGAACTGGAGAAGATGTTGAAGGAATGGTAAGTTAAATTAATTCATGTTCTGAAATTTGACTCACGTTATTTGTACAATTTTAAAGGGTACATGTTTTTCACACACCAATTCATTTGAAACCGAAAAAGTTTCATTGCTCATTTACTGCTTTATAGTGCTTTACTAATTTATTTAAAGGCAGATGTGATGTATACATCTGTGGGTTAATTATTAAATTTATGTTTTCAGCTATGCTGAACCATAGAGGTACTTTTGTGTGATTGGTTTTGTTTAATGACAGGGTTCTAATTGTATCCAGATGAAAACATTAAAACGATTTTACGTCATTTGAGAGTGAACGTTTTACATAGACGCTTGTCGTTTTTGGCCGGAAACCGCATTCTACTCGGCAGCGGAAGCACATTTTCATCCAGAATACAGTACTGGCCAAAATGTAATTTACAAGAAGGTTATCACAATTTTTTTCATCATAACCATAAAAATGAATTTTCAATAGTTATAAGTAAGAAAGCTGTTGTGCAGAAGCTGTATTGTTTATGCTTGACATCCAATGTTCACATTTCTTTTTAAATTCAATTGTTTACATTCTAAAGTTCCATTTTGTTTTGTTTTTTTTTCATTTAAAAACAAAATGTTTATTATTTCCAGGTACACGGGCATTGCATGTGCAGACACCACACCAAAGGTTTGAACTGTGAGCAATGTGAGGATTTCTACCATGATCTACCCTGGAGGCCAGCTGAGGGGCGAAACAGCAATGCTTGTAAAAGTATGTTCGTACAGCTTATTTATAAATGATTTTTTTGTTTTTGTGTGTGTGATTAGAAAAGTAACATTTTGCTGCTTCTTTCCAGAATGTAACTGCAATGAACACTCATTCACTTGTCACTTTGATATGGCTGTGTACATGTCCACGGGAAACGTCAGTGGAGGGGTATGTGACAGTTGTGAGCACAACACTATGGGACATAACTGTGAACAATGCAAGCCTTTCTTTTACCAACATCCAGAGAGAGATATCCGTGACCCCATCATCTGTGAACGTAAGTTTACTGTGTCCTCACTTAAAATGTAAGATGTTAGATACAGGGCTCCAGTTTGTGCCTGTCTACCCTTTGATCATTGTCTAAGTCAGGTAAGCAGTTTCAAAAGACTGACTGGGTGGGTAGCACCTGCACTTTCAAGTGTTATCTCAGTGTAGCGGAGATTTCAAAGCAACCCTTAACAGGAGGAACAGAGATGTGTTTTTTCTTGATCTATCAATTTTTACCTGTTATGTAATGGTTTTTAATGGGTTGCTGTTAACTGGTGAGGTTTAAGAGACTTATTAAAAAAAAAAAAAAAAAAAAAAAAAATATAGGTACTTTTTAAAAACGTATCTTTCATTTCTCCTCAGAATGTAACTGTGACCCAGTTGGTTCCCACAATGGTGGAATCTGCGATCGCTACACTGACTTCTCTACTGGTCTCATTGCTGGACAATGTCGCTGCAAACCAAATGTTGAGGGCGAGCGTTGTGATCAGTGTAAAGAAGGGTTCTATGGGTTAAGTGATGATCCCTTGGGGTGTCAGCGTAAGTAGATTTGTAAAGGCTTTTTCTTCTTTGGTAATATATTTTGGTTTTAGGGGGTGTACTGTTCTGTATCTTATTATATAGCTTTCTTTTTAAGATATTACATTTTTCAATTATTTTACTGTTTTTGTGTTACACCCCAAGTTTTTATGAAACAAAGTTAAAATTGCCACTATTATCATAAATGTATTCGTGGCACAGTCCTGCTTGAGTGTGTGACAGCAATTTCCTTTTTCTCATTTGTCCAGCTTGTACATGCAGTCCTTTGGGAACGCTTCCTGGAGGAAATCCATGCAATGTAGAGACAGGAAACTGTTACTGCAAACGCTTGGTAACTGGGAGGAACTGTGACCAGTGTCTGGTAGGTAACCTTTTTTTTAATTGTGTAGAATGGTGACAGACAGGATTTTTTTTTTTTCTGTTCTCTGATCAAAGTTCAGAGTAGAAACTGCAGTTGCAAATCTGTTAATGTTACTGTTTTTTGCCCTTAAACATAAATTTAGATTTACTTGTAGTAAAATTGGTTGGCTGAGTGAAATGCAGTAGCAATTCTAGAAGCACAAAGTTGCCTGACAATATCAGTTTGGTAAACTACTTTTTTTGCAGTAGGAATCGTGTTTGCACATAAAATTAACAGAGCAGAAAAGCAACTCGTTTCTGTAAAGCTGCAAAAATGACTCTGCTGTCATGAGGTCTTGGAGAATATTAATGGCTTATTGTTCAACAGCCACAACACTGGGGACTGAGCAACGACCTGGATGGGTGCAGGTCTTGTGACTGTGACCATGGTGGAGCGCTCAACAACAAGTAAGGACAAACTTAATGACCATCAAATTTCCATTTTTGTTTTTAGCTGCAGTTGACTTTAGAATACCAAACTTTATTAAATGTAATTTTTCTTAAACTTGTTTTGCTTGCTTTTAGCTGTTCTGCAGCAACCGGACAGTGTGAGTGTAGGGAGCATATGTTCGGACGCCAGTGCAGCGAAGTTGAATCTGGGTTTTACTTTATTGCACTCGATCATTATACGTACGAGGCAGAGGATGCCAACTTTGGCCCAGTAAGTTCATTCAAAGAGAAATTGTAAATTTATAACACGTTTCAGTGCTTGCTTATATCTTTTAATGATTAATCTGGTCCCATGTTTTCAGGGAGTGAGCATAGTCCAGAGACCCTATCCTCAAGATCGGACACCAACTTGGACAGGAATCGGGTTTGTGAATGTTCCAGAAGGAGCCTATCTAGAATTCTATATTGACAACATCCCCACTTCAATGGAGTATGATATTCTAATACGCTATGAACCTCAGGTAACTCATATATGATTTCTTTTTAAATGTATACTGTACAAACTTGTGAAAACTTGGTTCTATTTGTAACACCTGTTGTTTTAGTTACCAGATAAGTGGGAAGAAGCCGTAATAACTGTTGTTCGCCCAGACATCATTTCTACCAGCAGCAGATGTGTGAATACAGTGCCTGATGATGACAACCAGGTGGTATCTCTGCATCCAGGTTCCAGGTGTGTAAAACCTATGCGCTAGTATTAAAGCATAACCTACTTGGGAGGTAGTGATGCATCCCTTCCATGTTAGTTCACTTTAATTAGCATGATTTTAACCTGTTACTTTTTCTTCCCCTTTGTAGATATGTAGTCCTGCCACGCCCTGTGTGTTTTGAGCAGGGACTGAATTATACTGTCCGCCTGCATCTGCCACTTTACTCCCCTCTGAATGATGTCCAATCCCCATACACATTGATTGATTCTGTAAGTTGCAGCAGATTACTGAACTGAAAAATAATGTAACAGTACTGAATTTCTTCTGCTTCAGGATTACTAGGTGGGATTAATAGGCTGGGCAAAAAAATGAAAACTCAATTTGTGATATATTGTTAGTAACAGAAGATTGTGTTTTCTGATTGTCTTGCAGATTGTACTCATGCCTCACTGCAATGCATTAGAAATGTTTACCAGTGGTTCAGGGGAGGATGTTGCTACAAACAGTGCCTGGGAAACCTTCCAGAGATACCGCTGCCTGGAAAACAGTCAAAGCGTGGTGGAAACTCCAATGACTGACATCTGCAGAAACATCATCTTTAGTATTTCTGCACTGCTTCATCAAGGAGCGTTGTGTATGTATATTGATCTTTGCTTTAGTTTGTATAGCACAGCCGCTGTGGTTAAAAGCCATAGTTCTAATACATGTTTAGTTCTAATAACCATATACAATTAAAACAGTGTTGTGGTTTGCGTAGCTGGCGTGAATGAGCAAAGTTGAGGGTTTGATTAACTGCCAAAGTTGACTGAGCTTAGAAGGAAGGCTGAATCTTCCTGCGCTGTGCATAGTTGCTATTTGCAGCCCCGTTTTGCTTCGTCCAAACGCTGTAAGCAACACACAGATCATGAATTCGCTGTAAATGTATGTAGATCAACTTTGTTTCTCTTTTCAGCCTGTCAGTGTGATCCTCAAGGGTCTCTTAGCACAGTGTGCAACCCCAGTGGAGGGCAGTGTCAGTGCAGGCCTAATGTGATTGGGAGAAACTGTGATAAATGTGCTCCTGCGACCTACTTGTTTGGACCCAGTGGCTGTAGATGTAAGTATAAATGTGTGCAGTAGACTTTTTTTTTTTTTTAATTGATTTTACTGATCCAGTCAAATGAAGTGCTGCTTCAAATGAAGTAGGAATAGTGAGTAGAGGTTATGGGAAAATATCAAATAAAGGCTGTTCTCGTATCTAGCACATGGCCTAACATTTTTTGTTTTACTAGTTTTGTACTTTTAATTTCTTTAAAAAAAAAAAAAAAGTTTTATCTTGACATACTATATTTTGCTGCAATGCTATATATATATATACTGTGTAACTTTATTTTCCTTTGCAGCCTGTGAATGTAACCCCCAGGGCTCTTATAACTCGTTCTGCCATGTTGAGACTGGACAGTGCCAGTGTATCCCTGGAGCCTATGGCCGTCAGTGTGAGAGATGTCTGCCGGGATACTGGGGATTTCCCAACTGTCGTCCCTGCAATTGCAATGGGCATACCGACCACTGCGACCCCCAGACTGGAGAGTGTGTGGGCTGTAAGGATCAAACCACAGGCCGCACCTGTGATAGGTATTCAGTTTACATTGTTTATATTCATACTACTCAATAAGAGAATGCACTAAATTTATTTAACAAACGAAACATATATAGGGTTACACTAAGGCAGTTACTGGGAAAATTAAATCTTACTACCTAAGATTTATTAATACAGTTATTAATTACGTATGTCTTATGTTTAAGTAACTAAGGAATCTGCTGCTTGATTCTACATGTTTGATAATGAATGTTGTTAATATTGAATCTCACTGTCGTCGTCTTATAGGTGTTTAACAGGTTACTATGGCAATCCAATTCTCGGGTCAGGTGATCACTGCCGGCCTTGTCTTTGTCCAGATGGCCCCAACAGTGGACGCCAATTTGCTAGCAGTTGTTACCAGAGCCAAGATTCCCTCCAAGTTTCTTGTGCATGCAGCGAGGGATATGCAGGTAATACACTGGGAATTCAAACATACTCAATAGCTCTTTTATATGGGGTGCCAAGTGTACAAAATAAATAAATAAAAGCACAAATATTTTACCAGGTGTGGTGGGTTTTTTTTTTTTCCGGATTTAACTTAAATCTTGTAAATTTTCCTAGATTTAACCAAAAGTCATATTTTCCCCCAGATTTAGCTTAATACATAAATGTTAACAAAAACACTTAAGTTTTGAAATGTGTACTTTCAGATAGAAATTATAGATATTCAACGCATACCACAAATTCAATATTTAAAGTCAATATGACAATTAAATCTGGAAAAACATTTGGCAGCACTGCTCTCTGCTGCTTCCCCGCTGCCTCTGTGTATAGAATGCTTATGTCAAATGCCTAAATGTACGGTGACTGATTTGCATTTTAACTTCAGATTTCGCTTGCAAAATAAATATTTATTTTGCAGAAACCAGATTTTTTTTTTCTCCAAGATTTAATTGCGAATGACAAAGAATTAACTTAATTTAAAATGCTTTTTGCTTTTTGCATTTTGCAGATTTATCTGTTAGAATGTTGGATGCCAAGTGTAAAATAAAGATTTAAGTTCCATGCATTCTCAGATTTAACGTGTCAACTAAATGTAAAAAAATAAGTAAATAAATACATTGAAGCATTTTTTTCCAGATCTAATTGTCATATTGACTTTTAAATATTGAATTTTGTGATACGTGTTTTCAATATTTATAAACAATATCTGAAAGTACACGTTTCAAAACTTAAGTATATTTTTGTTAACATTCATGTATTAAGCTAAATCTCGAAAAAAATGATTTATTTTTTGTTTTAAATCTAGGAAAAAAATATGTGATTTAAGTTAAATCTGGTAAACACCTGGTCATTTTTTTTATTTTTCACTTGGTGCCCCATACTTTTTAAATATGTAGGATTGTTTGAAAATCACAACATAAGCATTTTATTTTGTGCACTGCAGTTAAATGTGCTACAGACAGCATAACAAAATATTGTAGCTACATAGTGACATTCACTGGTGCTTAGCCAGTCTGAGTACTAGTTACATAACACAAGAGTGGTCTACTGGTAGCAGTTGATTTTTAAACTAAATATGGGCTTGAACAAATGTGGATAGGTGTAGATATTAAAAAATAAATAAATCCCCTTTCTCAATTTTTATTTTTAAGGTGCCAGGTGTGATGACTGTGCTCCAGGTTACTATGGTAACCCAGAGGAAGTAGGAGGAGTGTGTAAGCCGTGCCAATGTAACAACAATATTGACATGTTGGATTCGGGTTCCTGTGATGCACGTACAGGAATTTGTCTGAAATGCCTCTACCACACTGAGGGTGGAAGCTGCGAGCGATGCAAGCTTGGCTACTACGGAGATGCTCTGACACAAACCTGCAGAAGTAAGGATTTGTAGCTGCTGTTTTGTTATAATTTTAACATGAAAAAACATAGGCGCAACATCAAAGAAATCTGGGATTTACCACTGTTACCGTACAAGCTTTCTAGTTGGATTCTATTTTAAATTTTAAAAAAAAAATAGACGTACCAAGTGCCAGGCTAATCTACATTTCTATTTTTTTGGACCAAAGCCTCTCCAATCTTTGTGTTGTACTTTTCTTACTCCTAAGTAGTAGTGTTCAAATTTCTGCATTTTTTGGTTCGGACAAATTTGTAAAAATGGTCTAAAAGCATTATCTGTGGCAATACTAATTTGGGAAAATTTGAATTGCTTCTAGACAGGATTGTTACAGTTTAAGGCAGTGTTGATGGAACATTCCAAATAGATTTGTTTTCCTTTATTAACCTTTTGGTTGCCCTTTATCTGAAGGTCAGATGTTATGCTGCCCGCGGTGTTTAAGTATCTCCCACCCCCATTGACCAGACTTTGTTTACCCGTCTGGAATACCATTGTTTTCACAGAGAGCAGGAAGGGACAAGATGGGGCTACATATTCAACAAAGACTTGCAGTCCTTTAAAAAAGGGCTTCCTGCACACTCCATGCTATGTTAGCATTTCAGCTAAAGTTTTCTTTGAATTTACTTGCAAAATTATGTTTTAGATAAATGTGCAGAACATGGAAACAGTGGTGGTATCCACTCCCATCCAATTAAAGAAAGAAACATCCAATGTTTTAAAACATATTTTCTTATTTAAATTTAGCAACAGTATCACTTTTCATTTTTCTTGTGCTATACATATGTATGGTATCTTTTTTTTTTTAATACAGGAAACTGGATAACATTGTCTTATTTGCTCTTTTTCTTGTATTAGAGTGTGTTTGTAACTACCTGGGTACAGTGAATGATACCTGCCCCTCTTCAAATGAATGCCACTGTGACCTCAACAGTGGTCAGTGCCAGTGTCTCCCGAACGTGATTGGGCAGAATTGTGATCAGTGTGCTACAGACACTTGGAATCTGGCCAGTGGGAATGGGTGTGAGGATTGTGACTGTGATGAAACACGTTCCTTTGGATCATCTTGCAATGAGGTACCATCCGATACAGTTTTCTTTATGTTCTTTTCTGGTTCTGTCTGTTTTTAATGAATTAAATGTCCACACTTATTATTATTATTATTATTATTATTATTTATTTCTTAGCACACACCCTTATCCAGGGCGACTTACAATTGTTACAAGATATCACATTATTTCACATTATACAGATATCACATTCTTTTTTACATACAATTACCCATTTATACAGTTGGGTTTTTACTGGAGCAATCTAGATAAAGTACCTTGCTCAAGGGTACAGCAGCAGTGTCCCCCATCCCACGACCCTCCGGTCAAGAGTCCAGAGCCCTAACCACTAGTCCACACTGCTGCCCTATAATTATAAGAATTACTGTCGATGGGGAAACTATGCTGGCAAAGTATGTTCAAGCACACAATTAATCAGTGCATGTTTTAAAATATTCTAAAAGGTTTGTGTGTTAAAAGGGTTTATGTTTTTGTTAGAATCCTTTAACTGTACAAAAACGGTATAAAGTTTATCCGTGTTGGTGGCTTACAAGTTTGACTTCCTGCAGTTAACAGGTCAATGTGTGTGCAAGCCTGGATTTGGAGGTCGTGCTTGCAACAACTGCCAGGAGCTTTTTTGGGGAGATCCTGCTGAGGAATGCAAAGGTAATTAGATATCTGTTCATATTAATGTTGGGACCAACTCGTTTTTAATTTGTTATTATTGGGGTTTGAGAGGGGCACAATGGAACAATTTAGCACTAACAATCACTAATGTATATTTTAACAGGTCAATCTCCTGTCATAACAAAGGGTTAAAAAAGCAGGTGGCCATTGTCCTGAGAGACTAATGAGGTGATCATTAGTAAGCTATATTATTTATTTATTTATTTATTTTATTTATTTATTTATTTATTTATTTATTTCTTAGCAGACGCCCTTATCCAAGACGACTTACAGTCGTAAACAAAAATACATTTCAAGAATCACAGTACAAAAAGAGACAAATAACTTGCTATAATTATCTTACTACTTTTTCAATTTGTGTTTTACTCTTAAAATCCATTTTTGGGTCAGAGTGAATTAGAACTTCAGTCTTCTCTTTGAAGTTCGTAAAATATTATCTAGTGTAATGAAACTCTCTGAATGTTGTCATGTTCTTTGATGTGTAATGGTGGTCTTTCAGGTGTTGTACAGTGTCTTGTGTTTTTTTGTTTTTTTCTTCTTTTGAAATTAAAACAAGGTGGGTGGTATCTTGAGACCATTTGCTAATGGCAACATAGCAACAATGAATTTCAATGTTTTTCCTTTCTACTTTTTAAACAACAAAGATGTTTGGAGTTCAACATAAGTTACAGGAACAGTTGTATTGATGTATGGCGTGCCCGGATATGCTTTTATCTGACAAAAACAAAGAAAGCCTGAGGTAGTTTGAGCCAGGATGCTCTAATCTAGAGGCCATTTAAGGGTTACATATTTAATAGCGCCATTCTGCTATGAAAGTGGTTGTCTTTTAGCTTTTCTCAATAGTACTTTAGACTGATATACCACTTTAAACACAGTAACCTCAATTTAGAACAGCATTTTACAAAACATTGTAATTACTTTAAAAAAAAAAAAACTCCTGTCTATCTATCTATATCTATATCTGTCTGTCTGTCTGTCTGTCTGTCTCTATCTATCTAAAATCTCTGGGGGGGGGGATAGAATTACTGTTTCACTTCATATGGATCTTGTCACCACTTGCCCCTTCTGAAATTGTGATTCTGGTCAATATTGTTGTAACCCAAGGGTTAAAGTGTGAAGTGTTTGAGAAAATGGCTTAATTACAATGCAGTAAAACACATTGTACATTGGTGTTTAACGTGGCTAAATATGGTCAGATACTGATGTGACTTTAGCTGTGTTTCTGATAATAACTTGGACCAGATATGTCTATACCCAACAGTATGGGTGGATGTGACTATAAAGCATTGCTTTGATTGCTGTCGTGTGGAAACAAGAGTAATGTTAAAATGAAAACAGACTTTCAACAGCTAACACAGGGGCCTTTTGTCCCAACGTCTTTTAGATTTTTTTTTTTTTGTAGTCTTCAATGAAGCTGTGGAACTTAGTTGCGAAAACAAACGTTTAAAGTGACACTAATGTGCTGGTCAAATGCTAAAAATGCGTAGTGTGATACAATATTAAAATAATAAGAAGCATATTTTTAAAATCACTCTGTCTTCAGGCTTTTTTTTTTTTTTTTTTAACCTTTTGGTGATGAAGAAAATGTTTTATTAAAAATATCACCTAGCACTTTCATTTGCATCTACGTTGCTGAATGAAGGGCAAGCTGTGTTTAACACATGTGTTTAGAGCGAGGAAGTAGTAAAATGTACAAATGGCCCAGCTGTGATTTATGAGAGCGCCAGGTGGGGCAGCTTCTTGGCTTTTATTCAATGTAATAGTAGTGTAAGTAAGTATATATATATATATATATATATATATATATATATATATATATATATATATATATATATATATATATATATATATAAAATTTTATTGTTATTATTATTTATTTATTTTTGCATGTCTTTGTTTTTGATATTTTGCCCAGACAAAATGCCTTAGCAACTTGAGAACAGACATCTTTGAAGTTTGTGATTCTGGATTTATAAAAATAATAATTCCACTAAATCTAAAAGCCCATGGAATAAAGACCTATACTGAGTCAAACAATCAACAATAATTTGTGTTTTCTACAGACTCAAAAAGTAGCACACAGTCAACTAGCCCTTATAATTTGTTTCCAAGAATGTGGCAGTTCTGAGATTTAAGAACGGGGCCCATACAAGTGGCATGAATCTCATCAAATAGGTTGTCTTCCTGGTGAATTCCAGAAACTCCTTGACTTGGTAATACACATTTAGAAGTTGTTTTTAATTTTTCCAGATTGTTCTTGGAGATGTTGTCACCATTTGACACATATCTGAAGGTACATTCACCAAAATGTTTGTCTACTATTTTTATTGGTTTGTTATAGATTTATTAAGGATTCTTCTTGGATGCAGTTACACAAGCCTAAGAATGTTTACACATCAACACATCGGCCAAATGACATCTCAACCATACAGGTTGATTAATTCAGAAGTAGTAAACATTAACAATTTGGGGTGTCAGATATGCAATTTATTGTAACCCACAGGGCTAGCTCTGTTGATGTAGGTGCTACGTGATCATTGACAAGCATGAGTAATGCTAGACTTTGAGTTTTGCCAGTCCAAAATTGTTATTGTTACAGCCTGGACAGAAATGTTGTTGGAATTAATACAAACTGGTAAAACTCCTGTGTGGGTGCTCCAAGCATTTTATAATTAAAGAATGCAGACATTTTTATTGAATTCATTTGCTGGCATTTTTTACTTGCTTTTGAAAAGTTTAGATTGTCCATTATTGGAGTAAAAAGGATCCATTCACACAGCTTACATAATGGCATGTTTCGTGTGGACTGCTATGCATAGGATTAAGCCAATACAAAACAAAGCATTAAAGGGTGGTTTGCTGGAGGGTATTAAAATCAAACTCGCACGAAAAAAGTTTGATTTTTATAATGTTGCATACTATGTATTTCATCTCTACATGTTAATCAGTAAAGTGATTTTCTATCTTTTGGTAGTGTAATCATACTTAAACCTAGAATCCATCTGTAGAAAACTGTTCATGAGCAGGGTGTGATGTAGGTTTGTGTATTAAATGGCTGGAATGTCAAAGCGGAATGAGATTGTCTGGAAAGGCTTTGAACACTTGGAACGCCTTCTGTGTGGTTCAGATCCCCTTTGTTGTTCTATCCCCAACCCCTTAATTTAACTAGAGCTTTGAATTCTGTGGCTTCCTATGTTCCATCCTCCATCATCTCATTTGGAGGAAGAACTTTTGACCCTGGGGTAAGAGTTTTGAAGTGGGCCTTTGTTTCTCCTCCTTGTTACTTCAAATCTAGTGCATCAGTCATGCCATTACAAAAGGGGTTAATTGACGGAGTCCTTGATAGGCTTGTTTAAAAAAAAAAAAAAAAGATTGTTGGATGTGAAAAGGAACCATGTTGAACATCTGTGTCTACAGCTTGATTAACTCAAATGATAAGCTGGATCCAACGAGTGCATGGAAATGTAATCATGCATGCTTTAATAGAAATGTAATGACCTTATAAGTTGGGCATCTTCCCATGCAATGACTGCACAAAACAGCAGCTGCTTGAAATACTGTGACTGTATCAATTTCTCTAAGTGAATGAAACCAATTTTCTTTTATTGAAAGAAAAAAGTCTGGCTCCCCAAAAGAGGTTTCTCAAGGCTTATTGCATGCTTATTGGAGAAAAGTGTTGAAGATTTACACTTGTCACTGACAGTGCTATTCCTGCTTTATAATTAAATGTGGCTTCAGTGCAGCCCATCCAGAATCTACAGTAAATAAAACATTTGCAGTAATTTTTTATTTAACATGAAAAAGAGAATGGATGGGGGGGGGGGGCTGAGGAGAAAGGGAATCAAATTCATGCATGAGGAACTACTCAAAGGTCAAAACTACTGCACTTTTACAATATATGCTGTATCTGGTAGGTTTTGTTTGATTTCTTATTTGCATATAGAATACAGTATATTCTGCACAGTAATGGGTATATTCAATTGTTTTAGAATACAGAATAATTAATAAATCCCACCCTTTGCTGATGCCTACCTGATCTTAAGTATTGTGTTTAACCCCCTCGAACAGCTTGTGACTGTGAACCCAGTGGCGTCCAGACACCCCAGTGTGACCGCACTGATGGGAACTGTATCTGCGAAGAAGGAATCGCAGGTCCGCGTTGTGATAAATGTGCTAGAGGCTACTCTGGCGTTTTCCCAGACTGTGTGCAATGTCATCGGTGCTTTGCTGAGTGGGACGTTATCATTGGAGACCTAACCAATAAGACCCACAAGCTTGTGAAGAAAGTGAACTCCATCAAAGCAAGTGGCATTACTGGACCCTACCAAGACACAGTAAACGCAATCGAGCAAAGGGCCGATGATATCAGAAGTCTTCTAGCTCAGAATCCTGCCGCCCAGCCTCTCAATGACATTCAAAACCTCCTGGAAGAGGCAGAGTAAGTACATAAATATGATCAATATTTACTTTTCAGAATCTGAATGACTATATACAGCAGAAAGATTAAGTGCAGGCTTTTTTTTCTCTCTCTGTTGTTGGAGAGATTGATACAGCTGTGGATAGGAATGAGTTTGAATTATGATTACTAAATTAGTTATTTTTTCTGTTCACAGGAAACTGATCACGGAAGTTAACAAAAATGTACAAAATATAGAACTGGAACTTGCTGCTACGTCAGCCAATAACAACAACACAAACACTGAGCTAGATGACCTTCAGAAAGAATCTCAGAATTTGAACAAAGTGGTTAATGACTTGGCAGAGCAGCTGGAATTTGTCAAGAATTCTGACATCCAAGGTGAGTGTGTCTTCTAAAAAACACATGAAATCTTATGGATGTTTAAAAGTATGTGAATGAGTACCTAAAATGAAGGTTCAAGACAGCCGACTTCATTCAGTTAAGTGTGTAACGTTGGTCGAAATGTGATGCAGTATAGTCATATCTTGACTTTTGGAATTAGTCTTTCATATATGTCATAAAAGTTGTAGGATGTGATATTGGTTCATTTTATAACAAATTTGTTTAAGAGCTTTCTATGATCTATTAATGTGCCGTGCTGTGTAGTGGTTTCCAATAATTAATGTTGATTTTTTATTAAGGTTTTTCTTTTTTCCGTTTCTGTACATTTCATTTTGTATTTTTTTTTTTTTTTTTTTTTTTTTTAGGAGCTTTAGACAGTGTCAACAAGTATTTTCAGCAGTCTATGGATGCTGAAT
Source organism: Acipenser ruthenus (assembly GCF_902713425.1). NCBI lineage: Eukaryota > Metazoa > Chordata > Actinopteri > Acipenseriformes > Acipenseridae > Acipenser > Acipenser ruthenus. The sequence goes on from NC_081195.1 coordinate 49,096,491, forward strand.
CACGGGTAAATACTTCCACTACTGACCCAGATAACACAGTAGAACAATCCTCTGCCATTCGCCAGCAAGTGGAAGACTTAATTAATGAGACTCGGATTCAGTTTGAGGAAAACCAAGAGAATTATACTAAACATTTAGATGATCTTGCTGCTCAGCTACAAACCCTAGACCTGTTTGAAGTCAATGAAAAGGTAAATTACTTTTGAACTCATTTATTAAGCTACTAACTTGTCATTGAGATGCTTATTTTTACTTAAGGCTTGTGTGGTCTATTCTCTGAAATTAAAGAAATAAGTAGGGCTTCTGTTTTTCAGGGTTTATTAATTGTATTTTTCGGTGCTTATTTTGAGCTATTTTCGAGTTTTATGTAAATTTTTTTGGGGGGGGCTTTCGTTTTTTATATACTGTATGAAATTAGTGTTATCGGTTACTTTCCAAAATGCTTGAGCGTTTTTTTTGTGTGTCAAAATATGTATAGTAACAGTACTTGCACACTTAAGTTGTACCTTCTTTTCTTTGCTTCCACAATGAAATCCCTATGGTCACGGGCACGTTCTTCTGGGGTTTTTGTGTAGGCATTTTTGTACATTTCGCCACAAATCTGTTTTAAATCCTCCGTATCTTAACTGTAATACAGCTTTAAATTGCGCTAACAAGCCTCCATCCTGATTGTAATCTCGTTTTAAATCTTGCAAGCGGCGTCTCCAATAGAAATGTGCTGTCACTAAGTAACTGAGGCGGATTTAAAGTATTCAGAACAAATCAATGATAGATACAAATCAGGAAGGCGGGACATTGCCCAGCAACACTGGGGAATGTATTTATTATTATTTTTGTAGGAGGCTTTATTTTTTTTAATGGGAAAAGGGTAAAGTCAACATGAATAGATTAACCATTTCCACCGATTAAATTTTTTTTTGTATCGGGGGTGGAGGTGGGGGGGTGTTTTTTATCAGGTTTTATCGGTTAAAACCGAAAATCAGAAGCCCTAGATATAAGTAACACTTGAGTGTGGTATGTTCTCTATTGCTTTGTTATAACGCCCTAGACCTTTCACCAAACTGTTTTTTGAACTGCATGAAATGCTTTAAGAATGAACTAGGGCACACTGAAGCCATCAACGTCTTAAATAGTAGGTCAAGGTACTCTAAACAGTATGGTACCTAGAGAAAGGTGTCAATGACATGTTCTTGGTTTTAATGTCAGTCTTGAATGTTGTTTTTTTTTATATTCAGTAAAACAGTTGTGTTGTATTGTGCAATATTGATAAGAGAAGTTTTTTCTGGCATTATCGAACTGACTAAAAGCTCCTTATCATCTGATACCAACTGTAAGGCTTTATCTTCCTTGCCTTAGACTTGTGGAAGTTCTGGAGCCTCTTGTACTGAAGGACAGTGTGGGGGTTTAAGCTGTCGTGATGAAGATGGAACCATGAAATGTGGAGGCGAGGGCTGTGATGGTCTTGTTACTTTGTCTCACAATGCTTGGAAGAAAGCTGTGGACTTTGACAGAGAAATTCTAAATGCCTTGGCAGAGGTGGACCAACTGTCTAAAATGGTATGTCATTTATCACAGGTGGCCATCAAAGGCGAGGGCAACCAGATGTGAAATTTATGTGTGGAAAAATGTTTTTTCATAAAAGCTGCCAGTTGTATGACTGTTTGCTACTTTTGACAGATCTGTAACGTCTTTCTCATATATTGAAGGTTTCTGAGGCAAAACTGAAAGCTGATGAGGCCAAGCTAAATGCACAGGAAGTTCTCCACAAAACAAACTCAACCAAACAGAAAGTGGATAAAAGCAACGAAGACCTAAGAAATTTAATCAAGCAAATCCGCGAGTTCTTGACACGTATGTATTAAAGTTCAACAGAAAGCAGTGTATGCTAGCATGAGTCCTATGCATGTGCAGTAATTTTAGATGACCGACAAACATAGAATCTTCTGAAAATGTCCTGTTCCGAATGATGGTTATCCTGTTTGTACTCTAGTAGAACAAGTCTTGAGGTAGAGTTACAGCATTAACCCTGCAATGCCCATTTGGTGTATCACATATAAAATGCAATACTCTTGCCACCCTTGGTAGCATATTGTTATGATATGCAATATAGTATATATTCCCAGACAGATTTACAATTTGGTGTTTGGTAGAAATCACCGGGTTAATGAATCTGATTTTATGTTGCAGAGGATGGTGCGGATCTTGAAAGCATTGAGGCTGTTGCTAACGAAGTGTTGAAAATGCAGATGCCTACTACCCCGCAACAGCTTCAGGAATTAACTGATGACATTAGGGAGCGAGTGGAAAGTTTGTCTGATGTGGAGATAATCTTGAACCAGAGTGCTGACGATATTCACAGAGCTGAGACTCTGCTTGGTGATGCCAGAAAAGCAAGGTGAGTGTAAGTCTCCAGACTTTCCAACTCAAAAATAATTCTGTTTATGTGGTGCATTTTTTTTTTTTCAATCCTCAACCCCTGTAAATTGAGGTAGCACATTCTCAGTGGATACATTGTGTTTTTTTAAAACAGTGTAACATTTAGATTTATATTAAACAGCTGTTTTGTACTTTACAGATTATGGCAGGTGTCCTTAGCATTGATTATTTTGGGTAGTGGACAAAATTGTGTTTCTTGTGCTTTTAATTTTAAACCATGAATCATTACCGAGCATATCTGAATTGGCTGTTTGTGTTACAGTAAAGAAGCAACAGATGTCAAGAATACAGCTGACATGGTAAAGGAAGCCCTGGAGGAAGCTGAAAAAGCCCAGAATGCTGCAGAGAAAGCAATTAAACAGGCTGATGTTGACATTAGAGGGACTCAGGATTTGTTGACCTCGGTGAGTCATCTGTCCAGACAGCAGTGGTGCAGAAAGAGGGTGGGCGAGACCCTGAAATACAATGGTCTGTGTGTACTAGAGGTCTTCACGGGTCCAAATTAATCACCCCAACCACAAACCGACAATTATTTACCCAACCTGATGTAAAATTCTTATTAGACCCAGATCCGACTTGCCCTGAAAAAACAGTGGAACACTTTTCCTTTCCCCAGCTTAGTATATGCACTGACTAGATACAGTAATAAAGTGTTTTTTTCCAGTCAACCAGGAAATCTGGCTGAACTACAGACAGTGTTTATTCCATCATGAACCTACACAGAGGACTGTAAAATTAAGTATATAATATGTTTGTGTAGAAGATACAAAGAAATACATTTATCTGAAAATCAAATTAACTAAAATACAATCTCGTAAATCCATGATTTTTATTACAAACTTAACACAAGAGCAAATGGAATTGAGATAACAACAAACTATTCCCACACCGCAGACTTGCATTTTTCTGTGACTTTTTGTTCATGGAATGTGTTTTTCTTAAGTTTTCTTTCACATCCTTCATAAACAAATCCATTTCTCTGACTTTTAAGAATGATCTAAAAGAAACCCCTTCGATATGGGTCACGTGTCTGCTGCTGCTGCGCTCTGCAAGCCATGTCATGTGCTACTGGGGGAAGCCAATCCACGCAACAGGAATTATAAACAATGATTTTTAGTAGCAAAGAGAGCCTCTTTAATAGTAATTGACAGTTTGTGTATTACTGAGTAAACAAAATTGGACCCGACCCGAGTACGGAACGGGTCGGGTCCCGGGTCCTTGGGTCCAGGTAGACCTGTGAAGACCTCTAGTGTGAACCCTTGTCTGCCTTTTAGTTTGAGCCTTTGTGAGCCTCTCTCCGAGGGAGAATTTAGATCAACTAATTAAAATCATAGTTGTTCATTTAAAAAAATCTTAACTTTTAAAATATTGTAATGTAGTGGTGAATACTGAAATGTTGCTTCTGAGGTGAGGTAGAGTGATAAGAATACATGGGTACAGTCTAACTTCATTATAACAAGCCTCCCCTGGGACCTGGAGACATGTTTGTTATATCAGGTTGTTCACTATAATAGGGTTTGGCAATTTGCTGTATCAGAATAATGAAGAAATGCCCAGTAGTTCTTTCAAGACAACTTCACATTGATCAACATTTAAACTGTATATTTAAAAGAAAACAGTAAAGAAATGAAAAAAATAAAAAGTACACTTACATGCTGAATGTAGTAATTACATGCCCTTTCTCTTGAAAAACATTTCCAGCGTAGATTGCTTCGTATTTTTCAGGCTTTTCTCAATGAACTGTTTCAGTCTTGTTACCTCCTCACACATGTTGCTATGGTTGCAGTTTGTGTGAAGATGGCAACGGTTGCATACGTCACATATGATTCGCACTACAATAGGTCATCTATGAATTAGCCTACCAAGGTATTTGTTTTAATTGAGAGAATAACACATTCACACTGGAGAAAGTTCAGTGTCAGTCACTACCGAGATCGTGTTATCCAGGTAGATTTTGTAAAAGTGATCATTCTAATAGAGCTAATTTCCATTGAAAAAAAACGGTTCTTGCTGCTTGGATAGTTAAAGGGGGTTTGTTACAGTGAAGTTAGACTGTAACTGTAAAAAAGCATGACTGAATAAACCCTAACTAAGTTTAACATTGTTCTTTTGATCCTAGATTGAATCAGAGACTGCAGCTTCAGAGAGCAGACTAAACAATGCAACCCAAAGACTTGCTCAGCTGGAGAAGGATATTGGTGATCTAAAACAGAAGGCATCTGACAACACAGACACGGCTGAAGAGATTGAGAAATCGGCAGATAAAGTTAAGCATGATGCAGAGGAAGCTAAAAGGGTATGCATTTACATTCTTTACAATCCAGAAACTGTTGGCAGAAAAAATGTCAACAGAAGAATAAATGAGCTGAAATTCACTAGCCCAGTTCACCCTTTGATTCAACAACCTCTAGTGGTAGCATGTGTAACTGACATAAGGAATGTTTTAATTCCCAGGAATTGGATGATGAACTGAAGAACAAATATGATGATGTAGAAGTTCTAATAGTCCAAAAGTCAGAAGGTGTGGCTGATGCAAGGCAGAGGGCAGAGGCACTTCAAAATGAAGCAAAACAATTGCTATCGCATGCTGGCGGCAGACTCCAGGAACTAAAAGGTAAACTACAACTCTTAAACCATTGGATAAGAAGAGGATTGACTGCATTATATACAGGCTAACTTCACTATAACAAACCCCCATGGAACCTAGAGAAATGTGTGTTATATCAGGGTGTTCACTATAACAGGGTTTGGCATTTTTCTGTATCAGAATAATGACAAAACGGCAAATTTGAGTTGAACATCAATATATAGTAGTTTTTATGAAGATACAATAGGTCATCTTTGAATTAGTCAACCATGGTCTTTGTTTTCACTGAGAGAATAACACACTTTACACTGGAGAAAGTTCAGCGTCAGTCAGTACTGAGATCGTTGTATCTGGGTCGATCCTCTACGTGATCGTTCTAATAGGGCTAATTTGCATTGAAAAAATCGGTTCTTGCTGCTGGGATCGTTAAAAACGGGTGTTCGTTATAAGAAGGGTTCGTTATAGTGAAGTTAGTGTGTGTGTGTCTATATATATATATATACACATACACACATACGTGTATGTATATGTGTGTATATATATATATATATATATATATATATATATATATATATATATATATATATATATATATATATATAATATAATTAGTTGTAGGTTTGGTTTTGTGGGTGAAGCTGAGTTACAATTATACAATTATTTATTTCAGCATTTTTTTTGGAAAAAATGCGAATTCAATAGTATTCATACCCTTGGATGCTTTGATAGTATTGTCTACAATGTGTTAGATGCAGAACCTAATTCTAGAAAAGTCTAGAAAATGGTGGATTGTAGTTGAACATTCATAGAGAGTATTAAAGGGTTAGGCATAGGATGATTGCTGTCATTACCAATAAGTCAATATGGGAAAAATTTAAGAACTGTCTGAAGACCTTAGGCAGAAAATTATTTATTGTCATAAAGCTGGAGAAGGATACAAGAAGATTTCCAAGCATCTGAGTATCCCAATTTCAACTATTGTTTCTATTACCAAGAAGTACAAGCTCATGGTACTGTCACAACGCTCCCTCGCAACTGGACGTTCCAACACAACAACGATCCAAAGCACACATCAAAATGTACTTCAGAATGGTTAAAGGAGGATAAAATCAAGGTTCTGGAATGGCCTACTCAAAGTCCCGATATAAATCCAATTGAGAATCTTTAGTATGAGTTGAAGGCAGTGCACAAGAGTCCTCGGAATTTGAATTAACTGGATCAATTCTGCGTTGGTCAAAAAACACAAAAAAAATCATGCCAAAAGCTCACTGAAAATCGTTTAAAAGGGTATGAATACTTTTGAATTGGTATTTTTGGAGTTTAGCAAAAAAAATTGTAAATTTTTGCTACAAAAGATTTTTCCTATAAAACTATGTGTGTATATATGTGTATGTGTTATACATATATATATATATATATATATATATATATATATATATATGTATATGTGTGTGTGTGTGTTTACCTATCAATGCAAGGTTTATTTTGCTTTTGTGTTCTCAGTTGGCTGCTATATTGCTAATAAATAACATTAGCATACAGTGTCTGACTGGGAAATTGGACAAAATACCTTAGTTGTATTTTTTGTTTGACCCAAGTAACAGCTGAAAGGATTCAGGGTGTAAAATATTAAACAACTCTCCCTACAACCACGTTGCCACCTGCTGGACCAGTGCAGAAAACTAAAGTTAATATCATCTGTAACTTTAAAAGTAGCATTTAGGTGCTGATAAAATTAAATGTTGCTCTAAAAATTTCTAATGTGGCAACAGCCTTTTATTAATTAACTGTTTTATGTTTTTCAGATTTAGAGAAAACATATGAAGATAACCAGAAAACCTTAGAAGATAAAGCAAAGCTTTTAGTTGAGCTTGAGGAGGCAGTACGCTCACTTTTGCAGATTATCAGCCAGAAAGTTGCTGTATATAGCACCTGCTTGTAACAAACATGATGCTTTTCCATGAATAATATACCTAATGAGTGAAGTATATTCTTAAAGCTTTAAGAAAGCAGGTCCAACATTAACTAATGAAATGTGCAATTAAACAAAAAAAATCCAAAGAGAATGCATTTTTACAATATATTTGACAAGTAATGTTTGTAAAGAAACCAGGGTCAAAGGGACCAAATGCTATAATTGTATTGTAAAACATGCACAAACATTTTGTAAAAGTCCAGTCATTATTAAAGGTGTTTTTAAAGAAAGTTGGCCTTGGCTGGGATTTCTCTTAATCATTTTGTATTCATAATAAAAAAGAAACTTATTTGAACAGTATGCACAGATAAAAAAAACACACAATACGCTCTACCATATTTCCATATACAGTGCACTCCGTTTATAAGAATCACATCTGTCCCAGATGATCTGATTCTTATAACGAGTTGATTTTTAGAAGCGGACCGATATGATTACTGTGGTGCAGAATCAGTAGGTTGGTATGAGAATAAGAAGTGTATAAGGGTTGACCACTAGATGTCATGAGTTCCCCTGTGTATGCATGCCCACAAAAAATCCACAGCTGCTTTTCCTTAAGGAATTAAGGATAACGGTCAATTGGTTAACTGTCTGCTTGTTAAAATTAATGGCACCTCGATAGAAAGGGTTAGCCGACAACTTTGTGATGAGGGTATAGAGGCGTATGGCAGCAGAAGAAAGAAAGAAACCAAAACGTGTAAGAGCTCTAGTGTTTGTTCCACACAATGTATTGTTTACTTAATGCTCCAATTGAGAGCTAGGTTTATTTTGTTTGTTTCATTAGTGGTTGTTTCGCCACCGCAGTGTAAGAAAAATAAAACCAACACTCCCGACTGAATTTACACTGTCCTCAGCCACTCTGTCGCATTACAATTAGCAAAAGCATGCCATCAGCAGTTTTAAATACAGTATACAGATTTACAGATTATGTAAACGAAGTGTATCATTGATATGGCCAGTGGTAATATGACAACACCAACAATGGAATGGTAAAGGAAAATCCATAGAAAACATCCCTGTACCCAAATTTGAAGTTGTGGCAGCAGCCTTGTAAATGAGTTAACGATACCCACGATCTAACCTGACCTTACAAATCACACAGTTGTGCAACAAGTATTAAGCAAATGTCTCAATGCTTTAGGCCTTTATCATCTGGAAAACAAAGTCGATCACAATATGGCAGCCATCTTGGGTCACAGTTCAAAGTAAAGAGTACTATTACAATTTGCCCAAGGAGTTCCCATATTTTAGTGACTGATGTTTACAAAATGGATAGAGGCTATGTGGCCCAGTGGTTAAAGAAAAGCGCTTGTACCCAGGAGGTCCCCGGTTCAAATCCCACCTCAGCCACTAATTCAGTGTGTGACCCTGAGCAAGTCACTTAACCTCCTTGTGCTCCGTCTATCGGGTGAGACGTAATTGTAAGTGTCTCTGCAGCTGATGCATAGCTCACACACCCTAGTCTCTGTAAGTCACCTTGGATAAAGGCATCTGCTAAATAAACAAATAATAATAACATTAAGCTCCCCTCACTGATAAGATTCCTATTTTACATTAATTAAATCATTCGTATTTTTAGAAAACTTAAGTTCCTGCCTTATCAAAAAGCATGGCTACTACGGGACAGTGATTTAATAGATAGAAATTAAACAAAATTCAGACCCTGTCTAAGAATTTTATTCTGAAGGAATGCTTGTTCTAATTCATAAGTTGTTTTGAAGTACAGGCTCATCACTACAAGCTTAGATATACAGAGTTAGAAAATACTGTATTTAGACAGCAGAAACATTTGTTAGATCTTGAACACTATTATGCATATTGAAAACTGCAAATAAGCCATAGTTTATTACATACAATACTCCAACACAAACCAAAATATCTGGAAAGCAGTGAGCAGATGAAAATGAATGTATAAACGGCATCTTTTATAGTTAAATAAGACATATACCTGGGTAACTGCTTGTTTTTTTGTCACACAATAACAAGCTGTAAATAATTGCTTCCTTCACGGTGCACAAAACTAAAATCAAAACCTTGTTTACTGTCTGGTGTTTTTACTGGACTAAAACTCAACAGCTGCTTGGACATTGCATATTCACTAGGTGGTTTAACATTTTACTAGAAATACAGCGACTTAAGCAGGCTAATGTTAAAATGGTACATAAAGAATGGATAACCATTAAAAAAAAAAAATATTACAAATATACAGCAAACTTCAGTCTATCGGTGCCCTGTGAGAAACAATGTTGAATGTGCCTGGCTCAGGCTCACTTTCAGAGGCACAATAATAGTGATTTAGAATACACAGCTCTAGTTTGGAAGAGAACACACAACTGGATAACATTGTTGGTTCTGTTTATACTGCACTAAGTCTAACTAAAATGTCATTTAGGATAACTGGACAAAAGAGGACAAATAAGTACAGTCAAACCTGCATTTAATATATAAATAATTGTTCTATGTACTTGAGACAGATCAGGTGACCTTTATGCAATGATTAAAATGCTGTCATTCCATCAGAAAATATCATATCCCATTCCCTCTTTATTGCCAAGTAGGAATTATGGTACAGTTCCCAAAAAAAGAACCAGTTTACAAGAACCCCCAACAGTTCATAATGCAATACGTTGTCTGTGCAAATAAAGACATAGATTAAAAATTGATGGCTTTGCCAAACGATGCTGCCAAGTTTGCTTCTCTGAAGGCTTCTGAAACAGTCTGAAAGATGAAAGAGTAGAAAATGAACTCATTTATTCATGAACATTATTATTTTAAATATTACATATTCTGTTTTACTTACTGGATGAGCATGACACACTCTGGCTACATCTTCAGAAGATGCTCCGTACTCCATTGCTAATGTAGCTTCATTTATCATTTCACCAGCACCCTAATGGAAATATGAATTTAGTTGTATGTATATTCAAGGCTAAAATAATTTATAATGCATCATAATATCTAGTGGCTAGACATAAGTATATATATTTATGTCCTTTATTTTCATACACAAACTCCCTTACTGTCTCTGTACAGGTAAGAGTATGCCAGTGCCAATCTATGATACATGTGCCATATAAACTACATGCAGCACTTACTGTCCCAAGAATGTGCGCTCCCAGAATCCGGTCTGTTTCTTTGTGACTCAGGATCTTCACCAAACCATCTGTGTCTGCATTTGTTTTAGCACGGCTATTTGCAGCAAATGGGAACTTGCCAATTTTATAGGGGACACCCTATGTGAAATAAAAACACAACATTTCTATTTATGTAAATCACTTACCAGATGACATTCAACGACTTCTACTCGTTACATTTTAGTCTCCTTTAGTATTTCTAAATTCAGCACTATTAAAAAGTGTTTAATAATTATTGATGAAATCACTTGCTCAACACTGACCTTCTGGTACACTTGTAGCCTACAGAATGATTTTAATACATTTTTTTTTTTTTTTTACTACACTTTACAAACATCCAACCACCTACGTTACAATTCAATTTAAGATACATTTGTTCACTCCCTACTCATTTTCTTGAATTGGACTTTAAGTATTTCATCAAACAAAAAAACAAAACAAAAAAATGGCAAAACAAATCAGGAGATCAAAGTAAATTCACTGTTGACACACACCTCCTCTTTCAGCTGCTCCTCATTTTTACCAACCCAAGCCACCTCTGGATGAGTGTAGATAACAGACGGCACACAGTTGTAGTCTATGTGCACGGCTCCTCCAGCCATTCCCTCTACACAGATAATACCTTCATCTTCAGCCTTATGAGCCAGCATAGGGCCAGCAATAACATCCCCAATGGCAAAGACACTGCCAAGAAAGACATACTGTTATTAATTCACAACTGCTTTATTATTAAAAAGTGCCACAATTTTTTAATACGTACTGTAGAAGTCAGCTTCTCTATTTGCTGCTACCATCTGCTGATATGAAATGGTACTGCACTTTTTGAAAAAAACTTTTCAAATTGCATTTGGCTATAGTCTGATAAACTCAAATTTATACAAATATATTTAACCTTTCAGGTACTATGCTCTTATTATGCCATTATGAAAGCCTTCTGAGTGCCCTTGCAATGCATTTATTTAGCAGATTACTAATTCAGTCACTATCTCTCCTGTGAAATATTAACAAATGTACCTTGGAACCTTTGTCTGGAATCTGTTGTTGACTGGGATTCTGCCACGATTATCTAGCTCAATACCAACACTCTCCAAGCCCAGATTCTGAGTAAAAGGACGACGGCCGATGCAGACCAAGAGCACATCACAAGTGAGGACATCAGACTTCCCACCTGCAGCTGCTTCAACTCTGAACAAGTGAAAGGTAAAAAAAAACAAAAAAATAAGGATTAGTTATCTAGCTCAGTTAACAGCAAGGCTTCTACGGAGGACAGGAAAAAGATTTGCTTTAAAGTTCAGCAACTGTTCTAAATTAAATAAAACTGTCAGGGAGGGGTCCTCTTCTGTTCATACCATTCAGTGACTTAAAACATTTGCATAAACAAGCCTATTACAGTATTACTAAGTAAATGACTTACAAGACATCAATCTTTCCATCTGGCCTCCTGGTTGCCCCAGTAACCTTAGTGCCCAGTTTGAATTTGAGGCCCTGTTTTTGCAGGATTCGTTGGAAGTTTTTTGAGATCTCCATGTCAATGCCCAATCCACCTACATGGCCCAGGAACTCGACAGCCGTTACTGTTGAACCTAGTCGCTGCCACACTGAACCCTGCAGGCAAAAATATTCAGGAAGTTAATAAAACGTTGCCAGGCATGCTGCCTACAATAGATGTAGGCACATAAGAGGCTAATAGAATTCTGCATGTATGTATGAAGGCAGCTGGCCTAGTATATAGGACCAGAAAGATAACAAGCACAGCCTTTTATTCTTTGTGTTTTAAACTTATTTTTATTAAACCATTACACACATTAATTATCTTAATTGGGTATCTAAACAGCCATTCTCCCCACAAAGATATTTTGTTCCATTGTTCCTCACCAGTTCTACACCAATCACTCCAGCACCTATTACAATCATCTTTTCAGGAACACTCTTCAAAGACAGGGCACCAGTGGAAGACACAACAGTGTCTTCATCAATCTAATAAATATGAGATTCAACATGTTAGTCACTGCTCACAACTTAATATAAAGAAAAGAAAGCAAAACATATATAAAACATACCACATTGATACGTGGTGTTGATATGTATAACCAACAGCAATACCTGAATTCCAGGGAAGGGTGTAACCTCTGAACCAGTAGCTATCAGGATGTTCTTGGAGTTGATAACTTGCTCACTGCCATCACTACCTGTTGCTGTAACCTGGTTCTTTCCTGTAATCTTCCCTAATCCTGGAACATGCATCACCTATTTTTTTTTTTTTTTTTTTTAAACACAAATAAAGAGAACTCAGTAAAACAAGGCTACAAATTGGCAGAATAGAGATCTTTATAGACCTATAACTGTTACTAGTGTTTAACAGTTGTTTAAATACTAGTGCTTTTTATAGGGTGTGTAATACTAAAAATAGTGTGTTTGCGTTACAAACCTTAAACCAGGTAAATACATTATCATGTCAGTCTAAAGCAGCCGATGACACAGTGTTTGAGTTGCAAATGCAATACTAGGGCAACTGCAAGAATCAAAGCAGTATCTACTCAAGTAACAGCAGTGAGTATATTTTCCCCCTGTTTGGTGCAGTTAGAATTTGATGCAAGCACATATTTTAAAAGGTTAAAACCAATTATATAGGTCCACCACAGCTTTAACTCACCTTGTTCTGTTTAAATAAATGAGCAATGCCACCTGTCAAGGCCTTGACTGCACCACTCTTCTGTTCCATCATCTTCTCCAGGTTTAACTGGAGTCCTGTTACTGGGGTAGAGAGAAGAGAACATTACTTTAATACTTTTTATTTAAGGCAATAACTCCTGGGAGGAACATGCTTTTTTTTTTTGTCGTCTTGTGGTCTTTTTTAATGACTCAGGGTAATGGATAACCAATTGTCTGAAATATATTGAAAACCCTGAGTTTAATTATCATACCATTATTATTATTAATTATTATTATTAGTTTATTTAGCAGACGCCTTTATCCAAGGCAACTTACAGACTACTACCAATTCAATAAACAATACATTTAAAAAAAATGTACTTACTTTCAATACCTCTGCTGGCAAAATCCTTTCCATGTGCCAAGTGATATAGATAAGAGTTGTTGAGTAAAGCCTGAAAAATTAAATGCGATTTTTTACAAAAATTCTGCATCATTACCTTAACCGGTATTTCTAAATAGCACATGAAGACATTGATAAAGGCTGATGGTCATAATGATGATGTTTTACCTTTGAAGGGATGCAGCCAACATTCAAGCATGTTCCTCCCAAAGTTTCATTCTTTTCCACACACACAGTCTAGATTAAAAAAAAAAGTTATATAAATTAAACCAGGTACCAAGACAAAAGTGTCTATAGGAGGCTAAGAGTAAATAAAGACAAAATTAAGGCAGTTATCATGAGCATCATGTGACTGACAGACAATTAGTGTGTTTTTTTAAAAGATGAAATCACTCATGAGCGTTTGCCAGGAGAAAACACATCACAGTACATCATGCATGCTCCCTCCTGCAATCCTGCTTGTAGTCTGTTCCCACAATAGCCATTCACGATCTGGGTGCATTATGATGCTCGTATAAAATCCTCTTTCTCCTGGTGAACGTTCCCATGGAAATGGAGAGAAATGTTCTCAGTTGTATTCCCTATCCAATTTTGACTGCAGATGTGTGAATAAAATTATTAAAACATTCAGGATTATGTTGAAAAAAATACCAACGAACATACAGACAGGATAGTGCAAAGATAATGCGTTTCTTCTAAACATTACAGGTTGTTCTGTACGTTTGAATATGACTATCAGCAATCTTATTTAAGCCTCCATATCATTATGCCTACCTTAAAACCAAGCTGGGCAGCTTTAATGGCAGCCACATAACCTCCTGGCCCTGAGCCAATTACAGTGACATCAGCATCAACTAAATGGAAGGAAAAACAGTCCTATTATATTTTGTTATTTAGCAAATTAATATTTGAATAGTATAAAATGAATACCCTGGTGGGTTAATAAAAACAACTGAAATAAACAAACATACAGCTGTTTCTCTACCTTGATTGGCAAGAAAATGTGCTGGGATATATTAATATATAACATTAACCTGAATTTTTAATCATCTGAACAAAATATCTAATTCAACCCAGCAATATTCAGGTGGACATTAACAGTGACTTACTTGGTGTCTTGTCTGCATAGGTTCTCAGTGTCACCGCTGTGATTCCCTGGAGCCTGCGAGGTAGGTGGTGTACATGGCCTCGCTGAATTTAGGATTTAAAATAAAATTGTATAGCTCATTAATGAAAGAGTATGAGAGATTATATATATCAGCAAAACTACCCTTGTTAGAACTGTGTTATTATCCTAGCAAGTTTTCCACAAATATTTTTAATTATCACAAGTGATAAGCATGGCACAACTGCTATAGATCTGCTAAAAAAAACAGCAAGTTGTGCATTATGCTTCCCTTACTTTGCTTGGGTCTAGGGTGGCTGGAGTAATCAAGCTAAAACTCTCCAGTGCAATTGACTGTGTTAAATCAGATTTCTTGTCAATTGCAGTGTGCACTGAACAGTTAATGTATTGCTTTCGGCATACTCACAACAAAATGTTTAATAACACTTGCCAATAACAACAACAACAACAACAAAAAAAAAAAAAAACATGATATGCTTCATCAATAGACAATATTGTAACACGGCATTATGACCGAGAACCTGCACATATTCTCAAATAAAACGACTTCAAGGTTAAACCAGCCATCAGCACAGCACAACATGACATAACATAATATAATATAAAAGTACAGTACAGATCAAAAGTTACTGAACTGAAGATGCCAGGCGACAGTGTCAGCACTAGGCCTGTGTAGAGCAGTTCCATGCCTGTCAACCTACAAAAGTTGTTTTCAGAGCGTTCACAAAATAATATTTACACACTGAATTAATAACAACGTATTATAATGTTGTTTTTCTTTTACCTTGGCTAAAGTGCAATACAACCGGTTCCAGCTCTGCATTTTGATTATACGTCCTGTATTTTCTGCTATAACCTAGAGCATACCAAAAAGCCAAGGACTCCCTACACTGCGCTTGCGTCTGAACTCCGGCTGTGATTAATCAGTCGCCTACTTCTGACGCAATTTATTAGCCAGTCCCCGTCCGATCTAGGACAACAAAGAAATACATCTTGTTTCGATTGCTGATATAAACTACACCCTGACTGATTTAAAATACAGTACAAATCTCCAAATCAACATAATTATCAGTGATATACCGGTGTGTGTACATTTATCAAATAGAGTAGGTTTTGTGTTATTTTTTTTTATTTTTTTTTTTGTCGTTTTGCTTCACTAGAAAGGTCTCTCACTAAATAAAGCTCTACCGTTTTTGCATCATTGTAGGGGGTATTCTATGAATCACACACACACACACACACACACACACACACACACACACACACACACAAAATAAATAGGCAGTTGAAATAGTTTTGCAAAATCAAGAAAAAGGTCACGGAGAAATATAAATATAGGTGTGATTGAGATTACAGTACATACATGCTGTGGTTGTTTAACCATTGTATCATAGTATATGCTGTGAAATACTAAGCTTTTCTGTTGTTTGTTTTTAAGGGTATTTGTAACCTATGAAAACCTATGCTCTTCTCACAGTAAAATCTGGAATGGAGTCTTATTCCCATACTTACTGTCTTATTTAAAGCATATGCTGCACTAGATTATTCACACAACAAGATATAAATTAATCGGGTTAGAAAGGAGTTTCATGGTAGATCTTGCGTAAGTGAAAATAAATGCTTTGGAACTTAACCCACATAATGAGAACGTTTGTGAAGTAGTACCTGATGCCCATTTTGATTACCTATTTTTTTCCCACCACGGGGATGATCTAGACAAATAATTGTTGTTATTTCAAACTGGAACAACTAATTTACCCTAACCCACTCCTTTAGAAGTAATATAACTTAATACAATTAGCTGCTTTTCGACAACAACGTAATATTTTCACAGAATGCCGTTTAATCAGAAGTTCTCAGATGTGGATGCTCCATTTTAACTGGTCCTCTTTTCATTCACAGGAAACTACATAATCTCATCATCCACAGAATTATGAAAATAACCATGCAATGATGCTAACATAAATTCAGTTGTGAAATCATATGTTTTAGCTAGTTGTTGGAGTGTAAAATTTGCCTACAATATCCAGAAAAGACAAAGAGGAGGATGAGCTGCTAAATCAGGAATAAACCACCTCAATGATGTGAGCTCTGAAAGAGATCTGTCTACACATGAAACTAAACCAAATCTAGAAGCATTTGGGAAAATGACACCAGACCAATTGACAAATGCTGCTGAAAAACTTACATCAATGCAGGCTAGTTTAATTAAAGAAATACAAGATGTTAAAGAGCGCATAACTGTACATTCCGCAGCACAAAATGCACATCTGGAAATAATAGCTTGCCAGTTAACCAGAACTGCAAATATAATGGACAAACACAGTATATCGACAAACAAAGCAACTCATACATACAGAACTGAGATACCCTAACGTGGCAGGGAAGGAAATGGGAAAGAAAACTAAAAGATATTTTTACTGCTAATTTGTAGGCCTAACCAAAGTCTTTAGGTGAAGTTAGTTTTAAGTTACAGGCCTCTGAAGAGTAGCAGGTAGGGTTTCTTCCAAAAAATTGGCCACACCTTAACTTTTGACCCATGTGACCTATCAGGCTCATTGAGAGGAGCTGTAGTTCCTCATGACAAGTTATCAGTGAGAACTGCCACAGACTCTTTATACAACAAGGATAGTTTACATTTTTTCAGCAAAAGTAAATCAGCGAAAAGCACCATTTCACTTTTAATTTGTAGTTCCCAACACTCTTAGGTAAAATGTAGAAAAATCAATACCTGTGTGGCAAAGTGGTTTGTAGTGCCCAAGTGCAGTGGTGATGCGGTGCTCAGGAATGATAAACACAACTAAGTTCACGGTGAAAAAAACAACTCTTTATTTGCTTACAAATAATAATACCTGGCTCTACACAACAATGTCTATCGCTCAGGCAAACCACAGGGTTCAGTCCCGAAATAATAATACACTAAACAAGACACACACAAACACAACACGGTCACAAGTCCAGAGTGAGTGCTCTTAGTGAAAGTGATGATTTACAGGTTTATTCGTGTTCAATGGTGAAGTGGAGTCCAGGTTTAATTGCTGGCAGTTTAGCTACAGCTCCCGGAGGTTAGCCTTCTATAATGACAAATAACAGTGTGAATAGACAGGCAAAACAACACACAAAACTAACGGTTTCTTTATAATACAGTTTGTCCTTATAGGTCTTTCCGTAACCATACCCAAGGAACAGATTGCTTGGACACATACCCTGATATACCTTCAGTCACTCCCCCTTCGGTAGCGAGTGAAATCATGTATCCTCCAATCCATGATTGACACTTCTGGTATTGTGACTCTGCCCCCTTTCTGGATGGCCGACTTCCGACTGACACTGGAATGAACTGCTGAACCATCCAGTCTGGGGCACACTGTTCCTGCTATACAGCGCCCTCACAGGTCGGGAGGGAGATTGTTGACTAGGATTCATTCGCTTTCTGTCACAACCTGTCATACAGTAAGAGAAATAAGTCAGCAAAGTAAGGTAAAAATGTCCTCCTTTTTCTACTGTTTTTTTGCACATTTTTGAGACCCCAGGCACTTTTATCCACGCATATGTATATTACAGGACATCCGAGTTTAATGACAATTAACTTTTTTGTCACCATGGAAATAAACTAGGGAACGCATTTATTTTGACATCTGTATCATGTATATTAAATTATGTATTGATATTTTAAAATGGACTAGTCGCGCGCATCGCACACAAAAAAAGACCCCAGGGAGATTTATCCACGCATATGTATATTACAGGACATCCAAGTTTAATGATTAGGGATACTTATTGTGACGTGTAGATCATTTATATTAAATGATTTATTTATGTTTTAAAATGGAACATTTGCATTCAAAAAATATCTTTTTTTATATAATATATATATAAAAAAAGGTCTGGCATGCATGGGATTTGAAACTATAACCTTCAGTTTGCAAGCATGTTGTGTTAAATATATAATGCTGTTCAGTGCTACACGATTAGTTGAGAAAACAAGCAGTATTTTGAAAGATGAAGTCAGCCAGCTGAGAATTCTCGGGACATTATTTTTTAAATTTTGGAGATTTTAGGGATTTTTCAAGTCATCATCTATATCATCATCATAATCATTATTCTGTTATTACTCTGTTCTCTGAAAAATGTTGGTTTCCTGTCAGTCTAACTAACACTCATTGTGGTCCCTATTGGCACAAGGAAGTACGATTTCTCTCGATACTGGTTGATGAGAGTAACACTATTTGTGGTCCCCACTGGACAAAAAGGAATGTTAATTTCTGAGAATTAACTATGCTGAAGGATAGCCTATATATTTTGTAAAAGTATAAAACATAAATAAATAAATGCATTAATAAATATTGAAATAAATGAATACATAAATCAATACATAGACATTTCTTTCTTTCTTTATCTTGATATTTATTTCTTTTTCACTATCAGATATAAACACTGCCATTTAATACTGTATGAAACAAAAATAAATACTCAACATTTTCTGTTCAATTGTATATTAGTGAAGATTATATCATATATATATATATATATTATTTATTTCT
The DNA here is from genome assembly GCF_902713425.1 of Acipenser ruthenus. Lineage (NCBI taxonomy): Eukaryota > Metazoa > Chordata > Actinopteri > Acipenseriformes > Acipenseridae > Acipenser > Acipenser ruthenus. The sequence continues at coordinate 49,115,348 of NC_081195.1, forward strand.
TAGCAGACGCCCTTATCCAGGGCGACTTACAATTGTTACAAGATATCACATTATTTTTACATATAATTACCCATTTATACAGTTGGGTTTTTACTGGAGCAATCTAGGTAAAGTACCTTGCTCAAGGGTACAGCAGCAGTGTCCCCCACTAGGGATTGAACCCACAACCCTCAAGTCAAGAGTCCAGAGCCCTAACCACTACTCTACACTGCTGCCCAACACTGCTGTTTCTAAATTGCCTTCATGTAAATTGAGATCCTGTCTTTTAAGTAAAAAGTGTCTTTGGGCTGTGTAAGGAACATGAGCTCATTATATTTTCTGTCAAGAAGCCCTAGTGGCATGACCTGACAAAACTTGTCATATGACCTCCTCATGTGCAAGTCTCAGTATGGACTCTATGGGAGTACCTGCTGTCTATGCCAGATAACTGTATTGAACTAGTTCTTGAGGAACTACCTGGAATATCAGAATTGACATGCAGAATTGCCAGGACCTTGGTTATTACAATGAATAACTTAGAAATCAGCTTGTAAAAGAATTAGCTCGAAAATCGTAAGGATAATCCTTGAGTTTTTTTTTTCTTTCTCCTATTATCTTTGCCATAATTGGAATCTGTCCATGTGGTGCTGTGATTTACTTCTTTGGAGGGCTGCAATGAATCTGTCATTTTCTGCCTGAGCTCACTAATAGGATCTTCAGAAAGATAGATAAAAAGATAGCTGGGGTCTGAAACACTGTTGCCTAGGAGCACACAATTTTTACAATGTTTACCATACTCGTCCAATGCTTACCATAGAGATATGCAGCATTAAGACTTCACTGCTGGTTTGAATACATATATATATATGTTAACTTTAGTGGGGTTCGGGGGGCGTGCGTTTAGTTTTTTTGCCGAGAGAGAGAGAGAGAGAGAGAGAGAGAGAGAGAGAGAGAGAGAGAGAGAGAGAGAGAGAGAGAGAGAGAGAGAGAGAGAGAGAGAGAGAGAGAGAGAGAGAGAGAGAGAGAGAGAGAGAGAGAGTCTGGTGCTGATGGGTCTGCAAAACCTGTTTTCTAAGAAGTGGTAGTTTGATTTATGAGAATATTATAAACATTTCATAAACATACTTTTCTTTCTTTTTTCTTTCTTTTTTGCTTAATATAGTGAATCAATGACGTGTATCTTATAAATATGATGTACTGCTTTTATGTTCATTCAATTAAAAAAAAATATTGTATTAAAACATTTGTACTTTACTTGATGCCCATATTTAACACCCGGCAATTAATTGCATCTTTTGAGCAGCATCTTTCGGGAACTGTGCATTTGCTCAAAGCACATTTTGCAATTTGAGTATATCGCTTTACTAAGAGACCAAATAAGCTGTCTCTTTTTTTGTGTTTCTCACTTTGTTTGATATTTTCTATTTCACAATTTGAGCAAAATAATTTGCTCAAACACCAAAACAACTTTTCATTTCATTCTTGGATATTTTGTCAGTCATTGACTGAATCCTGACTATAAGTGTAACATATAGACGTATATATATATATATATATACAGTATATACACCGTACTATGTATGTGTCCATAATTTGACACTGTTTGAAGTTCCAGTAGTTGTTGAGCTGTTTTGTTTTACCACTAGGGGAGACTATTTGAGTTGAAACAACTTTATTGATCAAGATTAGAACATGTAGTACCTTTTACCCTGTATACTCCATTTTAATTAAAAATGTTTACCTCATTAATCCTTATAACAAAAGAACTGAAATGTAAGTAGAGGGCTGGGTCTCCTGATGTTGAATTGCAAAAAATGTCCATTATTTTTAATAATAATAATAAAAAACGAAAGCATAATATATACTAAGATATTGCTTGCCCTTCCATTAATGCAGTGTGAACACATACTATAAAGCTGTGAGAATGTTTACTCTCCTGTTCCACTGATGAAGACACTAGTGGAAGTTTCTCGACTTGTTTTAGTTTACTTTTCTCACTCTCTTCTCCAGTTGCCTTTCTGAGCATTGTCATTTTGAAGTGCATTTTGTCTTCTTGCCAGCTCCATGAATTATTTAGGATGTGAGCAGCAGTTGACATAATGAAAATGTTTAATTATTGACATACTGCAAGACTTGTATGTACTTATAGGCTATCACTTGTTCTTTTATGATGTTTTCTACAATATTAATAATATTGTAGATCGAAATATGCTGGTATGTTTTGCAATTTTTACAAATCTATTTCCATCTACAGTCTGAATGGTTATGGTGTAGTTTACAGTGCATTAGAAAGGGATGCATCTTATCTGCTTACCATAATACACAATTAACAATATGTAATTAAAATTCAACATTTTAAATCTAGTGGCTACACATGAACATGACTTTAAATGCAATTCAGTATGTATGAGTTCATGACATATCAATCACATGGCTAGATTTTAAACAAATTGGGTATAATTTAAAGTTTTAAACAGAAGCCCACTGTTGCTTAAATGGTAATATTGAATGTTGTATGGATATCTTAACTGCATTAACTTAACTGAATACCTTAACTAATTTAACTGCAATTCATAAGGATGTGACAATAATTTAAAGTGCAACCAAACTTTTGATTAGTTTTGAATCAACCCACCTTGGGATCAATAAAATATTCCACAAATATAACACAAACCCAGTTATATAAACAGCTAGTAAAGGCATATTGTGCTGTACATTAATGTAAATATGCAGGAGTAAAGTATTTCTAGGATCTGGTTGTCAAGTATATCAAAGATTCATAGACCACCATGTAAACACATTGAGAAAAAAAAAACACATAGCTGGCTCATAGGATTCCTCCCAATGAATTGATGTTTAAGTATGACAGTGGGTCTGTCGCTGTGTTGCAATTTTAGTGTTTGAAGCTACCATTAAGCCATCACTTTCAATGTATTTATAAATTGAAAGTGGTGGCTTGATGATAGCTTATAAAGCTACTTCTGACCTTGGTTAAAACCATGTCTTTTTCAGTAAAAAAAAAATAAAAAAAAAGATTTAGGTCCAGCTGTGTTAAACTTCATATTAATTAATGAACTAGTCCATCAAAGTACTTTACCTCTCACACTGGCTTCTCTGTGTTATTGTCACAATGAGAGCTAATATCAGGGCAGCAGTGTTTGAAAGAGAATTGTGATTCAAAATTATAAACATTAACATTATAATGAATCACATATGAAAAATGATCCAATCACCATCAAAATTCCAGTACATCTTCTCTTCTGAGTTGTGTACAGATGTCACCCTGTGCCAGAGCCAATGCAACGCTCCCTCTGGCATCGTCACACAGACAGGACACAAACCTGCACTCTGACTGTGACACCCTGCACACCACAAGGCCATTCCTTTACCATATGAGCCACATGGACATATACTAGGAAAATCTGAGGAAATCTGGTTCTAGGCATTGGTCTTCAGATATAGCCAAATGATGGTACTTCAAAGACCTCTTCAGGGACTGATGAATTACTGGTGTTGAGGCATTAACTGCCCATTAAACCCAGTTAACCCCCTTGTTCATCAATTATATCGGTATCTCTTAAGAGATAATCGCTCCCTCATTTCATCATCATGTCTAATTTAATTTGGTAAAATTTTCTTACTAATGGAAATTTGACGGAATTCAAGTTAAAAGTACTGTATAAGTTATGTATTTATCTGTACTGAAGAAACTAAGGCAAGGATATGTGCTACTCAATATCAGTGTTTCTTGTTTATTAGACTTTAAGGGATTTAATTATTTTTAGAATAATTGCAATAGCTTTTATGTGGGTTACTATATACAGTAATTCATACTGTAATTGAATTGTCTTCATGTGTTTACAGTGCATTCACAGACAAATACTTTAAATTGATTTATACATAAGTACCACAGCTGCTAGATTCCAGAATCTGGATTTCTGATGTTGCAATATATTGTAGCTTTTTTTTTTATTTACTGTTTTGGTAAACCCATGAATTTAGAATTTGCACAGTTTGAAAACCATGTGATGGGAGGCCTACTTTCCAGAACAAAAGAAAACTGCCCTTTGATAACTTTTGAACTGGTAAATGTCACCTAAAGGGCAAGTGATTTGAACTCCCTTGATCTTCCCATTCAAATATACGATAAAGGCACTTGCTTAAGTTTCTAAGAGAAAATCAGATTTCTGAAAATAAAATGTTAAAAGCAAAAATACATGTAGAAATCAGAGCAGCCAATTCCAAGAAAATGAATCAGATACTAGTAAACCAGCAGATATATTGTGCCTGTAATTTTAATAATTCATTATTTCTCTTGCTTGACAGAATTATTTTCACCCACTTACAGAAGTGCTGCTACACTACAGATGTTTCTTTCATGTTGGTAGAACAAAGCTGTGTAAATTTACTGGGAATATCAAAAGACCACAAAACAAGGTGTCTTTCCTCCTGTGAAGGGCTTCGAGAGAGAAAAAGGCTGTTAATAGCAGGCTCCGAAAGCAAAGAATAGACATTTTCTATTTCATTTATTTGTCCTTGTTCAAAAAATGGGCTGGGTAAACATAACTTGATTAAATGCTCCATGGAGGTGTGTGAATTGTGTTTTGAATTCGTCACAGATTCTGCATGGCTGTTACAGTCATATAAAGGATCGTGTCCTCAAACTGACATGTCTTCATAAGATTTATAATCATACAGTTTGACTGCTAAATAATTGTACTGTATGTATTATCAGATTTCCATTACACGAGAGTAGATGTTAAAACTTCATGCTGATTTGAACTCGGCTCTCGCCAAGATAAGCACCAACTAAGACGTAGCTTTACAGTAAACTAATGTGATCCATGTGTGTCTCCATCCATTTACGTTTCCTTCCATATGATGATGTAGATATCCTTCTGTCTGGTGTTAATGGCTGAAGTGTAATGCTGGCTCCAGGGATCAGCTTATTTTGCCTCCCTGGCGCATCAGCACACACAACGGCTGCGATGCTGGCTCCGGGGATCAACCAAAGTGCGGCCTCCCCAGCGCATCAGCATGACAACCGTCTGGATTGAGCTAAGTAGGGTACATCTCTGGGGTTTTCAAGTGGGCACCTTCCATCCTCAGTGTTTCGTCGACTAGCCCACGACACCTCAAGAGGGCTCGACGGTGATTCTGGCGTCCCAGCATCACCCCCCTCCGTCCCCCACTCAACTCAGCCCAGCTTACTTACCTGTCCCCAGCCAGAATCTTTCCGTCTCAACCACAGCCAGTTGCTGCTCCTCTCTGCTGCTTCAGATAAGTTCTTCACTGATCCAGACCACAAGACAATATCTGGTCGAAGGTTAGTGGTGGCAATCTCAGGTGGAAAAATAAGCCGTTGACCAACATCTGCCAGCATATTCCAGTCTCTAGCAGCTTCCAGTTGTCCTGGGCGAGGATTGGTTTTAACACCTTTTCTTGGTGGTTGCTCTCCTGGGCGGAGGAATGTTGTCTTTTGTGTGTAATGTTTTGATGGAACAGGTGGCAACTTATTGGTCATGTTACGCTTGTCTTCCAATGCTAAGGCCAAACATCGCAGCACCTGGTCATGGCGCCAAGTAAACCGTCCTTGGCTAAGAGCCACCTTACATCCTGTCAAAATGTGCCTTAATGTTGCAGGTGATGAACACAAAGGACATGAGGGATCCTCTCCTACCCAGAGGTTTAGGTTCTGTGGTGATGGGAGAACATCATATGTTGACCTGATGAGGAAACTGATCCTGCTCTGTTCCATTGACCATAGGTCTTGCCAGCCAATCTTGCGTTGTTCCACACTCTCCCATCTCATCCATTCTCCCTGTTTGGCCTGGGAAATGGCCTTTATACACCTCATCCTCTCCTCCTGTTTTTGCACCTCGTTGACTACCAGCTTCCTCCTTTGAGCTGGGGCCGCCTTGTGCCATGTAGGAGGAGTTGAACTGAAACCAAGACCCCCTCTTCCATGCTGAACTTGTCCCATGATATCACCAATTCGAAGGGCAGCCTTTGCATCTTCCACAGCTTTCTTTGCCGCCCACTTTCTTCCAGTTTTCAACACAGGTGCTGCCTCCCTTACGCATTTATCGCGTGACTCTACTAATGTCATTTCCAGTCTGACCTTGGCGCACTTAAACTCCTCGGTTAGAGCAGAGACTGGTAGCTGCAGTATTCCTTTACCATAAAGTCCCACTCTGCTGAGGCAGCGTGGAACTCCCAACCATTTCCTGATGTATGAACTGATTAAAGCTTCCAGCTTCTCTACTGTTGTCAAAGAAACCTCGTACACAGTCAGTGGCCACAGCAACCTCGGCAGTAGACCAAACTGAAAGCACCAGAGTTTTAGTTTACCTGGTAGAGCGCAGCTGTCTATGCTCTTCAACCCTTCCACTGCTTGTTGTCTAACTTCTCCCACACGAACTGTGTCCTTTAGATCCCCGTCGTACCATCTCCCAAGACTCTTCACTGGCTTCTCAGACACTGTTGGTATTGCCTCACCATTAATGAAGAATGTTTTATCTACTACTTTGCCTTTAATTATAGAGATGCTCCTTGATTTAGTGGGCTTGAATTGCATTCGTGCCCATTCAATGTTATTGGTTAATTTGCCCAATAATCGATTAGTGCAGGCTACTGTTGTAGTCATGGTTGTCATGTCATCCATATATGCTCGAATTGGTGGTAATCGCATTCCAGAAGCCAAGCGCTCTCCTCCTACTACCCATTTTGATGCCCTAATGATTACTTCCATTGCCATGGTAAAAGCCAGTGGAGAAATGGTGCATCCTGCCATTATTCCAACCTCTAGGCATTGCCATGTAGTGCTGAATTCTGAAGTTGAAAAACTGAATTGCAAATCTCCAAAATAGGCTTTCACTAAATTTGTTATTGTCATCGGTACACTGAAAAAATCAAATGCTGCCCAAAGTAGTTCATGTGGCACTGAACCATATGCATTAGCCAAATCCAGGAATGTCACATGGAGCTCCTTCCTCTCCTTTTTAGCTGATTGAATTTGTTGCCAGATCACATTGATGTGTTCTAAGCAACCTGGGAAACCTGGAATGCCCGCTTTTTGTATTGAAGTGTCAATGAAGCAGTTCTTTAATAGGTAAGCTGACAATCTCTGAGCAATAATGCTGAAGAAAATCTTGCCTTCTACGTTTAATAGGGAAATGGGACGAAACTGACTGATGCTTGTAGAATCTTTTTCTTTAGGTATAAAGACTCCACCTGCTCGGCGCCATGCTCTTGGTACAACCTGTTTTTCCCATGCCACTTTCATCAATTTCCACAGAATTCGTAGAACTCCTGAAGCACTCTTGTACACTCTGTACGGAACTCCATTAGGCCCTGGAGATGATGAAGCCCTTGCTTTTTTCACAGCTTGCTCTATTTCTTTCCACTTAGGTGCACAGTCCTCCATTTGGTATTCTGGTGGATTGATAGGTGGGATGTCTGACGGAATTGACATAGGCTCCTGCCTTTTTGAATCTGTATGTGTTTCCTCCAAATATCTCTCCAGCTCAACCTTAGATGCTTTTAGTGTGCCATTCTTCTCACTGGTGAATAACTTCTTTACAAATTTGAATGGGTCTTTATAAAAGTTAGCTCTCGCACGCTCCTTCTTTTTGTAGCGTTTCCGTAGGCGCTCAGCTCTGCGCAATGTTGCAAGCTTATCTTTTATGACCTTTTGTAAGAGATTGAGTCCCTCCTTCTGACTTTGTTCTGCTCTTCTCCATTGGTTCCTCAGCTGTCTCCTTACTCTAACTAAGCGTTCAATCTCCTGCTGCCGTCTAGACTTTCCAGGAATAGTTTGTACTTTTTCCTTCCTTTTATCAACTCCAAACCTCTCACTTCCATATGCGTAGATGATGTCCCCAAATTTATCCAGCTTCTTTTCAACTGTTCCACTTAATCTTTCCAATGCGATGCAGAGATCTGTGTTTACTGTGTCCCATGCAGTTTTCTCACAAGCTCTTGGCCATTTAACTCCAGGCTTGTGCCCGTTGAGGTTCTTTTCTCTCTTATGCTGGTTTGTCTGACCGGGTTCACAAGGATCATTAGGTTCATCACTAACTGTGTCCATGCAAGTCCTCCTCACATCTATGACAGGGGTGCTGATATCCTACGAACTGTGGTTTGCTTCCTGTCGCTGGATTTCATTCGACTGACTTGACTGACTTCGTAAGAAGTACTGATCAATGCGAGGCCCTTGTCCCTTCTCCCTCAAGCATTTCATTCTCCCTTGATGAATCTTCAAACCCCTGACCGTTGTCGCCTTGCTCCAGCCGCAGACACAAACCTGGAGTTCCATGTCTTTGTTAACTGCAGATCTTGAACTAGTCTTTTGTGAAGTACTCTCCATACTCATATCCGTTTCCGTTCCTAAGTCGTTAACCGTGTTGTCCAACGTTGAGTCATCTTCCGCCCCCGCTCTCGCAGACTCTAGGGGTATTTTTCTCTTTAATTTCTTAGAAGCCTTGGGCGGGTGTCTCCAGCATCCTGTAAACACAGAGCTGGATACTGCCGACAAGGGTAGCTAACCCTTACCAGCCCCAATGGGGTCTCTTTCCTCCTGTCAGCTGTCTCTCCAGGCTGTCACAAGGTCTTTCCCTTGTTGCCAGCTGCACTATTCACAGCAGTCACTGGACGTATCCAGATCTTCATGATTTCCATTACACGAGAGTAGATGTTAAAACTTCATGCTGATTTGAACTCGGCTCTCGCCAAGATAAGCACCAACTAAGACGTAGCTTTACAGTAAACTAATGTGATCCATGTGTGTCTCCATCCATTTACGTTTCCTTCCATATGATGATGTAGATATCCTTCTGTCTGGTGTTAATGGCTGAAGTGTAATGCTGGCTCCAGGGATCAGCTTATTTTGCCTCCCTGGCGCATCAGCACACACAACGGCTGCGATGCTGGCTCCGGGGATCAACCAAAGTGCGGCCTCCCCAGCGCATCAGCATGACAACCGTCTGGATTGAGCTAAGTAGGGTACATCTCTGGGGTTTTCAAGTGGGCACCTTCCATCCTCAGTGTTTCGTCGACTAGCCCACGACACCTCAAGAGGGCTCGACGGTGATTCTGGCGTCCCAGCATCACCCCCCTCCGTCCCCCACTCAACTCAGCCCAGCTTACTTACCTGTCCCCAGCCAGAATCTTTCCGTCTCAACCACAGCCAGTTGCTGCTCCTCTCTGCTGCTTCAGATAAGTTCTTCACTGTGCGACGCAACTCTTGGCCACTGAATCCGACGTCTCTGAGAAACTGGGTTGTAGAGTGTGCCACAAATCCTCGACAACCCACTTCCACTGGGTAAACCCGAACTCTCCATCCTCGCTGTTCCGCTTCAGTGGCTAGTTGAGCATACCGCAGTTTCTTCCTCTCATACGCCTCATCTACAGCATCCTCCCATGGCACTGTTAACTCTACCAGGTGAACAAGGCGTGCTGATCCAGACCACAAAATACAGTATGTAATGACAATGTATTATATATTTGATATAACCTGTTCTTGTTATTATATTCTACAGTGCTTTGAATGGCAGAACTGGATTAACAGTGGTCTCTTGTGATCTCGCCAACTTCTTTACTTCGTTGGCTGTAAAGCATCTACACAGGCTTTCTTTCTTTTTTTGTTCTTCCTTTGGGGGTCACCACTTGTTCCAGTATTGATTTGAGCTCTTGAAGGTTGAAATACCGGATCATATGGGAGAGTAGGTGAAAACATTTTATTTAGGGTGACATCAATTACACATATAGTTACACGGTGAGGAATTCTCGACAAGTCAAGTTACAGTAGGGTTGTCTATTTGTGGGTTAATGATGCAGCTGTGGGGGAGTGAGTGTGGTAGGCACTCAGTTTTGTATTAGGGGCACGGCTGTCTCTAGTAATTGTGTTAAGTCTGTGGCCAGACCATGGCAATTGACCTTTACTACAGGAGGCAGTGGCGACGCATAGGGGGGGGGCACACCTGGTCACGTGCCCCCTCCCCCCCCCCCCCCCCCCCGATTTCTGCCAGGCAGTGGCTTAGCCACTGTGTTAGGATCGTTCACACTGAAACATGTGTAAGAAATTGCAATATTGTTATATTTTTCGCTTCCCATTATAGCGTGGCATGGGCGGCGCTGATTTTTCTTTTCGCTCACGGAAAGAACTTTTTATTTACCTTGTTGCTATCAACCAATGAGAATACATAAGCAAGCTGTACTTGCTCAACCCCAAACACAGATGCATGAAACATATAGGCTATGATTAATGTATATGCTATGTAGCCTAGCTACTACACACATAGATGTGGTAGAGGACATCTACTATGTATGGAGTAGCCTATGTATTTACATAGAATGCACTCGCCTACTAATAAGATTATCATTTTTCAGGGATTGTGCAGCCAGCTTCATCAAGGGACGGTAACCAAGTCCATCCAGGTCTTGGAGATGGAGTGGTAAATGTACAACCTGTTATTAATTGAATAACTAAAGAAATAAATCAGAACGAAAACAGTTCTGGACGCTGCTGAGAGAAAACCGGCAAAACTGTTTCAATTCCTGAGTTCGGTTACCTACTTGTTTTCATTCTGATTTTTAGGCTACAGCGTGTCCGTCGGCTCAACTAGCGAATGTCAGTGCAGTGTGATACCAAAAAAAATGAGTGGTTGGATTTGCTGTCAATCAACCCAAGTTTTTTGCTGTATCAGCTGTTTGTACATTTTTTTGTTTTTAAAGGCGCTGTAGTTATACAATGTAGTTAATGCAACTGTGTGCACAAGTCCCTCCTCCCCGAACCTCCAGAAGATTAGGTACCATCGGCAGTCCTGCCTCAGTCAATTAGTCAGGATCTGTGAAATTAAATAAAATGGTTTGCTTTGCTTTGAACACCAAATGTGAAATGAACAACCATAAGTACGAATGAAATTATATATAGTTATTTATTATCATAATGTGAAATTGAAATCTGATGCGCATGTTAAAAGTTCAAGTCCTTTGCTTCGTATTTCCTTTTTTGTTTTTAAACGGAAGTGTTCTGAACTGAATCTCTCTTTTTAACTATTTTGCACAACAGTGTATTTGGTTATTGGATCTTCTGTTAAAAAAAATGTTCTTTATTTTTCGAAAATAAAACGTCAATGCACTAATAAGAAATCAAGTTGCCAATTTCACCACTGTGACTATTCACCTTAAAAAAGTTACCATTGCCACTCACTCCCGAAAAAAAATCCTGGCTACGCCACTGTTGCCAGGGTTTATTATTTAAAAATGCGCAGTTTATTTCAAACTTTCAAAACATAATAACATAACAAAGAATGTCTAAGACCTTTCACCGTTATATTTGTTCTCGTGTGAGACTTTCACTTTTTCAGTCAGCGAAAATATGTGCTAAAACGGAGTGAATTTGAGCCCTGTTAAAATGGCAAAAAGACAGCTACGTTTGGAGTTTTTATACAACAAAAAAGCTAAACCTCCAACGCCAGAGACATCAACAGAAACCGAACCTGACTGTTCTGTAGTTCAGAATGTTACGAACAGCACAAGAGTGTGACGATACTTCCATTTCGAACGCTCAGGTTAGTGCAGGTGTAGCTGTCTGTCGATAAGAGACTCTTGCCTGCAAAGTGTTGTTTGCAGCTCTCTTGATTGTGACAATCTGGCGTAGAACTGTTTGTGATGAAATATCTGGTAATGTTAGAAAGCTAGCTTAATGTTTACACACAAATGGTTTAAATCGGGCATTGGGTCTGAGCACGTTTTTATTTTTTTTGGGGGGTGGGGCTGTGCCCCACCAGTTTTTCAAGCCATGAGTCGCCAATGCCCGGTAGCTAAATGCTTAGTTACGGCTCTGGCCAAAACCAAAGCCTTTGGCCAGTATACAATATTTTTCTGTATGCATTCTTTTCTGTTGAGCACTACTGACACCGTTGAAACGGTGAGTCTTAGGTCGCCTGCGGATACATTAGTCCAATCAATGCGTCTGAACCTGGTGTGTAATCCCAAGGTAACTGCACACTGTTATATATATAATTGCATGCCCCGGTAGATACGATATGGAGTCTTTCCATCCACCTCCGGTTGCTTCAACCGGAGGTGCATGCAATTTATATATATATATATATATATATATATATATATATATATATATATATATATATATATATATATATATATATATGCATGCCCCATGTTAAAGGAGAGATTCGGAAATAACATTCCAAACTCTGCGCGAGTAAATACCATCCTAACTCCTAACATCCAAAAAAAAAAAAAAAAAAAAAAAAAGAAAAAAAAATAACAATTGCAACACCGGAGGTGCATGCAATTTATATATATATATCTATATATATATATATATATATATATATATATATATATATATTTGCATGCCCCGGTAGCTAAATGCTTAGTTACGGCTCTGGACAAAACCAAAGCCCATGGCCAGCATCCAATATTTTTCTGAATGCATTCTTTTCTGTTGAGCACTACTGACACCGTTGAAACGGTGAGTCTTAGGTCGCCTGCGGATACATTAGTCCAATCAATGCGTCTGAACCTGGTGTGTAATCCCAAGGTAACTGCACACTGTTATATATATAATTGCATGCCCCGGTAGATACGATATGGAGTCTTTCCATCCACCTCCGGTTGCTTCAACCGGAGGTGCATGCAATTTATATATATATATATATATATATATATATATATATATATGCATGCCCCATGTTAAAGGAGAGATTCGGAAATAACATTCAAAATTATGCGCGAGTAAAGACCATCCTAACTCCTAACATCCAAAAAAAAAAAAAAAAAAAAGAAAAAAAAATAACAATTGCAACACCGGAGGTGCATGCAATTTATTTATATATATATATATATATATATATATATATATATATATATATATATATATATCCGCAGGCGACCTGACTCACCGTTTCAACGGTGTCAGTAGTGCTCAACAGAAAAGAATGCATTCAGAAAAATATTGGATGCTGGCCATGGGCTTTGGTTTTGTCCAGAGCCGTAACTAAGCATTTACCTACCGGGGCATGCAAATATATATATATATATATATATATATATATATATATATATATATATATATATATATATATATATATATATAAATTGCATGCACCTCCGGTGTTGCAATTGGTATTTTTTTTTTATTATTTTTTTGGATGTTAGGTGTTAGGATGGTATTTACTCGCGCATAGTTTTGAATATATATATATATATATATATATATATATATATATATTTGCATGCCCCGGTAGCTAAATGCTTAGTTACGGCTCTGGACAAAACCAAAGCCCATGGCCAGCATCCAATATTTTTCTGAATGCATTCTTTTCTGTTGAGCACTACTGACACCGTTGAAACGTTGAGTCTTAGGTCGCCTGCGGATACATTAGTCCAATCAATGCGTCTGAACGTGGTGTGTAATCCCAAGGTAACTGCGCACTGTTAACACGTTTTAAGACGTTAATTCACGTTTTAAGTAATACAGTGTCCCCTTCAGACATGTTAAAGGAGAGATTCGGAAATAACATTCAAAACTATGCGCGAGTAAATACCATCCTAACACCTAACATCCAAAAAAATAATAAAAAAAAAATACCAATTGCAACACCGGAGGTGCATGCAATTTATATATATATATATATATATATATATATATATATATATATATATATATATATATATATATATATATATATTTGCATGCCCCGGTAGGTAAATGCTTAGTTACGGCTCTGGACAAAACCAAAGCCCATGGCCAGCATCCAATATTTTTCTGAATGCATTCTTTTCTGTTGAGCACTACTGACACCGTTGAAACGGTGAGTCAGGTCGCCTGCGGATACATTAGTCCAATCAATGCGTCTGAACCTGGTGTGTAATCCCAAGGTAACTGCACACTGTTATATATATAATTGCATGCCCCGGTAGATACGATATGGAGTCTTTCCATCCACCTCCGGTTGCTTCAACCGGAGGTGCATGCAATTTATATATATATATATATATATATATATATATATATATATATATATATATATATATATATATGCATGCCCCATGTTAAAGGAGAGATTCGGAAATAACATTCAAAATTATGCGCGAGTAAAGACCATCCTAACTCCTAACATCTAAAAAAAAAAAAAAAAAAAAAGAAAAAAAAATAACAATTGCAACACCGGAGGTGCATGCAATTTATTTATATATATATATATATATATATATATATATATATATTTGCATGCCCCGGTAGCTAAATGCTTAGTTACGGCTCTGGACAAAACCAAAGCCCATGGCCAGTATACAATATTTTTCTGTATGCATTCTTTTCTGTTGAGCACTACTGACACCGTTGAAACGGTGAGTCTTAGGTCGCCTGCGGATACATTAGTCCAATCAATGCGTCTGAACCTGGTGTCCCAAGGTAACTGCACACTGTTAACACGTTTTAAGACGTTAATTCACGTTTTAAGTAATACAGTGTCCCCTTCAGACATGTTAAAGGAGAGATTGGGAAATAACATTCAAAACTATGCGCGAGTAAATACCATCCTAACACCTAACATCCAAAAAAATAATAAAAAATAAATAAAAAAAAAATACCAATTGCAACACCGGAGGTGCATGCAATTTATATATATATATATATATATATATATATATATATATATATATATATATATATATATATATATATATATATTTTCATGCCCCGGTAGCTAAATGCTTAGTTACGGCTCTGGACAAAACCAAAGCCCATGGCCAGCATCCAATATTTTTCTGAATGCATTCTTTTCTGTTGAGCACTACTGACACCGTTGAAACGGTGAGTCTTAGGTCGCCTGCGGATACTGCGCACTGTTAACACGTTTTAAGACGTTAATTCACGTTTTAAGTAATACAGTGTCCCCTTCAGACATGTTAAAGGAGAGATTCGGAAATAACATTCAAAACTATGCGCGAGTAAATACCATCCTAACATCTAACATCCAAAAAAATAATAAAAAAAAAAAAAATAACAATTGCAACACCGGAGGTGCATGCAATATATATATATATATATATATATATATATATATATATATATATATATATATATATATATATATATATATATTTGCATGCCCCGGTAGCTAAATGCTTAGTTACGGCTCTGGACAAAACCAAAGCCCATGGCCAGCATCCAATATTTTTCTGAATGCATTCTTTTCTGTTGAGCACTACTGACACCGTTGAAACGGTGAGTCTTAGGTCGCCTGCGGATACATTAGTCCAATCAATGCGTCTGAACCTGGTGTGTAATCCCAAGGTAACTGCTCACTGTTAACACGATTTAAGACGTTAATTCACGTTTTAAGTAATACAGTGTCCCCTTCAAACATGTTAAAGGAGAGATTCGGAAATGACATTCAAAACTATGCGCGAGTAAATACCATCCTAACTCCTAACATCCAAAAAAAAAGAAAAAAAAAAAACAATTGCAACACCGGAGGTGCATGCAATTTATTTATATATATATATATATATATATATATATATATATATATATATATATATATATATTTGCATGCCCCGGTAGCTAAATGCTTAGTTACGGCTCTGGACAAAACCAAAGCCCATGGCCAGCATCCAATATTTTTCTGAATGCATTCTTTTCTGTTGAGCACTACTGACACCGTTGAAACGGTGAGTCTTAGGTCGCCTGCGGATACTGCGCACTGTTAACACGTTTTAAGACGTTAATTCACGTTTTAAGTAATACAGTGTCCCCTTCAAACATGTTAAAGGAGAGATTCGGAAATAACATTCAAAACTATCCGCGAGTAAATACCATCCTAACACCTAACATCCAAAAAAAAAAAAAAAAAATAACAATTGCAACACCGGACGTGCATGCAATTTATATATATATATATATATATATATATATATATATATATATATATATATATATATATATATATATATATATATTTGCATGCCCCGGTAGCTAAATGCTTAGTTACGGCTCTGGACAAAACCAAAGCCCATGGCCAGCATCCAATAGTTTTCTGAATGCATTCTTTTCTGTTTAGCACTACTGACACCGTTGAAACGGTGAGTCTTAGGTCGCCTGCGGATACATTATTGTCATTAGTCCAATCAATGCGACTGAACCTGGTGTGTAATCCCAAGGTAACTGCGCACTGTTAACACGTTTTAAGACGTTAATTCACGTTTTAAGTAATACAGTGTCCCCTTCAGACATGTTAAAGGAGAGATTCGGAAATAACATTCAAAACTATGCGCGAGTAAATACCATCCTAACACCTAACATCCAAAAAAAAAAAAAAAAAAAAAAAAAAAGATAACAATTGCAACACCGGAGGTGCATGCAATATATATATATATATATATATATATATATATATATATATATATATATATATATATATATATATATATTTGCATGCCCCGGTAGCTAAATGCTTAGTTACGGCTCTGGACAAAACCAAAGCCCATGGCCAGCATCCAATAGTTTTCTGAATGCATTCTTTTCTGTTGAGCACTACTGACACCGTTGAAACGGTGAGTCTTAGGTCGCCTGCGGATACTGCGCACTGTTAACACGTTTTAAGACGTTAATTCACGTTTTAAGTAATACAGTGTCCCCTTCAGACATGTTAAAGGAGAGATTCGGAAATAACATTCAAAACTATGCGCGAGTAAATACCATCCTAATACCTTACATCCAAAAAAAAAAATAACAATTGCAACACCGGAGGTGCATGCAATTTTTATATATATATAGATATTTTCATGCCCCGGTAGCTAAATGCTTAGTTACGGCTCTGGACAAAACCAAAGCTCATGGCCAGCATCCAATAGTTTTCTGAATGCATTCTTTTCTGTTTAGCACTACTGACACCGTTGAAACGGTGAGTCAGGTCGCCTGCGGATACATTAGTCCAATCAATGCGTCTGAACCTGGTGTGTAATCCCAAGGTAACTGCACACTGTTATATATATATAATTGCATGCCCCGGTAGATACGATATGGAGTCTTTCCATCCACCTCCGGTTGCTTCAACCGGAGGTGCATGCAATTTATATATATATATATATATATATATATATATATATATATATATATATATATATATATATATATATATATATATATGCATGCCCCATGTTAAAGGAGAGATTCGGAAATAACATTCAAAACTATGCGCGAGTAAATACCATCCTAACTCCTAACATCCAAAAAAAAAAAAAAAAAAAAAAAAAAAAAAAAACAATTGCAACACCGGAGGTGCATGCAATTTATATATATATATATATATATATATATATATATATATATATATATATATATATATATATATATATATTTGCATGCCCCGGTAGCTAAATGCTTAGTTACGGCTCTGGACAAAACCAAAGCCCATGGCCAGCATCCAATAGTTTTCTGAATGCATTCTTTTCTGTTTAGCACTACTGACACCGTTGAAACGGTGAGTCTTAGGTCGCCTGCGGTTACATTATTGTCATTAGTCCAATCAATGCGACTGAACCTGGTGTGTAATCCCAAGGTAACTGCGCACTGTTAACACGTTTTAAGACGTTAATTCACGTTTTAAGTAATACAGTGTCCCCTTCAGACATGTTAAAGGAGAGATTCGGAAATAACATTCAAAACTATGCGTGAGTAAATACCATCCTAATACCTAACATCCAAAAAAAAAATAAAAAAAAATAAAAAAAAAATAACAATTGCAACACCGGAGGTGTATATAGATTTCATGCCCCGGTAGCTAAATGCTTAGTTACGGCTCTGGACAAAACCAAAGCCCATGGCCAGCATCCAATATTTTTCTGAATGCATTATTTTCTCTTGACCACTACTGACACCGTTGAAACGGTGAGTCAGGTCGCCTGCGGATACATTAGTCCAATCAATGCGTCTGAACCTGGTGTGTAATCCCAAGGTAACTGCACACTGTTATATATATAATTGCATGCCCCGGTAGATACGATATGGAGGCTTTCCATCCACCTCCGGTTGCTTCAACCGGAGGTGCATGCAATTTATATATATATATATATATATATATATATATATATATATATATATATATATATATATTTGCATGCCCCGGTAGCTAAATGCTTAGTTACGGCTCTGGACAAAACCAAAGCCCATGGCCAGCATCCAATATTTTTCTGAATGCATTCTTTTCTGTTGAGCACTACTGACACCGTTGAAACGGTGAGTCTTAGGTCGCCTTCGGATACATTAGTCCAATCAATGCGTCTGAACCTGGTGTCCCAAGGTGACTGCGCACTGTTAACACGTTTTAAGACGTTAATTCACGTTTTAAGTAATACAGTGTCCCCTTCAGACATGTTAAAGGAGAGATTCGGAAATAACATTCAAAACTATTCGCGAGTAAATAGCATCCTAACACCTAACATCCAAAAAAAAAAAAAAAAAAAAAAAAAAAAATACCAATTGCAACACCGGAGGTGCATGCAATTTATTTCTATATATATATAATGATTTCCATTACACGAGAGCAGATGTTAAAACTTCATGCTGATTTGAACTCGGCTCTCGCCAAGATAAGCACCAACTAAGACGTAGCTTTACAGTAAACTAATGTGATCCATATGTGTCTCCATCCATTTACGTTTCCTTCCATATGATGATGTAGATATCCTTCTGTCTGGTGTTAATGGCTGAAGTGTAATGCTGGCTCCAGGGATCAGCTTATTTTGCCTCCCTGGCGCATCAGCACACACAACGGCTGCGATGCTGGCTCCGGGGATCAACCAAAGTGCGGCCTCCCCAGCGCATCAGCATGACAACCGTCTGGATTGAGCTAAGTAGGGTACATCTCTGGGGTTTTCAAGTGGGCACCTTCCATCCTCAGTGTTTCGTCGACTAGCCCACGACACCTCAAGAGGGCTCGACGGTGATTCTGGCGTCCCAGCATCACCCCCCTCCGTCCCCCACTCAACTCAGCCCAGCTTACTTACCTGTCCCCAGCCAGAATCTTTCCGTCTCAACCACAGCCAGTTGCTGCTCCTCTCTGCTGCTTCAGATAAGTTCTTCACTATGCGACGCAACTCTTGGCCACTGAATCCGACGTCTCTGAGAAACCGGGTTGTAGAGTGTGCCACAAATCCTCGACAACCCACTTCCACTGGGTAAACCCGAACTCTCCATCCTCGCTGTTCCGCTTCAGTGGCTAGTTGAGCATACCGCAGTTTCTTCCTCTCATACGCCTCATCTACAGCATCCTCCCATGGCACTGTTAACTCTACCAGGTGAACAAGGCGTGCTGATCCAGACCACAAGACAATATCTGGTCGAAGGTTAGTGGTGGCAATCTCAGGTGGAAAAATAAGCCGTTGACCAACATCTGCCAGCATATTCCAGTCTCTAGCAGCTTCCAGTTGTCCTGGGCGAGGATTGGTTTTAACACCTTTTCTTGGTGGTTGCTCTCCTGGGCGGAGGAATGTTGTCTTTTGTGTGTAATGTTTTGATGGAACAGGTGGCAACTTATTGGTCATGTTACGCTTGTCTTCCAATGCTAAGGCCAAACATCGCAGCACCTGGTCATGGCGCCAAGTAAACCGTCCTTGGCTAAGAGCCACCTTACATCCTGTCAAAATGTGCCTTAATGTTGCAGGTGATGAACACAAAGGACATGAGGGATCCTCTCCTACCCAGAGGTTTAGGTTCTGTGGTGATGGGAGAACATCATATGTTGACCTGATGAGGAAACTGATCCTGCTCTGTTCCATTGACCATAGGTCTTGCCAGCCAATCTTGCGTTGTTCCACACTCTCCCATCTCATCCATTCTCCCTGTTTGGCCTGGGAAATGGCCTTTATACACCTCATCCTCTCCTCCTGCTTTTGCAACTCGTTGACTACCAGCTTCCTCCTTTGAGCTGGGGCCGCCTTGTGCCATGTAGGAGGAGTTGAACTGAAACCAAGACCCCCTCTTCCATGCTGAACTTGCCCCATGATATCACCAATTCGAAGGGCAGCCTTTGCATCTTCCACAGCTTTCTTTGCCGCCCACTTTCTTCCAGTTTTCAACACAGGTGCTGCCTCCCTTACGCATTTATCGCGTGACTCTACTAATGTCATTTCCAGTCTGACCTTGGCGCACTTAAACTCCTCGGTTAGAGCAGAGACTGGTAGCTGCAGTATTCCTTTACCATAAAGTCCCACTCTGCTGAGGCAGCGTGGAACTCCCAACCATTTCCTGATGTATGAACTGATTAAAGCTTCCAGCTTCTCTACTGTTGTCAAAGAAACCTCGTACACAGTCAGTGGCCACAGCAACCTCGGCAGTAGACCAAACTGAAAGCACCAGAGTTTTAGTTTACCTGGTAGAGCGCAGCTGTCTATGCTCTTCAACCCTTCCACTGCTTGTTGTCTAACTTCTCCCACACGAACTGTGTCCTTTAGATCCCCGTCGTACCATCTCCCAAGACTCTTCACTGGCTTCTCAGACACTGTTGGTATTGCCTCACCATTAATGAAGAATGTTTTATCTACTACTTTGCCTTTAATTATAGAGATGCTCCTTGATTTAGTGGGCTTGAATTGCATTCGTGCCCATTCAATGTTATTGGTTAATTTGCCCAATAATCGATTAGTGCAGGCTACTGTTGTAGTCATGGTTGTCATGTCATCCATGTATGCTCGAATTGGTGGTAGTCGCATTCCAGAAGCCAAGCGCTCTCCTCCTACTACCCATTTTGATGCCCTAATGATTACTTCCATTGCCATGGTAAAAGCCAGTGGAGAAATGGTGCATCCTGCCATTATTCCAACCTCTAGGCATTGCCATGTAGTGCTGAATTCTGAAGTTGAAAAACTAAATTTATATATATATATATATATATATATATATATATATATATATATTTGCATGCCCCGGTAGCTAAATGCTTAGTTACGGCTCTGGACAAAACCAAAGCCCATGGCCAGCATCCAATATTTTTCTGAATGCATTCTTTTCTGTTGAGCACTACTGACACCGTTGAAACGGTGAGTCAGGTCGCCTGCGGATACATTAGTCCAATCAATGCGTCTGAACCTGGTGTGTAATCCCAAGGTAACTGCACACTGTTATATATATAATTGCATGCCCCGGTAGATACGATATGGAGTCTTTCCATCCACCTCCGGTTGCTTCAAACGGAGGTGCATGCAATTTATATATATATATATATATATATATATATATATATATATATATATATATATATATATATATATATGCATGCCCCATGTTAAAGGAGAGATTCGGAAATAACATTCAAAACTATGCGCGAGTAAAGACCATCCTAACTCCTAACATCCAAAAAAAAAAAAATAAATAAAAAAAAAAAATAACAATTGCAACACCGGAGGTGCATGCAATTTTTATATATATATATATATATATATATATATATATATATATATATATATATATATATATATATATATATATTTGCATGCCCCGGGAGCTAAATGCTTAGTTACGGCTCTGGACAAAACCAAAGCCCATGGCCAGCATCCAATATTTTTCTGAATGCATTCTTTTCTGTTGAGCACTACTGACCGTTGAAACGGTGAGTCTTAGGTCGCCTTCGGATACATTAGTCCAATCAATGCGTCTGAACCTGGTGTGTAATCCCAAGGTAACTGCTCACTGTTAACACGATTTAAGACGTTAATTCACGTTTTAAGTAATACAGTGTCCCCTTCAGACATGTTAAAGGAGAGATTCGGAAATAACATTCAAAACTATGCGCGAGTAAATAGCATCCTAACACCTAACATCCAAAAAAAAAAAAAAAAAAAAAAAAAAAAATACCAATTGCAACACCGGAGGTGCATGCAATTTATTTATATATATATATATATATATATATATATATATATATATATATATATATATATATATATATATATATTGCATGCCCCGGTAGCTAAATGCTTAGTTACGGCTCTGGACAAAACCAAAGCCCATGGCCAGCATCCAATATTTTTCTGAATGCATTCTTTTCTGTTGAGCACTACTGACACCGTTGAAACGGTGAGTCTTAGGTCGCCTGCGGATACTGCGCACTGTTAACACGTTTTAAGACGTTAATTCACGTTTTAAGTAATACAGTGTCCCCTTCAGACATGTTAAAGGAGAGATTCGGAAATAACATTCAAAACTATGCGCGAGTAAATACCATCCTAACACCTAACATCCAAAAAAATAATAAAAAATAAATAAAAAAAAATACCAATTGCAACACCGGAGGTGCATGCAATTTATATATATATATATATATATATATATATATATATATATATATATATATATGCCCCGGTAGCTAAATGCTTAGTTACGGCTCTGGACAAAACCAAAGCCCATGGCCAGCATCCAATATTTTTCTGAATGCATTCTTTTCTGTTGAGCACTACTGACACCGTTGAAACGGTGAGTCAGGTCGCCTGCGGATACATTAGTCCAATCAATGCGTCTGAACCTGGTGTGTAATCCCAAGGTAACTGCACACTGTTATATATATAATTGCATGCCCCGGTAGATACGATATGGAGTCTTTCCATCCACCTCCGGTTGCTTCAACCGGAGGTGCATGCAATTTATGTCAGTAGTGCTCAACAGAATGCCTGCCCCATGTTAAAGGAGAGATTCGGAAATAACATTCAAAACTATGCGCGAGTAATACCAAAAAGAAAAAAAAGAAAAAAAAAGAAAAAAAAATAACAATTGCAACACCGGAGGTGCATGCAATTTATATATATATATATATATATATATATATATATATTTGCATGCCCCGGTAGCTAAATGCTTAGTTACGGCTCTGGACAAAACCAAAGCCCATGGCCAGCATCCAATAGTTTTCTGAATGCATTCTTTTCTGTTTAGCACTACTAGTGACACCGTTGAAACGGTGAGTCTTAGGTCGCCTGCGGATACATTATTGTCATTAGTCCAATCAATGCGACTGAACCTGGTGTGTAATCCCAAGGTAACTGCGCACTGTTAACACGTTTTAAGACGTTAATTCACGTTTTAAGTAATACAGTGTCCCCTTCAGACATGTTAAAGGAGAGATTCGGAAATAACATTCAAAACTATGCGCGAGTAAATACCATCCTAATACCTAACATCCAAAAAAAAAAAAAAAAAAAAATAACAATTGCAACACCGGAGGTGCATGCAATTTTTATATCTATATCTATATCTATATATAGATATATATATATATATATTTGCATGCCCCGGTAGCTAAATGCTTAGTTACGGCTCTGGACAAAACCAAAGCCCATGGCCAGCATCCAATATTTTTCTGAATGCATTCTTTTCTGTTGAGCACTACTGACACCGTTGAAACGGTGAGTCTTAGGTCGCCTGCGGATACATTATTGTCATTAGTCCAATCAATGCGACTGAACCTGGTGTGTAATTCCAAGGTAACTGCGCACTGTTAACACGTTTTAAGACGTTAATTCACGTTTTAAGTAATACAGTGTCCCCTTCAGACATGTTAAAGGAGAGATTCGGAAATAACATTCAGAACTATGCGCGAATAAATACCATCCTAATACCTAACATCCAAAATAAATAAATAAATAAATAAAATAAAAATAACAATTGCAACACCGGAGGTGCATGCAATTTATATATATATATAAGCATTTATCCCCCGGTAGATAAATGCTTAGTTACGGCTCTGGAGAAAACCAAAGCCCATGGCCAGCATCCAATATTTTTCTGAATGCATTCTTTTCTGTTGAGCACTACTGACACCGTTGAAACGGTGAGTCTTAGGTCGCCTGCGGATACATTAGTCCAATCAATGCGTCTGAACCTGGTGTGTAATCCCAAGGTAACTGCTCACTTTTAACACGATTTAAGACGTTAATTCACGTTTTAAGTAATACAGTGTCCCCTTCAAACATGTTAAAGGAGAGATTCGGAAATAACATTCAAAACTATGCGCGAGTAAATACCATCCTAACTCCTAACATCCAAAAAAAAAAGAAAAAAATAACAATAATATATATATATATATATATATATATATATATATATATATATATATATATATATATATATATATAATTGCATGCCCCGGTTTCTACGATATGGAGTCTTTCCATCCACCTCCGGTTGCTTCATTCCGGAGGTGCATGCAATTTTATATATATATATATATATATATATATATATATATATATATATATATATATATATATATATATATGCATGCCCCGGTAGCTAAATGCTTAGTTACGGCTCTGGGCAAAACCAAAGCCCATGGCCAGTATACAATATTTTTCTCTATGCATTCTTTTCTGTTGAGCACTACTGACACCGTTGAAACGGTGAGTCTCAGGTCGCCTGCGGATACTTTAGTCCAATCATTGCGTCTGAACCTGGCGTGTGTAATCCCAAGGTAAGTGCTCACTGTTGTAATTGTTTGCCACAAAGGTCAGTGGTGTCTGGGATTACGCAAGCACGGAAGACGTGACATTGCTAAAATTCCCAAAACACTATCAGCAAGGAACAAAGAAACAGATTGGTAATAAGGAAGACCCTTTAAATAACCCTCCCAAAGGAATTGCATATACAAAACCATCGTCAAAGAGGAGATAAAACAAGTCCATTGACCTAAACTGTCACCATAGCACGGGGAACAAGTTTAAACTGTCGTTGTGAAACATTGAGGAGCACAAAGTTCATACGAAGTTTCTAGTATTACGACAACACGAAGCTTCTAGTATTACGACAATGAAGAAGTTGTTTCTGTAAGTGAATGAGGTAAGAACCAAGAGAAGTGTTATTCATTTATAAGTGCTCTCTCAAGTTACGGGATTCAGAGGTTGTTTACTGAAGAAAAAAACGAAAGTTGAATATATTGAAGCTGCAGTTGATAGTAAATGTGTACTTGCAATGAAGAATGATCGTGGTTAAGACGTGAGCTGTTTTGTATTACTGTACATGAAGGGTGTGTGTTCTTGTTAGGAGTATGTATCGTAATTGCACAAGTGGAACTGTACTGTGTCTTGTAATTAGTGAAACTAAAACATTATTCCCAACACTCTGATACGTCTAACCACGGTCAGTTTACCAAATAAGTCTAGGAAATGCCAATTATTTTCACAATATTTCAGTTTTAGATCCCAAATTCATTTTCTGAAGGAGTCTAATAATAGCTGGGATGAAAGCCTACTCCAGTAAAGTATTAGGGCAAGGGCGTTTATGCTGAAGTTTCCAATGCGTACAGTTCACATTGTCAGGCAGCTTTAAACCCTTTTTTTGATAACAGGACAGTAGCCTGCTACACATTAATACGCTTTGTTCCTTGTCATTGGGCTTTGGTGTTTTTTCCTTATGGAGGCCACCTTCAGTCTTAACTACATCAGAACACTCCAATTGTCTATTGCTGATTCAAGATTTGGTTTATTTATTTAATAAAATGAACTGTGCTACTGCAGCATTTTACTCCAGTATTTTGCTGTAAACACTATACTTTAAAGTGGTAATTTTTATTATACAACAGTAAACTGTAGTGGCCATACTTAGTACTGTAGTCTACTATAACATCCTTGAATAATGCATACTTCAGTGGTTATAGAAATTTTCAGAATTTACTATAGCATACTTTCAAGGAGGTGTAATTGCCAGTAGTATTTACTAGAGTGCCTGTATGTTATACAGTATTAAAAAAAAGCATTTACAGCAAATGTGCTCATTAACAATAGAATCCTGTATTAAAATATGTGTTTTAAAAAAGTTGCAATAATTTAAAGTTGTGTGAAGTTTAGATTTTATTTTTCATAGAACATAATCCTGAATAAGGGACACTGCAATCACCACAGAGAGCATAGGGAAACTAGTACCTCTTCTGCAGACCTTCATAGCTGATAGCTTCTTTTTTTTGTACTAATTGTTACTCACATGGGACTGTAAGGATGTAACATTTTATTTACAAATTCGTCCCTCGCTGAAGCTGGTGTTTGTGAAAGTTTAACTAACTGACAAGGGGCAGGGAAAAGCTAATAAAGGGAATGAAAATTGATTATACCATACTACACCTCTTTTTAATAGCCAAAGACAAACCAGTTAACATCTTTTCTTTGAAATCTGGTGAGGACACATGGTGAGGACTGTTAAGATGGAGCAGGACTGTCAAGTCGGAAAACCCATGCCTGCAGCTGATCCCAATCTGTCAAGCCCAGACAATCATCATGACCTCACTGCCAGTGCAAGAGAGGAAGTGGAAAGCACCAAGGAGAACAAGGGTGATTCCACACACATGGACCAGAGCAATGCCCAAGAGAAGCCAGTCATGAAAACTAAGATGGAACCCTCCTCCACAAAACTGTGTGGGTACCTGAACAAACTGGGGGGGCCCTTGAAGGCCTGGAAAGCCCGCTGGTTTGTTTTCGAAGAGAAGAAGTGCCAGCTGTACTACTACAGAACGTCACAGGATGTCAATCCCTTGGGAAGCATTGACCTGGCTAACGCTACCTTTGTCTATCCAGCTCAAGCTCAGGAAGGGACCTTTCAAATTCAAATCCCAGGATGGGTTGTTGTGCTGAAGGTATGTCTTTTTAAAATTAAAGCATAGGAAATCCCCTAATCTGTGAAGGTACGTGAAGCAGTAACAAGCCAGCCAATAAAACTTAATCATATACATCTTGCACTTCCATTCGTTGAGTAGAACACACAAGTGCAGTTCTGAGTTGAAACAAACACAAGTTACAGCAAACATGTATTTTCATTAACAAAAAAAAAAAAAACACTGTTTGTGCCTATACTGATGTCTTAATTAAGTTATTTTGTTAGATACAACCGTTTTGGTTGAGGATACACTAATCAGTTTGGACATCCACTTACTGTCATTTTTTTTCAAATAACCTTAAAAAACGATGTATCATTTTAAGAAAGTGCCCTTGTGCAATACCAAGGGTTCCCTTATAAATTTAACCACAGTAAATTTAATGCAGGAATTTAGCATTTAGGGCAGCAGTGTGGAGTAGTGGTCAGGGCTCTGGACTCTTGACCGGAGGGTTGTGGGTTCAATCCCTAGTGGGGGACGCTGCTGTTGTACCCTTGAGCAAGGTACTTTACCTAGATTGCTCCAGCAATAACCCAACTGTATAAATGGGTAATTGTATGTAAAAATAATGTGATATCTGTAAAATGTGATATGTTGTAACAATTGTAAGTCGCCCTGGATAAGGGCGTCTGCTAAGAAATAAATAATAATAATAATAATAATAATAGCATTTTTCCCATGGTTCTACAATGCATTTACTGTAGTTTACCATGGTATATTAATGTTCTTTACCATACCTCTGTGTTCCAGGGATGGAAATAAGACTTCCATTGCATAGCAGTTTGATCCATTCCTGGTTTTACTTTGAGTTTAATATGACACATCGGAACTTGTTACTTATACACTGTGGCTAATCAGGCTAATTTTAACTGCAATGCAATAGGGGTTTGAATGTCTGTCATTTGGTGCAGGGTTTAAAATTAGCTTTTGAGCACTGGGAACCTGAACGTTTTATATATATATATATATATATATATATATATATATATATATATATATATATATATATATATATATACAGACGTGCTCAAATTTGTTGGTACCCTTACAGCTCTTTGAAATAATGCTTCATTCCTCCTGAAAAGTGATGAAATTAAAAGCTATTTTATCATGTATACTTGCATGCCTTTGGTATGTCATAGAATAAAGCAAAGAAGTTGTGAAAAGAGATGAATTATTGCTTATTCTACAAAGATATTCTAAAATGGCCTGGTCACATTTGTTGGTACCCCTTAGAAAAGATAATAAATAATTGGATAATAGTGATATTTCAAACGAATTAGTTTCTTTAATTAGTATCACACATGTCTCCAATCTTGTAATCAGTCATTCAGCCTATTTAAATGGAGAAAAGTAGTCACTGTGCTGTTTGGTATCATTGTGTGCACCACACTGAACATGGACCAGAGAAAGCAAAGGAGAGAGTTGCCTGAGGAGATTCAGAAATAAAATAATAGACAAGCATGGTAAAGGTAAAGGCTACAAGACCATCTCCAAGCAGCTTGATGTTCCTGTGACAACAGTTGCAAATATTATTAAGAAGTTTAAGGTCCATGGAACTGTTGCCAACCTCCCTGGGCGCGGCCGCAAGAGGAAAATCGATCCCAGATTGAACAGAAGGATAGTGCGAATGGTAGAAAAAGAACCAAGGATAACTGCCAAAGAGATACAAGCTGAACTCCAAGGTGAAGGTACGTCAGTTTGTGATCGCACCATCCGTCGCTTTTTGAGTGAAAGTGGGCTCCATGGAAGAACACCCAGGAGGACTCCACTTTTGAAAGAAAAACATAAAAAAGCCAGACTGGAATTTGCTAAAATGCATATTGACAAGCCACAATCCTTCTGGGAGAATGTCCTTTGGACAGATGAGTTAAAACTGGAGCTTTTTGTCAAGTCACATCAGCTCGATGTTCACAGACGAAAAAATGAAGCTTTCAAAGAAAAGAACACTGTACCTACAGTGAGACATGGAGGAGGCTTGGTTATGTTTTGGGGCTGCTTTGCTGCGCCTGGCACAGGGTGCCTTGAATCTGTGCAGGGCACAATGAAATCTCAAGACTATCAAGTCATTCTGGAGCGAAATGTACTGCCCAGTGTCAGAAAGCTCTGTCTCAGTCGCAGATCATGGGTCCTCCAACAGGATAATGACCCAAAACACACAACTAAAAGCACCCAAGAATGGATAAGAACAAAACATTGGACTATTCTGAAGTGGCCTTCTATGAGTCCTGATCTGAATCCTATCGAACATCAATGGAAAGAGCTGAAACTTGCAGTCTGGAGAAGGCACCCATCAAACCTGAGACAGCTGGAGCAGTTTGCTCAGGAAGAGTGGGCCAAACTACCTGTTAACAGGTGCAGAAGTCTCATTGAGAGCTACAGAAAACATTTGATTGCAGTGATTGCCTCTAAAGGTTGTGCAACAAAATATTAGGTTAGCGGTCCCATCATTTTTGTCCATGCCATTTTCATTTGTTTTATTATTTACAATATTATGTTGAATAAAAAATCAAAAGCAAAGTCTGATTTCTATTAAATGTGGAATAAACAATAGTGGATGCCAATTACTTTTGTCAGTTTCAAGTTATTTCAGAGAAAATTGTGCATTCTTCGTTTTTTGTGGAGGGGTACCAGCAAATTTGAGCACGTCTGTATATAAATGTAATTTACACACGCATACAATTCCATTAAATTAGCCATTGTATGGTCTCATGTTATGCTTTACCTAAAATAAATACATTCATCCTAAACTGGTATAGAAATGTATTCCCTGTATCTACTGGCATACATTTCATCAAATGGGCAGCAGTGTGGAGTAGTGGTTAGGGCTCTTGACTCTTGACCGGAGGGTTGTGGGTTCAATCCCCAGTGGGGGACACTGCTGTTGTACCCTTGAGGAAGGTACTTTACCTAGATTGCTCCAGTAAAAACCCAACTGTATAAATGGGTAATTGTATGTAAAAATAATGTGATATCGGTATAATGTGAAATAATGTATAATGTAATGTATAATTGTAAGTCGCACTGGATAAGGGCGTCTGCTAAGAAATAAATAATAATAATCAAATGCTCTTGTCAAATGCTCTTGGTTGTGAACACAAAAATAAGCATTACAGTTCTAGCTTTGTTGTTCTCAGTCTTTAAAATGTATATTAACAATCTAACAGCTTGCAGCTAACATGCTTAACACTGTGCGTAATAATGATCTACGGATAATCTTGATCAATTATGAAAGAGATTGTTGAATTAATTTGAAGCAGTAGCAATTTTATATATAATGTATGTTCCGTTCTAATATCCCAATATATAGTCACTTATAAGTTACGTTGCAGTACTCCACACCATTCTTCCCATGGCCTGAACTCAGAATAAACTGTCCAGCTAACAAGTTATAAATTGTTCATTGGCTATGAAAGAAGGGGTTCTTACTAACTTTTCACTTGTAATCTTACATGAGCATCATCCAGCCAGTTGTGCAAGAAAAGGCTCTGATTGTTGTATGATAATGTAGGGGAGGAATGTTTCCAAAGAAAAGACAAAAACTTAGTGTATGGTGTATTGAGGGTTTAGTAAGTTGAAGATAAAAGATTAAACTTCAAAGTATATTGAATTTGGTATTTGACTGCATTGTGACCACTTTAAAATCCACAGCCTTTCTTTATAGTTTGAGTTAAGCGAACAGAGCAAGGCTATCATTTTAATCTTTTTTTTCTTCTTATAAAGCTATAAAATAGCAGCTCTGTAAGTGTTTGCTGTAAAAAGGTTGTCAGTATAACAAAGGGAATCCTTTTCAGATGCTGCTTTGATAATACACAATAGCATCCCCCAAGCAGGTTTCCCTACATCTAAAATTTGTGCAATGATAAAAATGGATTACTGTGAAGGAATGGTTTGCAGTGTGCAGGTGTAGTGATGATGCAGTGCTCCAGAACAAACACACACAAGACAGTTCACAATTAACAGCTCTTTATTTTCAGCTGGGTTGCGTGCCAACAACACTTTAAATAATAAGCATGGGCTCTACACATCAATGTGTATTGCGCCATGCAAAAGGAGGGTTACAGTCCCGAAATAATAAAAACACTTTTTAAACACACAATACACAGACACAGACATGTCTCCTGACAGTGGGTGCTCTAGTGCAAGTGAATGGTGAAAGACAAACACAGAGGTAACAGTAGGTCAGTGTAGTCCGGGGTTTGGTGCTGGCGTGCAGCGACAGCTCCCGGTTCGTGTTAGCCGTCTAGCCAAACAAACAATGACAGTTAGCTGACAAACAAACAAAACACAAAACACTCACAGTACTTTTAATTATCCTGTGCATACAGTCCTTATAGTTTAACCATCAAAACTAAGGAACAGATCACTGGGGCCACTTCCCCTTAAAACCCTCCGTCATGCCCTCTTTCGGTGGCGCGGCCAATCACGTCTCCTCCAATACGTGACTGACACATCACCTACCGCATTAAGGTGCTGACTTCAGGTATCGTGGCCCCACCCCCTTCCTGAATGTCTGGCTTCCGACTGACCCTGGAATGAACTGCAAAAACATCCATTCTGGGGCACTCTGTTCTGGTTATACAGCGCCCTCAGAGATTGAGAGGGAGATTGTTGACGAGGATTCATTCATTCTCTGTCACAATTACTAACCATTTTTATTAGTGGGGCTTGCGAAGCAAGAGTCCCCACTTTAAATCTTCAACGTACTTCTTCTTCTTCTTATTCTTTGGATAATAGTCGTTCAAACTTTAAAACGTGTAGACCGGTCTGGAATAGTGTGCTTGTATACAACTTTTTGATATCTTTTATACTTTTTAAACTATTAAGCTTTTTATCCTTTTTTTGTCCATCTTCATTCACTTTAATGGGACTTTTTTCAACATTCTAAAGCTCCCCATTGTTTAAAAACTCCCAGACTTCCAACATTCTATTTACTGTAAACGATGTAACTTTTGACACAAATCAGCTACTTTGACCACTTTCCCAACAAGTAAGACAAAAAGTTAGAGCATATGGAATCTTCCTCTGCTTCTTTGCTATTCAAAACAGAAATAACTTTTACCAATCAAGAGATACAGCTGTTTTAGTAACCGCATCAACTAAAATTTTCTCTAACTTTTTATAAACAACTGAAATTTTGACCACTTTCCCAACAAGCTAGACAAAAAGTTAGAGGGTATGACATCTTTCTCTACTTCTCTGCTATTCAAATTTGAAATCAAAACATAAATAACTTTTACCAATCAAGAGGTACACCTGGTTTAGTAACTGCACCAACTAAAATTTTCTCTAACTTTTTATAAACTGCCATTTTGACCACTTTCCCAACATGTTAGACAACTACTTAGAGCAAATTAAATCTTCCTCTACTTCTCAGCTATTCAAATATGAAATCAAAACAGGAATGGTGTCTACCAATCAAGAGGTACAGCTGTTTTAGTAACCGCATCAACTTCTTTCAGTAGGCTACTTCCCACTGTTGAATTAACTGTCATAGAACTTTGAGAAATATCAAATTCTAGCACATTCTAAGCATGAGACAATTAATAAACAATGTGACTTTTGACACAAATCAGCTACTTTGATCACTTTCCCAATAAAGCAAGCCCCACAACTTGTA
The DNA here is from genome assembly GCF_902713425.1 of Acipenser ruthenus. Taxonomy (NCBI): domain Eukaryota; kingdom Metazoa; phylum Chordata; class Actinopteri; order Acipenseriformes; family Acipenseridae; genus Acipenser; species Acipenser ruthenus. The sequence continues at coordinate 49,147,613 of NC_081195.1, forward strand.
AAGTTACCATCTAGTTTGTTTTGTTTTTGTTTTACAGGCATTAAACAGCCAAGCCATGCTGTATTGGTTGCAGCAGCTGCAAATAAAACGGTGGCAGCACAATACCAGCCTGGTGAAAATACCTGCAGAGCCCTCCACTACCTCCACACAGCTCTGCCAGCTGCCTTCTGCACCTTGGGAAGGTAAGCTCACTGACAGCCCAGTTTTAATTCTAGCTCAAGTCGACCAAATTGTGTGTGGGGTGGGGTTCTTCAGTTTGTGATCTGATGGAGAAAAGGGTTCCAGGGTAGGTGTTGTGTGCATGCAAAACAAAAGAGCTGAACCGGAATAACCCAATTTAAATTATTTATTCTAAACGCTTACAAAGTGTTGCTATACTCTTGTAACCACCACATATTTTTTCATGTTTTGCCCTTTATTGTAATTATATCTAAGATATTTTCATGAGGTGTAATGTGAAGCAAGAAATGCAATGCTTTAATTAGGTGAGGTAACAAAAGTACCAGGACTTTGTTTATTGTGTCTGGTGTCAGATATCTTAATGAATTCAAACAATCAAAAATGATGATCATACAGGAGAATGTTGGTGCAGAGGTTTCCTGTTCCTAAAAGGTGAACCATGCAGGAGTAAAGCTTGTTAATAAGATAAAGAATGAGTGTCAATAAAGCCTTTTTTAAAGAAATTTCTAGAAAACTCACTAGATAGCTCACAATTTCACCTTTCATTGAAAACAACAGCTCTTTTTAACAACTTTTTTCTTTTGCAGCAAATTGTAGTTTTGGCTAGGCACCCTAGAATTAACATCGGTACTATGGGTTCTATGATGATTTTTGTGTGTATAACAAATTTGAATTCCAGAAATAATCATTATTTTCTTTTTTTTGTTTAATGATTATGAAGGGTATATTGTCAGGTAGGTGGCTCCAGAATAAAATAAAGAACCAGCAAGTTTAAGAAAAAAAAATATATATATATATATATATATATATATATATATATATATATATATATATATATATATATATATATAAATAAATATTCATGCATTTCAAATGCTTTCTTTGCTTGCTCTCTTTCCTAGCACCTCCAGCACCGCATGTACCTCTGACACCCCCAGCACCTACAGTCCTTTCAGCTCCTTCAGTTTCTTCAGTTACAAACGAGTCTGCGCAGGAAGCAAAGACTGGAGGAAAGAGTTCTCCATCAAGCAGCATGAACAAGAGGGAGAAGAAAATGACCAGTTCTCTTCAGCCTTCTGGGGAGAAGGTGTCAGGAAAGGAGGGGAGCCCCGTGGACAAACTATCCAGACTCCAGCACGAGGTGTTCACGCTCACTGAGGAGCTCAAGTCACAAAAGGTATATGTTTGGTTTGGGTGACTGAAGTATACTTAAGCACATAACAACTGATAACTGAGTTATTAAATAATATGTCTTGTGAGGCACTTGTACAATGAATGATTGAACCTAAATGTTTCCCATAGTAAAATCATAAAGCATAGTGGAACAGCATAGGTCAGCATTGTAAAGACCAGCTAGGTATGGTAAAGCATATTAATAAACATGGAAAGCCAGGGTACACTGTGGGAAAATAACAGTCTAATTACGGGGAAAGCATGGGAAAACTGTAAAAAATACTGTGCAAAAACACAGTGGTAAACCTTTATAAAGTTGTATGATAGTATTTAAATATGATGTTGTATCTATAATAAGCATGGTATGAACGAACATAAGACAGAAACAGTGGATTTAGTCAAGCAGTTACACAAAGTAATACAAACTCAAATCCAAGACCAGCAATAATTTTGCCTAAACTGATTAAAGTACTGATCTACTGTATTGACTGTGTGATGTCTTAACTCTTTTTCTATGCAAGTCAGAAACCTGCATGCTGACCACAAATTGGTTGCTTTACTGTGCACTGTCACTGGGTGTGAAGGCAAACGCATTTAGCAGAATAACTCATGCATTACCTAACAGGATAGCTTTTTAAAATGTGATAACTGTATTGCTGATAATCCAAATTGTTATAAACATGGTGGTATGATGTTCTATAGTAGCTGTGTATGTAAAATAGGGTTGAAGGGCACTTCTGAAACAGTGAAGAGAGTCTGTTGTTGCTTCATTGTCTGTAACTGAAACTCTTGTGCTGTACTACTGTTCCTATGAATCCATAAAGGTTACAATGTAGAATTTTTTTATTATTTTGTCATCAACACATGCAGTACAAGTGTATTAAAATACAAAATCTCTGGGACCCCCGAGGGGCTCAGCTGGTAAAGGCATGAGTGCATGGTGTGCAAGGTGAGTCAGGAAGTCAAGGGTAATTTTGTGCCCTGTGCATGGACTGTTTCTGCAGGGCTAGATCTAAACAGTCACAATAGAGCTCCTGAATGCAATTCTGGGTTTTCGCTCATGACTCCTCTGTATCTTAGATGATAAAAAGACATGGTCACAAAACTTCCTTTTACATTTTTATGAGCTTCAATAAGCATATTTTATTGCTTCCCAAACATAAACTTTAATCTTGCATCGCCGCCTTCTTGTTTCCTGTTAGTAACCCATACGACTTTTAACGCGGTGCTCAAATGCACCTGATCTGCAACATGCAAGAGTTTGTAGCTAATTGTATATTTGATCTAAAATTAGACCAACAGACACAATCTTTATTTGTGCACAGAATTTATTCTGCATGTGCATTTTGACTTATTTTATCATTAGTTTTTGTGTCTTGATTAAAGACAGGGTTATCCTGGACCTTATGAAACCACTTTACAAGACACCATTGCTCATTATTATTGTAATACTGGGACAGTATTTCCAGTGTTTGGTACTTTTATTGCATTATCATTGTTTTCTTCTTTCAGAGTACAAAGAACAGAGCTGCAAAAACAAGGTATTTTTTGAGTTAGTTAAGCTGATCTCCTGAATGGTTTGAAAAATGACCACCAGCAGGCAGTGTGCAGAATTTTCAGTCATTTTGCTGGTCTTTTCTAAAAACACTTCACTGAATTCATCTTTTATAATTGGTTAAAAAAAAGGACATTGTTATTGAAATAGTAGGCTGTGTGGTCCAGTGGTTAAAGAAAAGGGCTCAGATTCCAGTTCAGCCACTGAGTCACTGTGTGACCCTGAGCAAGTCACTTAACCTCCTTGTGGTCCGTCTTTCAGGTGGGACGTTGTTGTAAGTGACTCTGCAGCTGATGTATAGTTCACACACCCTAGTCTCTGTAAGTCGCCTTGGATAAAGGTGTCTGCAAAATAAACAAAATAGTAATAATAATAATGTCTGATAATTGGTTTTAAGGCCACTGGTGTATAATATAGGGCAGAGCTTCAGAGCCTTTTCTCATATGCACTACTAATAAATACTGCAACAGGCTGTTTTTTAGGGAAAATTGCATTGTACAGTAGACTATTGCATTGTACAGTAGACTATTTGAATTTACCTGTAGCCATAACTGTAATTAAATGCATGATGTTAATAGCTGTTCTTATATGATAAGTAAAACAGTATTTTTTTATTCAATGGGATATTACAGATTTTTCAGGAAATGCAAGAATCAAAAACCTAAAACAAATACTATACCAGGCATTTTTAGTATGGTACAGTTTATTATCAGTACTCCAAACAAATCACTAATCTGAACAGGTCTGATCCCACCTGGTTCAGATTACAAAGAAAGTACAGGTGCATTATTCAGGGGACACCTACAGTATAATTTATTTACGGGACCTCCAACACAACTCATGAAGCTTCACCTTTAAGAGTAAATGACCATAGTGTTTTTGTTTTGAAATCAGGAGTTGGTGCGACTCCTTCACAAGGCCCTAGAGGCAGCACAGCAGGAGAAGAGGACCAGCAAACAGTTCCTGGCAGCAGCAGGGGAGCAGGAGCGGCTGGAACTGGTGCGGCACAAAGAGAGGTGTATCGCGGACCTGGACGGCCGCCTGGAGGCCCTGCTCAAAGACAAGGAGGAGCTGGAGCAGCGGCTGGCCATGCAGGACTGCCAAGTGAATGAGCTGCAGCAGCACGTGCAGCTCATGATGGAGAAGAACAACGCCAAGCAGGAAGTCATCCTCAAGCTCTCCGAGCAGGTGGCCGCCTGCATGGCTGACCCCCAGCGTACCGTAGCCAACTCCATGGGCACAGAGACCTTCTGCAGGCTGCAGGAGAAGATTGAGCACCTCAAGGTTATTTAAAAGTTACTTTTACATTACAGCCATGGGAAGTACGTCAACTCTTGTTTCAAGAAACACGGATAAAACCGCACTCTTTTTTTTGGTTTTGTTTGACCACCATGTAATCCTGCATGATGTGAAAAAGCAGTAAAGTAACTGATCCATGTTTTCACTGCTGGGGTGTCACATACGGTATTCTGCACCTTCTCTGCATCCAATAAGCATTACAAACATGACATCTTAACTAGCTTTTATTAGCATTGGAGCAGACACACAATTACTGTTTGCCACTCCAGTCTAAGAATGATTCATTTATAGTAGAACCGGTCCAGGGGTCCAGCGAATATATACTAATATTGTATCTCAGAGGAAGACGTTTTAGTATATTGTAGTTTCTTTATTAACGTCAGGGCATTATAAATGAACAACATCAGGTACATCAGTGTGCCTAAAACACCAAAGTACGACACAGCATGTATTCTATACAAAAAAATCTGTGAAAATGACTGCACAAGCACTGAAGTACAGTGTTTCTCAGTTTACAAAACAGCATTCCAAACAGTTCTTAACGTGCTTTCTCAGTGTATGCCAAAGTAATCTGACAGGTTTTTTTTACATTGTGTGTGTGTTAACCTGAGACATAAACAACAACAAGGATGCACACTTTTTAACAGTACAGTAATTTTATGAATCCTTTAATTTTCTTTTATTTACTATGGTTAAACTGGGCAGTTATGTGAAGTGACAGCGTGTACAAATTCTGACCTGCTAAGAGCTGAATTTACTGTTTTAGACCCATAATAAAATGTGCATTGGTCAGTTTCCATCAGTACCATTCTGTTGGTAGCAGCATATGTAAGTCACACATGGCACAGGTCCATTGGGTAATGATGGTGTCATATCTTACAGGATCAGATACGACAGGTTCGACTGTACTTTGTATCACGTTACTGTGATTTTGTACTCTATAGGTCAGGCTTGCACAGTGTTGATGTGATGTTACAATGAACAGCAAAAATTATTATAATAACATAAACATACTGTATAAAAAAAAAAAAGATCCCTTTGTAACCCCAGGCTACTAGGCATGAGGGGGTACACTGCTCTCTGATAAATGTTAGGAGACCAGTTATCTGCTTATTAGCAAAACTTAAATCCACTAATATAAAGTCAAATAATAATTCCAGACACGTGATCAGTTGGCCAACTATTTTTTTCTTCTATTTCTTTGTTATTAGAACAAAACAAGTATATTGTTTTTGTACAGTGTATTAATTGACATTAGTTAGCCACACTTTTTCAAACAGTGTTTTATAGGGTACAAATGAGTACAATTATGAAAGCAAAGAAAAGCAGTGATCAGTCAGGACTAGGTCAAACCTGTGCTCTTAATAAGTAGAGCTCACAGTAGAAATGTTTTAAGTACAACCACAGATTGTGTTCTGATTTCATTCGTTTACTGTGTTTACTAGGACGATATAGAGGTGCACAAGATCCAAAACAAGTTCCTCAACTGAAATCTACCAGCTTACTAAGCTGTGGAGGAACAGTTCAGAAGAGGAGAAGGGCCTCCTGATGAAGGTATGTGCTTTACAGCTTGCTGTGTGACAGATCTGTACCATTTAACCATTGTGAAAAAACATATATGTTCAAAAAATATATTATCCTTACCTACAAGTCTTTAATGCAGTATCGTCACTGTGTAAGGCTAATATATAAGTGACTTTATTTAATACTAAACATCTTATTTTCAGCTTTTATAGCCTAGGCCCCAGATTAATAGTAATAGTAATGAGTTTCGTTTATTTCTTTTTTCTTATAGCTTTAACCACAAAACCACAATGAGATCTGTGATTTCGCCTAGAGACATCTCTGTCTGCACTAAGAAGCCAAAGTAAATTAAAGAACAACTAGCATGCTGGTACATTATGATAAAGCAAACTGCTTAGTGACACATTGATTGCAAGTGGTTCTAATGTAGTGACGCAAGCTGGTGACCTACTGGGCACTATTCTTACACAGTCTAATGCAAAAAACAAAACAAAATAAAAAAAAAACAACTTTAGATTCACTTTGTATCATTTTCACATCCTGGTAACTTTTTAAAAGTTTAAAGCATTCCTTTGGCCTCCTGTTTAACCACAGTATTTCTGCAGTTTTACCCATGCTTTTCCCATGGTTATACAATGCATTTATAATAATTTACCTGGGTTTACCATGTTTATTAATATACTTTTATTATTATTATTATTTATTTCTTAGCAGACACCCTTATCTAGGGCGACTTACAATTGTTACAAGATATCACATTATTTTTACATACAATTACCCATTTATGCAGTTGGGTTTTTACTGGAGCAATCGAGGTAAAGTACCTTGCTCAAGGGTACAGCAGCAGTGTCCCCTACCAGGGATTGAACCCACGACCCTCAGGTCAAGAGTCGAGAGCCCTAACCACTCCTCCACATACCTTCTTACCTTGTTATTGTAGTCTAGTATCTGCATAAATAAAGACATAGGCAGTCAGTATTTTTGGTCAATTATTTTGCAGAGATACTTCCTCTGTTATGTTTCTCTTTAGTAATTTGTGGTTTTTCTTTTTTCATTTTATACTGTACTTCCCTTATTTTTATAATTTTCTTTGTACTCCTACTTGGTTTCACTCCTTCTTTCTTTTTCTTAGGTGACTGTCATAGTAGTTCTGAGTGGCTGGCTGTTAGCCTGGTCAGCAACCTCGGGTGTGTTAATGCATTACTAATTAAAACCAGCTCCAGTCTCCCAGAATGAACAGAACAGACTGACTGGGATGTTTCCCTTTCATCTCCAAATCTAGGTCTTCTCTAGATGCAGAAAGCAAATTGGAAAGATATGTAGTGAATTCTAAATACAAGTACAGTGCTGTGAATGTAGGGCACTGTTCACAAAAACACAAATGCCTGGTTTGCAAATTAAATTAATGTTTAATCTTGTTGACCCCAATGTGTTCTTTGGGGTGGGTCAAGTTGTAGCTGTTTCTGTATCAGTGCTTGATCTGTCCTAGTGCCTGCGTCATGGCTCCATATAGTGATATCCCCTGAGTGCACTGTGCAATGAAACAGCTACTGGCTGGTATGATTGCAGCAAATTAGATGTTTTATCTATCTGGTCTGATTGGCAATGGTTTTAAATTATTTTAGATATATTTAGGATCAGACCATTTTTGTGACATGAAAAACTATTGTACTACAGTAGAGTTGTTTCAGGATTTCTGGGAGCACTTGAATTAATAGGTATCACATTTGATACCAGGGTGACTCTGGTTTAAAGAAGAACCAAATAGTAAAAAAATTGTAAAAATAAATAAATAAATATAATTTCAGTTGCAGGTTATGCTAAAACTGCTAAAATTGCCAAAAACATAAACGCTTTGATTTCCGAATCGTAATCGAAAAAAAACATGTATTGTACACAACAGTTTAACTTTCAAAGAAATGACCCTTCACAGCCACAGTGTCCATAAGCACTCGGGTGACACACATATTGCACTGTAGGAAATAGCAGTCTTGTAATTAATATAAGCAGCACAAGGGAACAAGTGAACACTGCAGCGAAGAGGATTTTTAAATAAAATTAATTTAAGGAGCAGAAGCAAGATTATAATTGGAATGGCTCCATCAGAACTGTAAAATTAGTTATTTGGAAATGTACTAGGTTCATTTTTACATTTTAATAAACAAGTTCAACCCAGTTAAAAAGTAACAGGGTGTAGAAACCCTCTGCCTTTGGACTGCCCTGTCTTGGAAATGAGTGGGAGGTTGTGGGAGGGTTACTGCTTTCACCAGCTGCTGTGTTTTGTTTTAATCCTAACCCTAAACCTCTCTTTTGTGTTACAGTGTGCCTACCTGGAAGCCAAAAACTGCCAGATTGAGAGCAAGTACCTGGTCGTGCTGCGCAGGCTGCAGGAGAGCAAAGGGCTGGACAGCAGTCAGCAGGAGATGGTGAAAAGGCTCATTGAGGACTCACTGCAGGGAGACAAGAAGGATGGCTTTAAACTCAACCCTGTCAGGTAAGACAGTACTGACATTTCCATACCGGGGTTTCACAGCGAAAACTTTTTTCCCCCCGGTTACTTTCTTGTTTTTTTGTTACTAAGTATATTCAAATATTTAAAATGCAATTCTATTGCTAAACTGATGATGTGATTGCAAGCTACACCAGTTCCATTTTCATATAATACCCTCATATCCCGAACTGAAATACCAAAACAAGCAAAGGATCAAAATGTTAATGTTGGTTTGTTGCAATTGTGATCTAATAGGTGTGCAAATGAAAAGCCAAAAAAGAGCTGGAACTTACAGTAGTTTCTGGGCTTTGCTGTCTATGAATTTCTATGTCATGTGCCCTGCTCTTTTAAAGTGATAATTTAATAATTGAAAAAAATATATATTTTGTTTATGTCACTTCTTTAAAACAAAACAAAACAAAAACTCTTTTTGTTTTGTTGCATGGTCTGTTTAGAACAGAAGTGCAAATTATATGCATTTCCTATTTTTCATGATTATTTTCTCAGTTTGTTTTTGTCAATATTATAGAAATTCCTTCCGTAGAGTTTACTGTAGTCTTAACAGCTGCAGAGGAACTCAGATTGAATAGTATTGATTGTAAATTGAACAGAAAATGTTTGTTCTGCTGTTTGAGCGATTGATGCAAGCAGCTGAAATGAGCTTGCTGTTAACTGTATAGTAATCCACATCACAATACCACTGCACACCTTAGCAGGCAAAAAGAAAGGTCAAAGATTGGATTGACATTGAACTGCTCCCTAACCAACCACATAAAGAGCAATATGCGTCAATAAACACTGCAATTCCAGGACCATATATAAGGGTTGATGTTAGGCAGTGAAGGTGTATATATGCCCAAAAAGAAGTCAGAGGCTGCAGCAAGTCTACAGTTTATTTAGAAAACTCCAGGATCCTTTGTTCATACATAAGGCCCTGTGAAAACAGTGTGTGTTTTTTTTTTTTTTTTTAAATTCAAGGCAGTATCACGGGTAAAGTGTCTTATTTTGCAGATTGTGCACAGAACTATTTTATATATTATGTGTACAGATTATTATTATTTTTTTATACAGCAAATAGATTGATAAATGCACTGACATCTTCAAAATCAACGTCAAAGTTATTCAAGCACTTTACAATAGCTTGTGAAACGGTGTTGTCATTAACAGCCTGTAGGTAAAGTGTATCTGCAAGGACAGCTTTCAGTTCTATGTCAGATTGTGTTCACCATTTAGGCCCTGCAAAACAAATACAATGTGAAACACATATTGCTATTGGGCATCAGTCGACTCGTCAGTGACCATTGACAAGCAACCAGACTGTTTTACTAATTCCATAATCTCCTGCTTGTGATAGTCGGCAACTTTAGGTAAGTATTCACGTCTCAGCTGGGCTGATGAAGGAATCACTCCACCATTTGCTACAGTCAGTATGAAGAAATTACGTAACTTTTGGTTGTCCAGTTTTTCAAGAGGGATATTTGCGCAAACAAACATCCCTGTCAGGTCAAAATTTAATGTGTTTCGTGCTTCACGGTTTTCAGTGGACTTTTGGAACATGGAAGTTCACGTTTTTGGTTTCTTGGATTTCCGCCTTTCTCTTTCAGTGAATACTTGAATCTAAATGCCTGTCAAGAGATGATTTGCAGTAACATTGCAGGACATACAGAATAGCTTACCTCCGTCGTATGAAATACAAATAATAATTATAAGAATATTGAAAAAATCACGGTATTGGGCTAAGTTCACAATTTCTGCGCAGTTCGTGAAATCTCGATTTACACAGGGCCTTATACATAACCCTAGGCAGGTTAGTTTCAGGCACATATACCATTTACACATAACCCTTTCCTGGTTCTTGTACTGGCTTCCAAACACATTTACCTCCTCCTAACCGTCAAACTTCAGCCCACTCCCTTCTCTCCCTCTGTCTCTCTCCAACTGTTCCAACTCAACTAACTAACTCAATGCTCTCCTGCAGCGATGGGGAGGAATACGCTGGCAGAGGGGACTGATTAGAAATATAACAGTACAACTTAACATAGAGGTTCATTACACATAACTAAATCACAAAAACCTGGAGCCATGCACCTACTATACAATGTTGTATGATAATTTAGGGAATATGTGAATACTGCATGTTACCAACATCCTTGTTTAACTTTCTGTTCCTTCCCAGTGAGTACGACGACTATGGATTCAAGACCATTCCTGATTATGAAGTAGAGGACGTGAAGCTCCTGGCCAAAATCCAGGCCCTGGAGATCCATTCCAACAACCTGCGCAACAATGAGATGGAGGACAAGCCTTTGCGGACCAGGTGGGCTAACTACCTGGCCAGCCGTCCCTTGGACCAGCTGGCTCCCTCCCCGGAGCTGAAGGGCCTGATCCGGTGTGGGATCCCTGTGGAGTACCGGGAGCAGGTGTGGCGCTGGATCGTGAGGACACGGACGCAGGTCTATAGGAAGCGGAATCCCAATCGCTACCAGGAGCTGAGGAAGCACTGCGAGGTGTCGGAGCACCCGGCCTCGTGGCAGATCAGGCTGGACCTGCACCGCACCCTCACCAGCAATAAGCACTTCTCCTCGCCCACCTCCGACGCAGTCCAAAAGCTGCAGCGCATTCTGCTAGCCTTCTCCTGGCAAAACCCCACCATCAGCTACTGCCAGGGCCTCAACCGGTACTGTACCTTTTGTATTGAAAGTTCTTAATGCCATTCGCTCATTTTAAGTAGTAAAAGGTGTTGCCAAAAAAGACAAAATACTTTCTTGTACTTCTTGGACGTGGACTAGCATAACTTATCCTTTTCTAAAACAGAGAATAATGCCTATTACCGGTAAGCAGTGCCACAGGTAATGGCAGCATTAGCGGTGTTTAACATTTTAGAGCACTTCGTTGGAGGTAGCTATGCCAGGACACTATACTAGAGCAATGTGTTGTTGTATTATAAATAGCAATAAGAATACACATGCAAACAGTGTTTATTTATTGATTTGAGAAATTATGACACCTAGTGGTTGTTAACTGTGTTGTGTATTCTTAGCTACTCATCCCTCCCCTGTACGATATATCTTTTTCTGGAATCACAAATATTCTGGCCCAGATATGTTCTTTAATATTCTACACAACTGTAAAGACAACTGTGGTGGAAAGCACGAGTGGCCATATTCAGGCTGATTAAAAATAATTCCGGCGCCTCCTCAAGACTCACCTCTTCAGACAGCACCTGTAGAAACTCCTCTTTTCCATCTAGACACTTATCACTCTTCCTTAAATGCACTTTACTTGCTCTTATCTGCTCCCTATTTTACTGCATTTAACCCTGTACTTTAGAGTACTGTAATCTGTCGAGTGTCATTTAATCTGTAGTATTTTGTATTTAATTATATCCTGATGTAACTATCACTGACACTGTTATCTGTTCCGTTATTGAATCGTAATCGTATTAATACTTATACTGATTCTTGAAATGTATTTTTGTCTACGACTGTAAGTCACACTGGATAAGGGTGTCTGCTAAGAAATAAAATAATAATAAATACAAATAAGTGTATAATTTACATAATTTCTTGCTAGTTTCATACATCAAATTCCTCTGAAAATTTATTTCAAAATAGGGCCTAAAATGTGTAAAAATGTGGCTTGGCACACCTATGTGTCCCCCTTTTCTTCTGAATATTAGCAGCACACTTCCAGTGGAGTCATGTGGTGTGTGTGTTTCCTCTTGCAGGTTGGCAGCTATTGCACTTTTAGTTCTGAAGGATGAAGAGGATGCCTTCTAGTGTCTGGTGGCTGTTGTTGAAATCATAATGCCACAAGACTACTACAGCAAAACCCTCACTGCCTCTCAGGTACAGTATGTACAACAACTGATTTCAAATCAGTGAACCCTCTTCTTCCCTCCAGGGACACAAGGACGCAACAAGCCCTTGCCACCTCTCGATCTTAGGCAACTTTCTCTGCCTCATTTTCTTTTCCCTTGCGGTATCCATTGTAGAGCTACCTTCTGGATATGGGTTTGTTCCATCCTGAGTACGTGGCCTATACACCTCAGTCTTCTTCTTTTTGTATCTGTGATGATTTGGTCTTCTCGTGGAGGTCTTTATTTGAGATTTTGTTTGACCAGTTTTTGCCTATTTTCCAAAGGCACCTGTTATGGAAATTGGCTAATTTGTCCATGTCTCTCCGTTATTACTAAGAAAATGTTAAAATATTTGTGACATTGCTCGTCAGCCTATAGCTGAGTTTTAATGCTATCCCCTTTGCTTCACCAGTAAGAACTGTGGATGTGCTAATTCAGGCAGTCATAGTCCCTATTTGTTCTAACAGCTGAACAACTCCTGCTGCTCTAAGCAGAGCTCTTTGTTCCTTGCAGGCTGATCAGAGGGTGTTCCGTGACTTTCTTGCTGAGAAGATGCCTCGCCTGACGGCCCACTTCAAGGAGCACAGCATCGATCATTCCCTCATCACCTTCAACTGGTTCCTGGTGGTCTTCGTGGAAAGTCTGGTCAGCGACATCCTGCTCAGAGTGTGGGACGCTTTCCTCTATGAGGGCACAAAGGTACAGCGCCGGCTGTGTTAGTAATTGATCCTTTAATACCCACCCCCCCACCACCCACACCACCCACACCACCCACACTTACCCAACTGTGTTGAAACGTGCTTAATACATTTTTCAGCACAAATTGTTGAGAAAAATGGTCTTAACTTGCAAACATGTGCACAGTATGTCACACTTACATTGTAACAGCTTATCCAATTATTTTAAATTATAGTAATGACATTTTAGAGAGTTATAGAGAGTAAAAATGAAAAACATGGAAATAAGTAAAATATAATTAATTATAAAAGGGCTCAGTCCAGTGATGACTTGATGAGCGAAAGTATCCTTCTTTTTTAACCTGAACAGTATTTCCTTCTTTCTGTTTCCAGGTGATATTTCGCTATGCACTGGCCCTCTTTAAGTACAATGAAGAGGACATTCTAAAAATTCACGACAATCTGGAAATCTACCAATACCTCCGTTTTTTCACCAGAACTATCTCTGATGGCAGGTGAGGCAGAATGAGGATGATGATAATGTACAGCAGACGCATCAGACCAGTTGCTGTCAATCACAGACTGTATAAACAGTTCACACTCATCTCACTCACTCCAGTGGCCATGCTTTTAACCACTAGTAAAGTTAGTGATTTCAGTAAACTGTCTTGTACCATTTTGATGATGGTAAATGTGAACAGTGATTTTGCAGTTTACTGAGCTTTACCATGCATCCACTATGAAACCGTAAGTCCTTCTTTACCATTCACTTCCTACAGGTAATGGAGCCCCCACCTCACAGACCCACATAATGTCCTCTTTGCAGCTTAGAAAACGGATGTACTGTATGTATAGCTGTTTAATGAACAGTTTGCAAGCAGATTATTAAAGTGTTGAACAATTTAACTGGTAGGTCAATTGGCTGGTTTCACAGGCCCTGATTAGCACTAATCCTGGACTACCTATTGTTATCTTAGGTAAGGTAGTCCAAAATTAGTGCTAATTGTAGTTTGTGAAACCAGCCGTTTAAGATACTATTAAAAACAGAATTTTCTTGCCATTAGGTCTTAGTAGTAAAAATAAGTTATCCTAAGGATGAATAATTCCAAGGTTCTGTTGCCTTTTATTTACTGAAAACATTTATTTTCTGTTATACTGTAGCACGGAACTGGATCAATCAGTCTGCTTTCTCTTGATTTTCAGTGAAATAACTGGGATTATATGATAATAATTTGGCAGAGCTTTCTCACAATGACTGTAAAGCAGCAGAAATATGTTTCCATTTAGTTCTCAAAGCCTTTTCATTGGAATTATTGATTCAATCACCATGTTTCTCCTCTGCCCAGCCACTAAACCTCAAATACAAACACATTCATTTAGATGCAGCCATTCATGCTTCAGTATTAGACAAGAATCCAGGCAGTGCCTGCTGTGCAGAGACAGGGGGCCATTGACTGATTTGGACCACCTGAAGATTGATACACTGTAGAAGTTAATGGGTTCAATCTCTAAACAATTATGTTAGAAAATTAGCAAGCAACAACTTTGTATGTCAGACTTACATTTTTTGTTCCTGTTAGAACTGTGCATTGTTTCTCAAGTGTGTATGTTTGTCTTTTTGTCTTTTTATGAATTTAATTTTGGCAGGCCCATATTTTGTTGTTTATTTATTTATTTATTTATTTATTTATGTATTTTTTGAAAGGGAAAAATGCAGGGTTCCCAGGTCCTTTTAACTTTGCAGTTGTTTCATCAGTAGCATTTTGTTTTCTCTGTATCTTCTGTCTTTTGGAAACTAATGACCATAGCGTTTAATGATATGAACCCCTTCCCTATGAAGCTGCTGAAGAACAGACGAGAGTTTCACATGGAGAGGCTGACAGCCGAGCTGCAGGAGCTGGAGAGGATACAGGAGGAGTTTGTGAAAGAACAACAAGTGGAGCGCAAAGACAAGGACCTGGACACTGCTGTCAGCGAAGACGAAGAAGTAATACAGACTGCAGTTAGCTTGCATCACACGTCCTGACGTTATTGAAAAATTACACATCACTGATACTATTTAAACTAATTTGTTTGCTTTATTATTCCCTGCTGTGGAATATAGTGCGGCTTACATACTGTGTATGTCACACATACATCTAACTGTTATCCTTTGTCTGTTGTTGAGTATATAGGTATGTCAGACTTACATTTTTATATGTACATACTGTTTATTGTAGGTCATGGCTCTTATTTTGTAATGGCGGGCGTTATCTTAGGTAAGGTAGTCCAAGATTAGTGCTAATTGTAGTTTCTGAAACCAGCCATTTAAGATACTATTAAAAACAGAATTTTCTTGCCATTAGGTCTTAGTAAAAATAAGTTATCCTAAGGATGAATAATTCCAAGGTTCTGTTGCCTTTTATTTACTGAAAACATTTATTTTCTGTTATACTGTAGCACGGAACTGGATCAATCAGTCTGCTTTCTCTTGATTTTCAGTGAAATAACTGGGATTATATGATAATAATTTGGCAGAGCTTTCTCACAATGACTGTAAAGCAGCAGAAATATGTTTCCATTTAGTTCTCAAAGCCTTTTCATTGGAATTATTGATCCAATCACCATGTTTCTCCTCTGTCCAGCCACTAAACCTGCAATACAAACACATTCATTTAGATGCAGCCATTCATGCTTCAGTATTAGACAAGAATCCAAGCAGTGCCGGCTGTGCAGAGACAGGGGGCCATTGACTGATTTGGACCACCTGAAGATTGATACACTGTAGAAGTTAATGGGTTCAATATCTAAACAATTATGTTATAAAATTAGCAAGCAACAACTTTGTATGTCAGACTTAAATTTTTTGTTCCTGTTAGAACTGTGTGGGGCTCCCGAGAGGCGCATCCAGTAAAGGCACTCCACATGGAGTGCAGGATGTGCCCTATAGTCTGGACATCGCAAGTTCGAGTCCAGGCTATTCCTTTGCCGACCGAGGACAGGAGCTTCCAGGTGGCGACACTCAATTGGCCGAGCGCCGCCCGGGGGGAGGGAGGGTTAGGTCGGCCAGGACGTCATCGGCTCACCGCGCACCAGCGACCCCTGTAGTCTGACTGGGTGCCTGCAGGCTTGCCTGTAAGCTGCCCAAGAGCTGCGTTGTCCTCCGACGCTGTAGCTCTTGGGTGGCTGCATGGCGAGTCCGCAGTGTGAAAAAAAGGGGTCGGCTGACGGCACACGCTTCGGCCATTCCAAATTGGGGAGAAAATAATAAAAAATAATTGGCAATGACTAAATTAAAAAAAAAAAACTGCATTGTTTCTCAAGTGTGTATGTTTGTCTTTTTGTGTCTTTTTATGAATTTAATTTTGGCAGGCCCATACTTTATTGTTTATTTATTTATTTGTGTATTTTTTGAAAGGGGGAAAAATGCAGAGTTCCCAATTCCTTTAACTTTGCAGTTGTTTCATCAGTGGCATTTTGTTTTCTCTGTATCTTCTGTCTTTAGGAAACTAATGAACATAGCATTTAATGATATGAATCCCTTCCCTATGAAGCTGCTGAAGAACAGACAAGAGTTTCACATGGAGAAGCTGACAGCCGAGCTGCAGGAGCTGGAGAGGATACAGGAGGAGTTTGTGAAAGAACAACAAGTGGAGCGCAAAGACAAGGACTTGGACACTGCTGTCAGCGAAGACGAAGAAGTAATACAGACTGCAGTTAGCTTGCATCACACGTCCTGAAGTTATTGAAAAATTACACATCACTGATACTATTTAAACTAATTTGTTTGCCTTATTATTCCCTGCTGTGGAATATAGTGGGGCATACATATTGTGTATGTCACACATACATCTAACTGTTATCCTTTGTCTGTTGTTGAGTATATAGGTATGTCAGACTTACATTTTTACATGTACAGTTCTTGTTATTTTGTAATGGCGCGTGATGTACCGACATACTTGTTTTAGAGTCAACAAATTAAGTTTACCAAACCTGTCAAAATGCAGAATATTAATGGAAATAGGTGTGTTGGTAATACACACACACTACATCTCTGAATGCTTGACTTCAAATCCAGTTTAAGTCACACATGAAAGGAGTATGGTGGTCCTAAGCCCTCGGCTTCCACATCACAAAACCAACACACAGTGCAGCACAATTGGCACAAAGGATAAACCTGTTTCTTATCTCATAAAACAGCCTTTTACTATAATTATCATCTGTCAGTCTCTGAATTTCTTCAATCAGCAGTTCCATTCCACTCAGATCAGTTCAGTAAATTAATTATTTTGTAGTTTCCCAAGAAAACAAAAACTCATTGGAGATCTTGAAAATTAATGTCTTGAAATGTGATTAATTTAGGCCAGGCTAATCTGATCAAGTACAGATATTCCAGTTACTTTTCAGACCGGCAACCAGGTTCCAGATTTTCTAAACGAGACTATCTCTGAAATAAACTTATTTTTTATGCATTGGTTGTTTGTTTATATTCCTGTAAGTTGCATAGTTCACTTATTGCTAAGTTAAGAGGAAGACGTTGCTTTGTTTAATTATGTTAAATTGTATGGCAATCCTTCATGATTTGCATGAATTCACTTAGGTTTAGAGGTACAGTTTTAATTCATGTACCTCTGATAAACCTAAACTAAGTGACGAAAGCAAAAACACAAACGTTTTTTACTTGAGCTTGAAAAGGAAAAAATAGAATGAATACAGTGCTATATATACTGTGTATATATATATATATATATATATATATATATATATATATATATATATATATATATATATATATATATATATATATATACACACAGTATATATATATAATTGATCGCCACATATAGATTTTTCAACGCTGGTAAAATGTTTAATTCAGTAATGATTTTAAAAATGTTTACTTTTTAATTTTTTAGGGATGCAAGACATGTAACAACTTTGTGTCTAAAGTTTTTAAATGCCAACTGTTAAATAAATAGAATTATGGATATTAATGTGTTGATAGTAGGGATAGCTTTTGTGACTGGAGCATGGCTGCATTGTCTATTGCGCTGAATTTTAACCAATTTTAACAAATTGTTCCCATTATTCTTATTTTTTATTTTAGCTTTTCTCTTCAAATATTTTTTAGAAAACAAAAAAGCACAAACAAAATCTCAGCGCGTTTCGTCTTATTCATGAGTAGACTTAATTTGATACAGAGGAACACCCCTTTTTTATACACTCAATTTTCCACAGGTGATTAATCACCTTTTAAGAGATGGCTCAGCTGACAAACAACTCTTGAGAAGGGAAACTTTTGTGATATTATTTTTAATTCTGTTCCACCACATGGCCTTAATGAAGACTTTAAATATGGGTATTTTTTGTAGAATGTATGTTTGTATGTATACAGTATATACCTCTGTTCATTATTCAAGTTGCAGAGTAAAAAGAAAAAAAGTAACTTAGTAAAAGAATATTTAGTGGTATGAAAAGTTTTGTGTTGACGTACAGATTGAGTGTTTAAAATAATTTAAAAAGTATGGTCTTCTGCCTTCTGTTGTCATTTCTGTACCTAATTACTTATTAATTTCAGTTGTTTTTGATTGTTCTGATTGTCAATTGAAGGTTTGTGACGTAAAGGTGATTAATCGCCTGTGGAGAATTGAGTGTAAAAAAAAGGGGTGTTCCTCTGTATCAAATTAAGTTTACTCATGATTAAGACTCTGTCGAAACACGTTGAGATTTTGTTTGTGCTTTTTTTGTTTACTAAAAAATGTGAAGAGAAAAGCTAAAATAAAAAAATAAGAATAATGGAAAAATGTGTTAAAATAAATTATTTTTGTGAAGAATGGGTTGTCTTTTTCACTCGAATCACTGTATAAGGGCCTGTTGGCAACCAATACAAGCTGCCTTTATTTTCTCAGGTGTTGCCAGGTTGATTACCTGGTCAAAGACTAAACACATACATGTAAAACATTTAGAACATATTTGTATTCTGTATTTGTATATTATGATATTTGATTGGTTTTTTAATGTACGTATTATTGCACAATAGGGAGAATTAATGAGAACATTTCTAATATTTAGGCGTTCATTTTTGTATTGCTGTTTTATAATGTGATGGCAATCTGAACTATAGTCAAAGTCTCTCAAAGTGAATTATTATTATTTTAGGAAAGTATTACGGCACAAGCACTTATATATTACCAGTGTCACTCTCCTCACAAGGTTAAACTGTGAAACCCAGAACATACTTTAACTGGCTGAGATGAGCCCTTTTCAAGGCATTTTCTCTGCTGTATAATATAACAGAACTTGTTTTTTGATTAAATGGTGTGCATTTTTTGCATCCTTTGTGTAAGGTATTTGAACTGAAAAACATCAAATACTGGTATTATCATTGTGTTGTTTTAGATTTGTTGAACAAAATCTTATTCTACTGAAAATATTTCTCTTTTGTTTCTATAAAGGTTTATATAAATACAGTAATAACATTTGCTGACACTGCAGTGGAGAAACACTTCATTTATTAATTTGTCCCACAGCAAATTCAGAAAAGATTGTTCTACAACAGTGTTAATACCTCCCTTTAGTTTACTGATAATAAATGTTAATAAAAAACATTAACTAATATTAAACTGCTGAAACGTCTGTATTTCTTTTCCCCAATATATTTCTGTTTTACTCAATGACATTCCAGTTAATTATTCAACAGCCAAGCTTTTATGTTGTGTATCCTGATGCAGTCAACATTTTAAAATCATAATTTTTTCATCTATGTTTGGAAAAGGAGACCATATAGAAAAAAGGTAGTCGAGGATCAAATGATGATATATGAGTCTCTAATACAATCACTAATAATATATATTGTAACAAAAGGCTGTCACTGGGACTTTGTGCATGCGTCTGTGCTTGAAGTGCTTTGCAGAGCAAAGTTGCATGGTCTGCGACCGTGCTTCCCATGCGTAGGAACGCTTACCCTGCTGCAGACACTGTTCCCCTATATTGGATTATTGGTGCAACCTTGCAGGATCATTATATGTACCTTGCAGGAGCCAGGGGGAGTGGGGCTGATAGTGGCCACTGATTGGTCGTGGTTAACCTGCAATGTTGTACGGGTTGTGGGCTGTAAGAGGCAGCTTGCATGCTAGACAGGAGTGGAGAGCTGGAGAAGTAACCTGTCTTGCTAAGAAGTATGTAGCCTGTTCTTTAATGCAAAATAAAAGTGATTGCTGCTTTTGAAGAACGCCTGTTTCACACTTCCATTCTTACCAAGTCATTACTATATATATATATATATATATATATATATATATATATATATATATATATATATATATATATATATACAGACGTGCTCAAATTTGTTGGTACCCCTCCACAAAAAACGAAGAATGCACAATTTTCTCTGAAATAACTTGAAACTGACAAAAGTAATTGGCATCCATCATTGTTTATTCCATATTTAATAGAAATCAGACTTTGCTTTTGATTTTTTATTCAACATAATATTGTAAATAATAAAACAAATGAAAATGGCATGGACAAAAATGATGGGACCGCTAACCTAATATTTTGTGCACAACCTTTAGAGGCAATCACTGCAATCAAATGTTTTCTGTAGCTGTCAATGAGACTTCTGCACAGGTAGTTTGGCCCACTCTTCCTGAGCAAACTGCTCCAGCTGTCTCAGGTTTGATGGGTGCCTTCTCAGACTGCAAGTTTCAGCTCTTTCCATTGATGTTCGATAGGATTCAGATCAGGACTCATAGAAGACCACTTCAGAATAGTCCAATGTTTTGTTCTTATCCATTCTTGGGTGCTTTTAGCTGTGTGTTTTGGGTTATTATCCTGTTGGAGGACCCATGACCTGCGACTGAGACAGAGCTTTCTGACACTGGGCAGTACGTTTCGCTCCAGAATGCCTTGAGTCTTGAGATTTCATTGTGCCCTGCACAGATTCATGGCACCCTGTGCCAGGTGCAGCAAAACAGCCCCAAAACATAACCGAGCCTCCTCCATGTTTCACTGTAGGTATGGTGTTCTTTTCTTTGAAAGCTTCATTTTTTCGTCTGTGAACATCGAGCTGATGTGACTTGCCAAAAAGCTCCAATTTTGACTCATCTGTCCAAAGGACATTCTCCCAGAAGGATTGTGGCTTGTCAATATGCATTTTAGCAAATTCCAGTCTGGCTTTTTTATGTTTTTCTTTCAAATGTGGTGTCCTCCTGGGTCTTCTTCCATGGAGCCCACTTTCGCTCAAAAAGCGACGGATGGTGCGATCAGAAACTGACAGTCTTTGGCAGTTATCCTTGGTTCTTTTTCTTCAAATCCTTCTGTTCAATCTGGGGTCGATTTTCCTCTTGCAGCCGCGCCCAGGGAGGTTGGCTACAGTTCCATGGACCTTAAACTTCTTAATAATATTTGCAACTGTTGTCACAGGAACATCAAGCTGCTTGGAGATGGTCTTGTAGCCTTTACCTTTACCATGCTTGTCTATTATTTTCTTTCTGATCTCCTCAGACAACTCTCTCCTTTGCTTTCTCTGGTCCATGTTCAGTGTGGTGCACACAATGATACCAAACAGCACAGTGACTACTTTTCTCCATTTAAATAGGCTGAATGACTGATTACAAGATTGGAGACATGTGTGATACTACTTAAAGAAACGAATTAGTTTGAAATATCACTATAATCCAATTATTTATTATCTTTTCTAAGGGGTACCAACAAATGTGTCCAGGCCATTTTAGAATATCTTTGTAGAATAAGCAATAATTCATCTCTTTTCACAGCTTCTTTGCTTTATTCTATGACATACCAAAGGCATGCAAGTATACATGATAAAATAGCTTTTAATTTCATCACTTTTCAGGAGGAATGAAGCATTATTTCAATGAGCAGTAAGGGTACCAACAAATTTGAGCACGTCTGTATATATATATATATATATATATATATATATATATATGTGTGTGTGTGTGTGTGTGTGTGTGTGTGTGTGTGTGTTCTAGTGCACTGATGGTGAATTAGGATCACTAACCACATTGTCAAACAGGTTATACAGCAATAACGATCCATGATGTGGTACGGAACAGAAAAGCCAGCGCTCTTCCTGCAGTGATTTAGAGGACAGATCTCAAACCCCAGTGCACTAGAGTGGCCATTTATAAAAGAGCTTTGAAACAGACTTTAAAGTTATAAGTGTAAAAAGTTGTCAGGATGTTAACAATGAAAACAAAAATTAGAGGTACCTTATTTAAACAGTTGTAGCAACAAGTGGGGACATTTTTTTTTCGGAATACAGCTACTCTTTAAGATTGAGCTTTATGTTAATTAACCATGAGGTTTCTGAATGCTCTGTACTTCCCAACACAGAAGCACATGTGTGTGCAAATATATTTTTCTTATGTGTTTACTTTTCTACCTTAATAGAAAAGTGTGTAATGTGTAAATGTGAAATGATCTTAAATGACCAATTGAAAGGTATTGTTTTTTCTGATATTCATTTATTATACCAGTATTTTTTTTTCTTTACATGGCCCCAGACATCGTTTAAATGGTGCAGTTGAGTTTACCGCAGGTTATATGCACCTTTACAAAAGAAAATGTAAAAGTAGCAGCCTTAATATAGAGAGGAGTGTTCTCATTAATGGTTTAAGATTTAGTACTTAGTTTTGGTTTGTATAAACAGGGTGCACAACGTACAAAAAGATCTGAGACCTGGGTACCGATTTTGACACTTGTGAGGGAGACGGTATTCAGTTCTGGGCACATATTTTATCAAAGATCCCTTCTATGGGCCGTTTCTATTTTTATTTCCCCCCCCCCCCCCCCCCCCTTGAGTCGACCAAGGTTCAGCTAATTGGTACATGAACAAAGCACAATCTCGTTGGAGATAATTGCTTCAAATTACAGTCACAGAATCTAATAAGTAAATCACTCCCTACCCTAGTCTTAAACATCTGGTATAAAGAAAAGCTTTAAAATGAAATAGGGCACTGTATATTGGTCCTAATTCAGATTCATTTTGCCTCTCTTACTAAATGACATTCTTCATCACATGTGACATCTTGGCCACTCATTAATGAGGGCATTTAACAGAACTTTCAAGAGAAGAATGGCCGAAGGGTTACCTACATAGTTTCAGAAACAAAGGTCAAACAAGGGTTAAAGGATTTTGCATTATAGCAAGGAAGTGGACCAATCTTACTTTCTAATAAGGAGATTTATTTTACTATACATTTTCCCAACATACAATTCCACTTCATAAACAGTGCTAATGTGGCACTTCTTTTCTTTCATAGCTTTCAAACAGGATGCAACTAATTGCAGAGTACCAAAATATAAGGAGCCTCCACCCATGCCAGGTTTCTGTCTCCAGTGAATTGAGTATTGAAAAATTATGCAGTAGGTCTAAAGTATTATTCATTTCTGCCAAGGCCACACCATATAGACTGCAGATCTCCCTAAAGTTTTTATTTTTTTATTTTGACTACAGCTACAGATTACAACGGCGTCTACTTGTGCCGTTATGAAAAGATTCTTTATTGCTCTGGGCAGCTTACTGGCAAGCCCGCCCGGCCGCTATCAAAGTCACTGACATGTATTATGTATGAAAGCAAACCACCGTACATTCATTTCTGAAACCTTTTTTTCAACACAATGAGCCCAATTAAATTGAAAATTATATTTATTTTCCCCAACAATAATATGAAATTAAATATTGTAATGTCCACTAGGCGGAAACATAATTCAGTTTCTAACAGACCAGTACGTTCTTTTAATACAGTATGCACAGTCTTAAACATAAATAATGTTATCTGCAAAAGTGGGTTACCATTGTGATATCTTAATCAATATTTCTTGATGAAACTGTTCTTGTTATAAAGTGTATTCTAATAACATCTGTACTTCTTTTTCACATTTTGTATTGTACTACGTTTAGTATTAGATAGTAACTTTACCTTTGCCACTTGTGCGATATTAGGCTAGTCATGAGTGATAGTATTATTCCATAATGAACCATGCAGTATATAAATTGCATATATATATATATATATATAATTGCATGCCCCGGTAGCTAAGATACGGAGTTTTGCATGCCCGGGATATATATATCCATCCATCTTTCCATATATATTTTTCCGAATCTCTCATATATATATATTTGCATTCCCCGGTATCTAAATGCTTAGTTACGGCTCTGGGCAAAACCAAAGCCTTTGGCCAGTATACAATATTTTTCTGTAAGCATTCTTTTCTGTTGAGCACTACTGACACCGTTGAAACGGTGAGTCTCAGGTCGCCTGCGGATACATTAGTCCAATCAATGCGTCTGAACCTGGTGTGTAATCCCAAGGTAACTGCTCACTGTTAACACGTTTTAAGACGTTAATTCACGTTTTAAGTAATACAGTGTCCCCTTCAGACATGTTAAAGGAGAGATTCGGAAATAACATTCAAACCTATGCGCGAGTAAATACCATCCTAACTCCTAACATCCCAAAAAAAAAAGAAAAAAATAACAATAATATATATATATATATATATATATATATATATATATATATATATATATATATATATATATATATATAATTGCATGTCCCGGTAGCTCCGATATGGAGTCTTTCCATCCACCTCCGGTTGCTTCATTCCGGAGGTGCATGCAATATATATATATATATATTTGCATGCCCCGGTAGCCAAAAGCTTAGTTACGGCTCTGGGCAAAACCAAAGCCCTTGGCCAGTATACAATATTTTTCTCTATGCATTCTTTTCTGTTGAGCACTCCTGACACCGTTGAAACGGTGAGTCTCAGGTCGCCTGCGGATACATAAGTCCAATCATTGCGTCTGAACCTGGTGTGTAATCCCAAGGTATCTGCTCACTTTTAACACGATTAAGACGTTAATTCACGTTTTAAGTAATACACTGTCCCCTTCAAACATGTTAACGGAGAGATCGATAGGTTGCGGATGCAACCCCGGTTCCCTGAAAGAGAAAATAACCATCAAGGTATGGGATATTGCCGTCAGGCAGTAGCGATTGGCTGAGCTTTATAGCAAAGCTGCCGATAGGCCTCTGCGCGAGCTGCCACGTAAGCCCGCCCCCTTGGGAGCTTACTAAACGCAGCGCGCAGAGACTCACTTCCTCTTTTGCTCTTCAGGCCGTGAAGGCTTCTGAAGCGACCACGCGGCTTGATGGTTATTTTCTCTTTCAGGGAACCGGGGTTGCATCCGCAACCTATCGTTCCCTTTCAAGTCGAAAATAACCATCAAGGTATGGGAACAGTGTACCCAAGCCGTCTTACGTCATAACTCAACTGCGTAGGCAGTACATCTAGGCATATGCGGAGCTGCGCCTCAGCGTCTATGCTCGTAATGACACCTGTCTTAAAGGTGGAACAGTCAACACCATGCTATCAACCACTCTATACGTCCGCATCCTGAGGCGTCGTAGAGTGTAAAACAGATGCTCCAAAAAGTGGAGCAGAGGAATCCAGTACATTTAACCTGTAAAACCTCATGAAAGTATGCGGCGTAGCCCAACTGGCTGCCGCGCAAATATCAGACACCGGCACCCCTCGAAAGAGGGCCTAGGATGTCGCCATACCCCTGGTAGAATGCGCCTTCAACTGCCCTGGTGGTGGAAGGCCTGCAGATTCATACGCTAATCTAATAGCATCCACTATCCAGTGGGAAAGGCGCTGTTTAGACAGCGGCTGACCCAAAGATCTAGAACCATGGCATATGAACAACTGTTCTGTCTGCCTCACAGTCCTTGTACGGTCAATATAACACCTCAATGCCCTCACGGGGCAGAGCATGTGTAACCGCTCTTCCTCTGGGGAAGAAAAAGGAGGAGGATGGAACGCCATCAACTCGACTGACTGGTTCATGTGGAACGGGGATATAACCTTTGGTAAAAAGGCCGGATTAGGGCGCATGGAGACCTTAGAACAGTCTCCTGCAAAACGAGTACAAGAAGGATGCACTGAAAGTGCATGTAACTCGCTCACGCGTTTTGCTGATACCACAGCCAGCAAAAATGCAGTCTTAATAGATATGAGCTTCATATCCACGCTGTGGAGAGGCTCAAACGGTGCCTTGGTAAGGGATTCTAGCACCACATCAAGGCTCCACTACGGTAAACTGGTCGTTCTTGGAGGCCGCAAGCGTCTTGCGCCTTTCAGAAACTGAGATGCCAAAAAATGGCAACCAGGTGATAAACCGTCAATGCGTACATGACAAGCCGAAATGGCGGCTAAATACACTTTAAGTGTAGAAGGAGATTTCCCTTCATCCAGCAGTTTCTGCAGAAACTGCAATATTACTGCCATAGGACAGGAGACTGGGTCATGGCTCTTAGCCAGACACCAACTCTGAAACAACTGCCACTTATACGCATACTGCGACCTAGTAGAGGGCGCTCTCGCACTCTGGATGGTCGATATAACTGCAGTCGAAAGCCCTAAGGCTGACAGGCGCTCCCGCTCAGGGGCCAAGCCCACAACTGCATGAGTTTGGGGTTCGGATGCCAAAGCTCTCCTTGAGCTTGGGACAACAAGTCCGCTCGCAGAGGGAGCTCCCTCGGGCGACCGTGCAGTAATTGCACTAGACTCAGGAACCATATTCTCCGATGCCACAGAGGAGCGATCAGAATCACTGTCGCTCGCTCTACCCTGACCTTCTCCAAGAAGGCGGGGAGCATCGGAATCGGTGGAAAGGCATACAGGAGCCCTGGCGGCCATTCGTGAGCCAGTGCATCCACCCCCAGGGGGCTGTCGAGGTCCTTCACCGAGAACCATAGGGGACAGTGCGTGGTCTCTCGCGAAGCGAAGAGATCGTCCTGCGCTGTGCCGAACCATTCCCAGATGCGCTCCACCACTTGAGGGTGGAGACGCCATTCGCCCGCAAGAGGACCTCCTCTGGACAGGAGATCCGCTGCGTAATTGACTCTGCCCAGCAGATGAACTGCACGCAGAGAGGCTAAACGCGGTTGAGCCCAGAGCAACAGCCGCGTTACCATCTGGTGAAGACTGGGGGACCGCAATCCGCCCTGGCGATTGATATACGCCACTACTGTGGTGTTGTCTGACCGCACTAACACGTGCTTGTCTAGAAGCACTGGCAAGAAGTGCCGGAGGGCGAGGTCCACCGCTCTGAGCTCCAGAGCGTTGATGTGGGCTGACCTCCAGGGTCCTGACCACACTCCACGGGTCCCTGTCCCTTTCCAGACTGCTCCCCAACCGTGGTTGGAAGCGTTGGTCGTGATGACCTGCCTTCTGAAAATGGGACCCAAGCGTACGCCTTGGCTGAGGTTTGACGGAACTTTCCACCAGCGTAGCGCTTCCCAGCAGGCTTGGGATACCCTTAGCCTGCGGTGTTTGTCTCTCCGCGGATGCAACGCGAAGGCATTGAACCAGGCCTGCAGAGGTCTCTGGTGTAGTAAGCCCAAAGGAAGGGCTTGTGAGACGGCAGCCATCAACCCCAGCATGCGCTGACACAGCTCCATGCTGACTGTTTGTCTCAACCTGAATAGGGAAAGACACCGCTCTATTGAGGCAACTCTTTGTGTCGACAGGGTCGCTTCCATGGACACTGAGTCCAGATGCAGACCCAAGAATTCGGTCTGTTGGCTCGGCACTAGGCGGCTCTTTTCTGAATTGATCTTCAGACCTAGCCGCCGAAGATGGTCTGTAACCATCACTGTGTGCTGTGCCACCTGCTCCTTCGACTGCGCGCAGACGAGCCAGTCGTCCAGATAATTCAGCAGTCGGACACCTTGAGCCCGCAAGGGAGCTAGAATGGCATCCATACATTTCGAAAAGGTTCGAGGAGCTAGTGACAGGCCGAATGGAAGGACACAAAACTCGTATACCCTGCTCTGGAATGCGAAACGCAGATACTTCCTGTGACCTGGGCAGATGGGAATGTGAAAGTACGCATCTGTCAGGTCCACGGTGGTGAACCAGTCGCCGTGTCGGACTGACTGGATGATGTGCCTGTGCGTAAGCATCCTGAACGATAACACCCGCAGGTATTTGTTCAGTACTTGCAGATCTAAAATAGGACGGAGCCCGCCGTCCTTCTTGGGCACCAGGAAGTATTTGGAATAGAACCCCTGGTCGATCAGAGCAGGGTCTACTTGTTGAATGGCACGCTTGCTGAGCAATGCCTGTATTTCCACATTCAGAGCTGATGACTGAACCGAGTCCTTCACTGCAGTTACGACCACTCCCCGAAAGGGGGGAGGTTTTAACTGGAACTGAAGGGTGTACCCGGTGGATATAGTTTTGTGCACCCAGATGTCGTTGGTGCATTGTTGCCAGAACTGGAGCTGGGAGACAGTGTAGGGGAGGGTTAACAGCTGCCTGGTGTTCTCAGGGCTGTTTGGGCTGGGCTCGTTCGCGAGGGGCCTGGCCAGAGCCCCGAGGGCGTGGCTTGGCACCACCTCTAGGGCGCCACCCTCCGCGCTGCGGTCTTGAAAAAGGAGGTTGACCGCGCGCTGCTGTGCTTGAGGGAGAGGTCTTAGTACCCCCTGGCCGTGGCTGGTGCTGTGGTGGTGTCCTGCGCCACTGATGTTCCTGAGGCCGCTTCGGCTAGAACGACGGTTTTGGCCACGTTTTCGCCATTTGCTGCGACGCCTCCCGCGCCTGGGCGGAGCGTTGCAGCATCTCCTCCACCGCTGGACCAAATGTGTGCCCCGGTGTAATTGGGGCATCCAGCAACGGGGCCTTATCAGGTTCCTGCACTCTCGCCTGTGAGAGCCAGAGCTGCCTTCTGGCCACCACCAGAGATGCGATGCTCCTGCCCTGAGCCCGCGCGTTGAGCTGGGCCAGCTTCACCAGCAGTTGACTGACGGTCCCCAACTCGCTTCTGAGGGCCGCCGAAGGGCACTCAGGCAGGTCTTTGATAGGTGCCGCTTTGTAGACCGTCAGCAAGCTGGCCACATTAGAGAGCTTGACCGCCTCTGTGGCCGCAGCGTACCCCTTCTTGAGGTGTACCTCAGTGGTCCTGCACTGCTTATTGGGGCATGCAGGATCTTTCGTCAACCCCGATAATGTTGGCGTCTTCACCAACGCGGCGAACGCAGCGTCCACAGGTGGAAAGGACGCCAACCCAGCCTCACTTGCCCCTTGCATGTTAAAGGCCGAGGCCTTGCGAGAAGTCGCAGGGGCAGAGGCCGGAGCCCCCCAGGTGGACTGTACCTCCTTAATAAAGTCTGGGAATGCCGGAAGCATCCTGGACTGACTGGACTGGGCTGAAGGCGACTCAAACAAGGAGCGCCGAGGTGGTTCCGCCATCGGCCACTCGACGCCCAAGTGGCGGGTTGCCCTGTCCACCACAGACCACGTAGGGTCATTGGTGTCTAGCACGTGGAGCTCGTCCTCAGAGTGCTGGGAGGCTACCTCAGCCTCTGTACTGTCCCCCTCTAGGATGTCAGATGCGTCTCTAGACAGCGCATCGATATCCCACTCCCCTTGAGACTGCACTGGAAGAGCGACGACCGGTGCAGGTTGTGGAGGGGCCACTGGCTGACTAGCAATGGGCCCAGTCGGTTGTCCTGGGACTGGAGGCACCACATTTGCTAGGGACATGAGGATGGACTGCTGCCCCATCATAACCTCCATGAATTGAGACATTTTGGAGGTTAGCTCTGCCACCCCCGACCTGTCTCTGTATCGCCTGTCCCGACGAGGGGAACGAGAGCGTGCTCTCCGTCGAGGCGATCTGGAGTGCGACCTAGACTCCCGACGGGGGCGTACCCTACGAGGGGAGGGGCTGCGCTCCCGAGCGCGTCTGGTGGGGGACGTCTGACCAGCCGTTAGCTGGGAGGATGGGCTCCTGGAGAGCTGCAGCCGCCCTGGCGGCGTCGCCGTAGATGACGGCGGGGCAGAAATGGTGTGGGACGATCCCGAGGAAGGAGAGCGCCCACCCACTGCTTTCTTCGCCCTTTGGCGGAGGGTGCGTGTCTGGAAACCAGCACAAAGCTGGCAAAAAGCCCTATCCGCCAACGCGGATGCGGCGTGCTCTGGCCCCAGACACGCCACACAGTCCTCATGGGGATCGCTCGCTGGCAATTTTGCCTGGCAGGTGACGAAACGGTGGAACCCGGACATGGTTGCCGAAGCGTGGACGTGCACTGTCGTAAAGGCGTCGATGCGCCGAGCGTCGAAGCGTCGAGCGTCGAGGTGCGTGCACCAAGCGTCAAGGCGTCGAAGCGCCGAGCGTCGAGGTGTGTGCACCGAGCGAGCGCCGAAGTGCGTGCACCGAGCGTCAAGGCGTCGAAGCGCCGAGCGTCGAGGTGCGTGCACCGAGCGTCGAGCGTCGAGGTGCGTGCACCGAGCGTCGAGCGTCGAGGTGCGTGCACCGAGTGTCGAGCGTCGAGCGTCGAGGTGCGTGCACCGAGCGTCGACGCGTCGAGCGTCGAGGTGCGTGCACCGAGCGTCAAGGCGTCGATGCACCGAGCGTCGAAGCGTCGAGCGTCGAGGTGCGTGCACCGAGCGTCGAGCGTCGAGGTGCGTGCACCGAGCGTCGAGTGTCGAGGTGCGTGCACCGAGCGTCGAGGCGCCGACGCGCCGAAGCGTCGAGCGTCGAGGTGCGTGCACCGAGCGTCGAGCGCCGAAGCGTTGAGCGTCGAGGTGCGTGCACCGAGCGTCGAGCGCCGAAGCGTCGAGCGTCGAGGTGCGTGCACCGAGCGTCGAGGCGTCGACGAGCCGAGCGTCGAGCGCCGAAGCGTCGAGCGTCGAGGTGCGTGCACCGAGCGTCGATGCGCCGAAGTCCCCAAGCACTGACGCGCTAGCACCAAGCGCTGATGCGCTGCACAAAGCGCCGAAGCACTGCACCAAGTGGCAAAGCGCCAACACCAAGCGCCTAAGCGCAGCACGCCGGAGCGTGAGTACCGAGCGTAGAACGCTAGCACAGACGCCTAAGCGTCAGCTGACCCGCAGAGCGGAGACGCTATGTGCTGGTACAGTGTCCTGGGTGCTGTGCACTACTTACCTGTTGGTGCTGGGGATTGAGGCTTAGTGGTCGTCTTCCTCTGTGTAGTGAATGGGATTTTTTTTTTTTTTTTTTTTTTTGCTGCAGCAGTATTGCTGGTGGTGATTATGTGACTGGGACACAGTATATGTGGGCACAGTACAACTACCACACGGTTTTTTTTTTTTTGTTTTTTTTTTTCACCGCAGGCAGTACGTGGGAGACAGCAGAGCAGGCTCCACACACACGCGGTCTAGCCAAGGCAAGACCGGGGCTGCAGACACGCGCGCGGCCAAGGCCAACGCAACGTGCGTCACAAATATATACAAATACACACAGAAAAATATATATTTTAATACAACCCAAAACACAACACAATAATCAAAATTAATTAATAAAGGAAAGACGGGAGACCACGCGACAACGCGATGCAAGCAAAGCGTGAAGGAAATATATAAAATACATAAAAATATACACAATATATAAAATCCTTAAATAATAATAATAACGACTCCGAAGAGTGTAACTGAAATCAACTCCGAGAAGGGGCAATAACCAGCTTCTCAAGCTTTAAGCTTATTGAGTACAATCAGCTACGGGCTCTAATACCTACCGCTACCAATGCTGAAGACAAAAGAGGAAGTGAGTCTCTCCTATCGGCAGCTTTGCTATAAAAGCTCAGCCAATCGCTACTGCCTGACGGCAATATCCCATACCTTGATGGTTATTTTCGACTTGAAAGGGAATCGGAAATAACATTCAAACCTAAGCGCGAGTAAATACCATCCTAACTCCTAACATCCCAAAAAAAAAAAAAAAAGAAAAAAAATAACAATAATATATATATATATATATATATATATATATATATATATATATATATATATATATATATATATATATAATTGCATGCCCCGGTAGCTCCGATATGGAGTCTGGCATGCCCCGCTAGCTACGATATGGAGTCTTTCCATCCACCTCTGGTTGCTTCATTCCGGAGGTGCATGCAATATATATATATATATATATATATATATATATATATATATATATATATATATATATATATATATATATATATATATATATTTGCATGCCCCGGTAGCCAAAAGCTTAGTTACGGCTCTGGGCAAAACCAAAGCCCATGGCCAGTATACAATATTTTTCTCTATGCATTCTTTTCTGTTGAGCACTCCTGACACCGTTGAAACGGTGAGTCTCAGGTCGCCTGCGGATACATAAGTCCAATCATTGTGTCTGAACCTGGTGTTTAATCCCAAGGTAACTGCTCACTTTTAACACGATTTAAGACGTTAATTCACGTTTTAAGTAATACAGTGTCCCCTTCAAACATGTTAAAGGAGAGATTCTGAAATAACATTCAAACCTATGCGCGAGTAAATACCATCCTAACTCCTAACATCCAAAAAAAAAAAAAGAAAAAAGAAAAAAAATAACAATAATATATATATATATATATATATATATATATATATATATATATATATATATATATATATATATATATATATATATATTTGCATGCCAGGGTAGCTAAAAGCTTAGTTACGGCTCTGGGCAAAACCAACGCCCTTGGCCAGTATACTACTATGCATTCGTAGCTAGCGGTATACCGGCTCTTAAGGTAGCTTGTGTTGGAGCAGCAGGACAAGCTCGCCATCCCGCCCGCTGCTTTCCTGCATTACTGCTCACCAACAACGCACCCAGAGGAGAGATACCATGGTAAATAGGTAACCTATTTACCATGGTATCCCTCCCCTGCGGCGGCTGCTCTTGATCTCCGGCTGCTCTTGATCTCCGTGAACGCACCCGCTGTCACATTGAAGCGCTTGAAAACACAGCACAACATTCCCTAATAACACTTGCAATGCATTATGACTTCAAAGGTATGACTTTAAGTCTATGACATTATTATTTATTGATTTTATTTTGTTTTATTTCTTTGATCACCAACTGCCACGACAACACACTCGTTTTTTTTATGCAGTACTCCTGACGAACTTCACCAATTGACCGCATCGTACCGGCTCTTAAGGTAGCTTCTGTTGGAGCAGCAGGACAAGCTCGCCATCCCGCCCGCTGCTTTCCTGCATTATTGCTCACCAAAACCGTTCGCCGAAACAAAAATAGGTAAATATGTAACCTATTTACCATGGTATCTCTCCCCTGGGTGCCTTGTGTTTTGCGCCGGCTGCTCTTGATCTCCGTGAACGCACCCGCTGTCTCCAAACGTTGCAGAGCAGCACATTGAAGCGCTTGAAAACACAGCACAACATTCCCTAATAACACTTGCAATGCATTATGACTTCAAAGGTATGGCTTTAAGTCTATGACATTATTATTTATTGATTTTATTTTGTTTTATTTCTTTGATCACCAACTGCCACGACAACACACTCGTTTTTTTATGCAGTACTCCTGACGAACTTCACCCATTGCCCGCATCGTACCGGCTCTTAAGCTAGCTTGTGTTGGAGCAGCAGGACAAGCTCGCCATCCCGCCCGCTGCTTTCCTGCATTAATGCTCACCAAAACACAACGCACCCAGGGGAGAGATACCATGGTAAATAGGTAACCTATTTACCATGGTATCCCTCCCCTGCGGCGGCTGCTCTTGATCTCCGTTTGCTCTTGATCTCCGTGAACGCACCCGCTGTCACATTGAAGCGCTTGAAAACACAGCACAACATTCCCTAATAACACTTGCAATGCATTATGACTTCAAAGGTATGACTTTAAGTCTATGACATTATTATTTATTGATTTTATTTTGTTTTATTTCTTTGATCACCAACTGCCACGACAACACACTCGTTTTTTTATGCAGTACTCCTGACGAACTTCACCAATTGACCGCATCGTACCGGCTCTTAAGGTAGCTTGTGTTGGAGCAGCAGGACAAGCTCGCCATCCCGCCCGCTGCTTTCCTGCATTAATGCTCACCAAAACACAACGCACCCAGGGGAGAGATACCATGGTAAATAGGTAACCTATTTACCATGGTATCCCTCCCCTGCGGCGGCTGCTCTTGATCTCCGTTTGCTCTTGATCTCCGTGAACGCACCCGCTGTCACATTGAAGCGCTTGAAAACACAGCACAACATTCCCTAATAACACTTGCAATGCATTATGACTTCAAAGGTATGACTTTAAGTCTATGACATTATTATTTATTGATTTTATTTTGTTTTATTTCTTTGATCACCAACTGCCACGACAACACACTCGTTTTTTTATGCAGTACTCCTGACGAACTTCACCAATTGACCGCATCGTACCGGCTCTTAAGGTAGCTTCTGTTGGAGCAGCAGGACAAGCTCGCCATCCCGCCCGCTGCTTTCCTGCATTATTGCTCACCAAAACCGTTCGCCGAAACAAAAATAGGTAAATAGGTAACCTATTTACCATGGTATCTCTCCCCTGGGTGCCTTGTGTTTTGCGCCGGCTGCTCTTGATCTCCGTGAACGCACCCGCTGTCTCCAAACCTTGCAGAGCAGCACATTGAAGCGCTTGAAAACACAGCACAACATTCCCTAATAACACTTGCAATGCATTATGACTTCAAAGGTATGACTTTAAGTCTATGACATTATTATTTATTGATTTTATTTTGTTTTATTTCTTTGATCACCAACTGCCACGACAACACACTCGTTTTTTTATGCAGTACTCCTGACGAACTTCACCAATTGACCGCATCGTACCGGCTCTTAAGGTAGCTTGTGTTGGAGCAGCAGGACAAGCTCGCCATCCCGCCCGCTGCTTTCCTGCATTAATGCTCACCAAAACCGTTCGCCGAAACAAAAATAGGTAAATAGGTAACCTATTTACCATGGTATCTATCCCCTGGGTGCCTTGTGTTTTGCGCCGACTGCTCTTCATCTCCGTGAACGCACCCGCTGTCTCCAAACCTTGCAGAGCAGCACATTGAAGCGCTTGAAAACACAGCACAACATTCTCTAATAACACTTGCAATGCATAATGACTTCAAAGGTATGGCTTTAAGTCTATGACATTATTATTTATTGATTTTATTTTGTTTTATTTCTTTGATCACCAACTGCCACGACAACACACTCGTTTTTTTATGCAGTACTCCTGACGAACTTCACCCATTGCCCGCATCGTACCGGCTCTTAAGCTAGCTTGTGTTGGAGCAGCAGGACAAGCTCGCCATCCCGCCCGCTGCTTTCCTGCATTAATGCTCACCAAAACACAACGCACCCAGGGGAGAGATACCATGGTAAATAGGTAACCTATTTACCATGGTATCCCTCCCCTGCGGCGGCTGCTCTTGATCTCCGGCTGCTCTTGATCTCCGTGAACGCACCCGCTGTCACATTGAAGCGCTTGAAAACACAGCACAACATTCCCTAATAACACTTGCAATGCATTATGACTTCAAAGGTATGACTTTAAGTCTATGATATTATTATTTATTGATTTTATTTTGTTTTATTTCTTTGATCACCAACTGCCACGACAACACACTCGTTTTTTTATGCAGTACTCCTGACGAACTTCACCCATTGCCCGCATCGTACCGGCTCTTAAGCTAGCTTGTGTTGGAGCAGCAGGACAAGCTCGCCATCCCGCCCGCTGCTTTCCTGCATTAATGCTCACCAAAACACAACGCACCCAGGGGAGAGATACCATGGTAAATAGGTAACCTATTTACCATGGTATCCCTCCCCTGCGGCGGCTGCTCTTGATCTCCGGCTGCTCTGGATCTCCGTGAACGCACCCGCTGTCACATTGAAGCGCTTGAAAACACAGCACAACATTCCCTAATAACACTTGCAATGCATTATGACTTCAAAGGTATGACTTTAAGTCTATGACATTATTATTTATTGATTTTATTTTGTTTTATTTCTTTGATCACCAACTGCCACGACAACACACTCGTTTTTTTATGCAATACTCCTGACGAACTTCACCAATTGACCGCATCGTACCGGCTCTTTAGGTAGCTTGTGTTGGAGCAGCAGGACAAGCTCGCCATCCCGCCCGCTGCTTTCCTGCATTAATGCTCACCAAAACACAACGCACCCAGGGGAGAGATACCATGGTAAATAGGTAACCTATTTACCATGGTATCCCTCCCCTGCGGCGGCTGCTCTTGATCTCCGGCTGCTCTTGATCTCCGTGAACGCACCCGCTGTCACATTGAAGCGCTTGAAAACACAGCACAACATTCCCTAATAACACTTGCAATGCATTATGACTTCAAAGGTATGACTTTAAGTCTATGACATTATTATTTATTGATTTTATTTTGTTTTATTTCTTTGATCACCAACTGCCACGACAACACACTCGTTTTTTTTATGCAGTACTCCTGACGAACTTCACCAATTGACCGCATCGTACCGGCTCTTAAGGTAGCTTCTGTTGGAGCAGCAGGACAAGCTCGCCATCCCGCCCGCTGCTTTCCTGCATTATTGCTCACC
This sequence comes from Acipenser ruthenus, assembly GCF_902713425.1. Classification (NCBI taxonomy): domain Eukaryota; kingdom Metazoa; phylum Chordata; class Actinopteri; order Acipenseriformes; family Acipenseridae; genus Acipenser; species Acipenser ruthenus. The sequence continues at coordinate 49,183,801 of NC_081195.1, forward strand.
AAAACCGTTCGCCGAAACAAAAATAGGTAAATATGTAACCTATTTACCATGGTATCTCTCCCCTGGGTGCCTTGTGTTTTGCGCCGGCTGCTCTTGATCTCCGTGAACGCACCCGCTGTCTCCAAACCTTGTAGAGCAGCACATTGAAGCGCTTGAAAACACAGCACAACATTCCCTAATAACACTTGCAATGCATTATGACTTCAAAGGTATGGCTTTAAGTCTATGACATTATTATTTATTGATTTTATTTTGTTTTATTTCTTTGATCACCAACTGCCACGACAACACACTCGTTTTTTTATGCAGTACTCCTGACGAACTTCACCCATTGCCCGCATCGTACCGGCTCTTAAGATAGCTTGTGTTGGAGCAGCAGGACAAGCTCGCCATCCCTCCCGCTGCTTTCCTGCATTATTGCTCACCAAAACCATTCGCCGAAACAAAAATAGGTAAATATGTAACCTATTTACCATGGTATCTCTCCCCTGGGTGCCTTGTGTTTTGCGCAGGCTGCTCTTGATCTCCGTGAACGCACCCGCTGTCTCCAAACCTTGCAGAGCAGCACATTGAAGCGCTTGAAAACACAGCACAACATTCCCTAATAACACTTGCAATGCATTATGACTTCAAAGGTATGACTTTAAGTCTATGACATTATTATTTATTGATTTTATTTTGTTTTATTTCTTTGATCACCAACTGCCACGACAACACACTCGTTTTTTTATGCAGTACTCCTGACGAACTTCACCAATTGACCGCATCGTACCGGCTCTTAAGGTAGCTTGTGTTGGAGCAGCAGGACAAGCTCGCCATCCCGCCCGCTGCTTTCTTGCATTACTGCTCACCAAAACCGTTCGCCGAAACAAAAATAGGTAAATAGGTAACCTATTTACCATGGTATCTCTCCCCTGGGTGCCTTGTGTTTTGCGCCGGCTGCTCTTGATCTCCGTGAACGCACCCGCTGTCTCCAAACCTTGCAGAGCAGCACATTGAAGCGCTTGAAAACACAGCACAACATTCTCTAATAACACTTGCAATGCATTATGACTTCAAAGGTATGGCTTTAAGTCTATGACATTATTATTTATTGATTTTATTTTGTTTTATTTCTTTGATCACCAACTGCCACGACAACACACTCGTTTTTTTATGCAGTACTCCTGACGAACTTCACCCATTGCCCGCATCGTACCGGCTCTTAAGCTAGCTTGTGTTGGAGCAGCAGGACAAGCTCGCCATCCCGCCCGCTGCTTTCCTGCATTATTGCTCACCAAAACCGTTCGCCGAAACAAAAATAGGTAAATATGTAACCTATTTACCATGGTATCTCTCCCCTGGGTGCCTTGTGTTTTGCGCCGGCTGCTCTTGATCTCCGTGAACGCACCCGCTGTCTCCAAACCTTGCAGAGCAGCACATTGAAGCGCTTGAAAACACAGCACAACATTCCCTAATAACACTTGCAATGCATTATGACTTCAAAGGTATGACTTTAAGTCTATGACATTATTATTTATTGATTTTATTTTGTTTTATTTCTTTGATCACCAACTGCCACGACAACACACTCGTTTTTTTTATGCAGTACTCCTGACGAACTTCACCAATTGACCGCATCGTACCGGCTCTTAAGGTAGCTTGTGTTGGAGCAGCAGGACAAGCTCGCCATCCCGCCCGCTGCTTTCCTGCATTATTGCTCACCAAAACCGTTCGCCGAAACAAAAATAGGTAAATAGGTAACCTATTTACCATGGTATCTCTCCCCTGGGTGCCTTGTGTTTTGCGCCGGCTGCTCTTGATCTCCGTGAACGCACCCGCTGTCTCCAAACCTTGCAGAGCAGCACATTGAAGCGCTTGAAAACACAGCACAACATTCCCTAATAACACTTGCAATGCATTATGACTTCAAAGGTATGACTTTAAGTCTATGACATTATTATTTATTGATTTTATTTTGTTTTATTTCTTTGATCACCAACTGCCACGACAACACACTCGTTTTTTTATGCAGTACTCCTGACGAACTTCACCCATTGCCCGCATGGTACCGGCTCTTAAGCTAGCTTGTGTTGGAGCAGCAGGACAAGCTCGCCATCCCGCCCGCTGCTTTCCTGCATTAATGCTCACCAAAACACAACGCACCCAGGGGAGAGATACCATGGTAAATAGGTAACCTATTAACCATAATAGGTAACCTATTTACCATGGTATCCCTCCCCTGCGGCGGCTGCTCTTGATCTCCGTTTGCTCTTGATCTCCGTGAACGCACCCGCTGTCTCCAAACCTTGCAGAGCAGCACATTGAAGCGCTTGAAAACACAGCACAACATTCCCTAATAACACTTGCAATGCATTATGACTTCAAAGGTATGACTTTAAGTCTATGACATTATTATTTATTGATTTTATTTTGTTTTATTTCTTTGATCACCAACTGCCACCACAACACACTCGTTTTTTTATGCAGTTCTCCTGACGAACTTCACCCATTGCCCGCATCGTACCGGCTCTTAAGCTAGCTTGTGTTGGAGCAGCAGGACAAGCTCGCCATCCCGCCCGCTGCTTTCCTGCATTAATGCTCACCAAAACACAACGCACCCAGGGGAGAGATACCATGGTAAATAGGTAACCTATTTACCATGGTATCCCTCCCCTGCGGCGGCTGCTCTTGATCTCCGTTTGCTCTTGATCTCCGTGAACGCACCCGCTGTCTCCAAACCTTGCAGAGCAGCACATTGAAGCGCTTGAAAACACAGCACAACATTCCCTAATAACACTTGCAATGCATTATGACTTCAAAGGTATGACTTTAAGTCTATGACATTATTACTTATTGATTTTATTTTGTTTTATTTCTTTGATCACCAACTGCAACGACAACACACTCGTTTTTGTATGCAGTACTCCTGACGAACTTCACCAATTGACCGCATCGTACCGGCTCTTAAGGTAGCTTCTGTTGGAGCAGCAGGACAAGCTCGCCATCCCGCCCGCTGCTTTCCTGCATTATTGCTCACCAAAACCGTTCGCCGAAACAAAAATAGGTAAATATGTAACTTATTTACCATGGAATCTCTCCCCTGGGTGCCTTGTGTTTTGCGCCGGCTGCTCTTGATCTCCGTGAACGCACCCGCTGTCTCCAAACCTTGCAGAGCAGCACATTTAAGCGCTTGAAAACACAGCACAACATTCCCTAATAACACTTGCAATGCATTATGACTTCAAAGGTATGGCTTTAAGTCTATGACATTATTATTTATTGATTTTATTTTGTTTTATTTCTTTGATCACCAACTGCCACGACAACACACTCGTTTTTTTATGCAGTACTCCTGACGAACTTCACCCATTGCCCTCATCATACCGGCTCTTAAGCTAGCTTCTGTTGGAGCAGCAGGACAAGCTCGCCATCCCGCCCGCTGCTTTCCTGCATTATTGCTCACCAAAACCGTTCGCCGAAACAAAAATAGGTAAATATGTAACCTATTTACCATGGTATCTCTCCCCTGGGTGCCTTGTGTTTTGCGCCGGCTGCTCTTGATCTCCGTGAACGCACCCGCTGTCTCCAAACCTTGCAGAGCAGCACATTGAAGCGCTTGAAAACACAGCACAACATTCCCTAATAACACTTGCAATGCATTATGACTTCAAAGGTATGGCTTTAAGTCTATGACATTATTATTTATTGATTTTATTTTGTTTTATTTCTTTGATCACCAACTGCCACGACAACACACTCGTTTTTTTATGCAGTACTCCTGACGAACTTCACCCATTGCCCGCATCGTACCGGCTCTTAAGCTAGCTTGTGTTGGAGCAGCAGGACAAGCTCGCCACCCCGCCCGCTGCTTTCCTGCATTAATGCTCACCAAAACACAACGCACCCAGGGGAGAGATACCATGGTAAATAGGTAACCTATTTACCATGGTATCCCTCCCCTGCGGCGGCTGCTCTTGATCTCCGGCTGCTCTTGATCTCCGTGAACGCACCCGCTGTCACATTGAAGCGCTTGAAAACACAGCACAACATTCCCTAATAACACTTGCAATGCATTATGACTTCAAAGGTATGACTTTAAGTCTATGACATTATTATTTATTGATTTTATTTTGTTTTATTTCTTTGATCACCAACTGCCACGACAACACACTCGTTTTTTTATGCAGTACTCCTGACGAACTTCACCAATTGACCGCATCGTACCGGCTCTTAAGCTAGCTTCTGTTGGAGCAGCAGGACAAGCTCGCCATCCCGCCCGCTGCTTTCTTGCATTACTGCTCACCAAAACCGTTCGCCGAAACAAAAATAGGTAAATAGGTAACCTATTTACCATGGTATCTCTCCCCTGGGTGCCTTGTGTTTTGCGCCGGCTGCTCTTGATCTCCGTGAACGCACCCGCTGTCTCCAAACCTTGCAGAGCAGCACATTGAAGCGCTTGAAAACACAGCACAACATTCCCTAATAACACTTGCAATGCATTATGACTTCAAAGGTATGACTTTAAGTCTATGACATTATTATTTATTGATTTTATTTTGTTTTATTTCTTTGATCACCAACTGCCACGACAACACACTCGTTTTTTTATGCAGTACTCCTGACGAACTTCACCCATTGCACGCATCGTACCGGCTCTTAAGCTAGCTTGTGTTGGAGCAGCAGGACAAGCTCGCCATCCCGCCCGCTGCTTTCCTGCATTAATGCTCACCAAAACACAACGCACCCAGGGGAGAGATACCATGGCAAATAGGTAACCTATTTACCATGGTATCCCTCCCCTGCGGCGGCTGCTCTTGATCTCCGTTTGCTCTTGATCTCCGTGAACGCACCCGCTGTCTCCAAACCTTGCAGAGCAGGACATTGAAGCGCTTGAAAACACAGCACAACATTCCCTAATAACACTTGCAATGCATTATGACTTCAAAGGTATGGCTTTAAGTCTATGACATTATTATTTATTGATTTTATTTTGTTTTATTTCTTTGATCACCAACTGCCACGACAACACACTCGTTTTTTTATGCAGTACTCCTGATGAACTTCACCCATTGCCTGCATCGTACCGGCTCTTAAGCTAGCTTGTGTTGGAGCAGCAGGACAAGCTCGCCATCCCGCCCGCTGCTTTCCTGCATTAATGCTCACCAAAACACAACGCACCCAGGGGAGAGATACCATGGTAAATAGGTAACCTATTTACCATGGTATCCCTCCCCTGCGGCGGCTGCTTTTGATCTCCGGCTGCTCTTGATCTCCGTGAACGCACCCGCTGTCACATTGAAGCGCTTGAAAACACAGCACAACATTCCCTAATAACACTTGCAATGCATTATGACTTCAAAGGTATGACTTTAAGTCTATGACATTATTATTTATTGATTTTATTTTGTTTTATTTCTTTGATCACCAACTGCCACGACAACACACTCGTTTTTGTATGCAGTACTCCTGACGAACTTCACCAATTGACCGCATCGTACCGGCTCTTAAGGTAGCTTCTGTTGGAGCAGCAGGACAAGCTCGCCATCCCGCCCGCTGCTTTCCTGCGTTATTGCTCACCAAAACCGTTCGCCGAAACAAAAATAGGTAAATATGTAACCTATTTACCATGGAATCTCTCCCCTGGGTGCCTTGTGTTTTGCGCCGGCTGCTCTTGATCTCCGTGAACGCACCCGCTGTCTCCAAACCTTGCAGAGCAGCACATTGAAGCGCTTGAAAACACAGCACAACATTCCCTAATAACACTTGCAATGCATTATGACTTCAAAGGCATGGCTTTAAGTCTATGACATTATTATTTATTGATTTTATTTTGTTTTATTTCTTTGATCACCAACTGCCACGACAACACACTCGTTTTTTTATGCAGTACTCCTGACGAACTTCACCCATTGCCCTCATCATACCGGCTCTTAAGCTAGCTTGTGTTGGAGCAGCAGGACAAGCTCGCCATCCCGCCCGCTGCTTTCCTGCATTAATGCTCACCAAAACACAACGCACCCAGGGGAGAGATACCATGGTAAATAGGTAACCTATTTACCATGGTATCCCTCCCATGCGGCGGCTGCTCTTGATCTCCGGCTGTTCTTGATCTCCGTGAACGCACCCGCTGTCACATTGAAGCGCTTGAAAACACAGCACAACATTCCCTAATAACACTTGCAATGCATTATGACTTCAAAGGTATGACTTTAAGTCTATGACATTATTATTTATTGATTTTATTTTGTTTTATTTCTTTGATCACCAACTGCCACGACAACACACTCGTTTTTTTTATGCAGTACTCCTGACGAACTTCACCAATTGACCACATCGTACCGGCTCTTAAGGTAGCTTCTGTTGGAGCAGCAGGACAAGCTCGCCATCCCGCCCGCTGCTTTCCTGCATTATTGCTCACCAAAACCGTTCGCCGAAACAAAAATAGGTAAATATGTAACCTATTTACCATGGTATCTCTCCCCTGGGTGCCTTGTGTTTTGCGCCGGCTGCTCTTGATCTCCGTGAACGCACCCGCTGTCTCCAAACCTTGCAGAGCAGCACATTGAAGCGCTTGAAAACACAGCACAACATTCCCTAATAACACTTGCAATGCATTATGACTTCAAAGGTATGGCTTTAAGTCTATGACATTATTATTTATTGATTTTATTTTGTTTTATTTCTTTGATCACCAACTGCCACGACAACACACTCGTTTTTTTATGCAGTACTCCTGACGAACTTCACCCATTGCCCGCATGGTACCGGCTCTTAAGCTAGCTTGTGTTGGAGCAGCAGGACAAGCTCGCCATCCCGCCCGCTGCTTTCCTGCATAAATGCTCACCAAAACACAACGCACCCAGGGGAGAGATACCATGGTAAATAGGTAACCTATTTACCATGGTATCCCTCCCCTGCGGCGGCTGCTCTTGATCTCCGGCTGCTCTTGATCTCCGTGAACGCACCCGCTGTCACATTGAAGCGCTTGAAAACACAGCACAACATTCCCTAATAACACTTGCAATGCATTATGACTTCAAAGGTATGACTTTAAGTCTATGACATTATTATTTATTGATTTTATTTTGTTTTATTTCTTTGATCACCAACTGCCACGACAACACACTCGTTTTTTTATGCAGTACTCCTGACGAACTTCACCAATTGACCGCATCGTACCGGCTCTTAAGGAAGCTTGTGTTGGAGCAGCAGGACAAGCTCGCCATCCCGCCCGCTGCTTTCTTGCATTACTGCTCACCAAAACCGTTCGCCGAAACAAAAATAGGTAAATATGTAACCTATTTACCATGGTATCTCTCCCCTGGGTGCCTTGTGTTTTGCGCCGGCTGCTCTTGATCTCCGTGAACGCACCCGCTGTCTCCAAACCTTGCAGAGCAGCACATTGAAGCGCTTGAAAACACAGCACAACATTCCCTAATAACACTTGCAATGCATTATGACTTCAAAGGTATGGCTTTAAGTCTATGACATTATTATTTATTGATTTTATTTTGTTTTATTTCTTTGATCACCAACTGCCACGACAACACACTCGTTTTTTTATGCAGTACTCCTGACGAACTTCACCCATTGCCCGCATCGTACCGGCTCTTAAGCTAGCTTGTGTTGGAGCAGCAGGACAAGCTCGCCACCCCGCCCGCTGCTTTCCTGCATTAATGCTCACCAAAACACAACGCACCCAGGGGAGAGATACCATGGTAAATACGTAACCTATTTACCATGGTATCCCTCCCCTGCGGCGGCTGCTCTTGATCTCCGGCTGCTCTTGATCTCCGTGAACGCACCCGCTGTCTCCAAACCTTGCAGAGCAGCACATTGAAGCGCTTGAAAACACAGCACAACATTCCCTAATAACACTTGCAATGCATTATGACTTCAAAGGTATGGCTTTAAGTCTATGACATTATTATTTATTGATTTTATTTTGTTTTATTTCTTTGATCACCAACTGCCACGACAACACACTCGTTTTTTTATGCAGTACTCCTGACGAACTTCACCAATTGACCGCATCGTACCGGCTCTTAAGGTAGCTTGTGTTGGAGCAGCAGGACAAGCTCGCCATCCCGCCCGCTGCTTTCTTGCATTACTGCTCACCAAAACCGTTCGCCGAAACAAAAATAGGTAAATAGGTAACCTATTTACCATGGTATCTCTCCCCTGGGTGCCTTGTGTTTTGCGCCGGCTGCTCTTGATCTTCGTGAACGCACCCGCTGTCTCCAAACCTTGCAGAGCAGCACATTGAAGCGCTTGAAAACACAGCACAACATTCCCTAATAACACTTGCAATGCATTATGACTTCAAAGGTATGGCTTTAAGTCTATGACATTATTATTTATTGATTTTATTTTGTTTTATTTCTTTGATCACCAACTGCCACGACAACACACTCGTTTTTTTATGCAGTACTCCTGACGAACTTCACCCATTGCCCGCATGGTACCGGCTCTTAAGCTAGCTTGTGTTGGAGCAGCAGGACAAGCTCGCCATCCCGCCCGCTGCTTTCCTGCATAAATGCTCACCAAAACACAACGCACCCAGGGGAGAGATACCATGGTAAATAGGTAACCTATTTACCATGGTATCCCTCCCCTGCGGCGGCTGCTCTTGATCTCCGGCTGCTCTTGATCTCCGTGAACGCACCCGCTGTCACATTGAAGCGCTTGAAAACACAGCACAACATTCCCTAATAACACTTGCAATGCATTATGACTTCAAAGGTATGACTTTAAGTCTATGACATTATTATTTATTGATTTTATTTTGTTTTATTTCTTTGATCACCAACTGCCACGACAACACACTCGTTTTTGTATGCAGTACTCCTGACGAACTTCACCAATTGACCGCATCGTACCGGCTCTTAAGGTAGCTTCTGTTGGAGCAGCAGGACAAGCTCGCCATCCCGCCCGCTGCTTTCCTGCATTATTGCTCACCAAAACCGTTCGCCGAAACAAAAATATTTAAATATGTAACCTATTTACCATGGTATCTCTCCCCTGGGTGCCTTGTGTTTTGCGCCGGCTGCTCTTGATCTCCGTGAACGCACCCGCTGTCTCCAAACCTTGCAGAGCAGCACATTGAAGCGCTTGAAAACACAGCACAACATTCCCTAATAACACTTGCAATGCATTACGACTTCAAAGGTATGACTTTAAGTCTATGACATTATTATTTATTGATTTTATTTTGTTTTATTTCTTTGATCACCAACTGCCACGACAACACACTCGTTTTTTTATGCAGTACTCCTGACGAACTTCACCAATTGACCGCATCGTACCGGCTCTTAAGGTAGCTTGTGTTGGAGCAGCAGGACAAGCTCGCCATCCCGCCCGCTGCTTTCTTGCATTACTGCTCACCAAAACCGTTCGCCGAAACAAAAATAGGTAAATAGGTAACCTATTTACCATGGTATCTCTCCCCTGGGTGCCTTGTGTTTTGCGCCGGCTGCTCTTGATCTTCGTGAACGCACCCGCTGTCTCCAAACCTTGCAGAGCAGCACATTGAAGCGCTTGAAAACACAGCACAACATTCCCTAATAACACTTGCAATGCATTATGACTTCAAAGGTATGACTTTAAGTCTATGACATTATTATTTATTGATTTTATTTTGTTTTATTTCTTTGATCACCAACTGCCACGACAACACACTCGTTTTTTTATGCAGTACTCCTGACGAACTTCACCCATTGCACGCATCGTACCGGCTCTTAAGCTAGCTTGTGTTGGAGCAGCAGGACAAGCTCGCCATCCCGCCCGCTGCTTTCCTGCATTAATGCTCACCAAAACACAACGCACCCAGGGGAGAGATACCATGGTAAATAGGTAACCTATTTACCATGGTATCCCTCCCCTGCGGCGGCTGCTCTTGATCTCCGTTGGCTCTTGATCTCCGTGAACGCACCCGCTGTCACATTGAAGCGCTTGAAAACACAGCACAACATTCCCTAATAACACTTGCAATGCATTATGACTTCAAAGGTATGACTTTAAGTCTATGACATTATTATTTATTGATTTTATTTTGTTTTATTTCTTTGATCACCAACTGCCACGACAACACACTCGTTTTTTTTATGCAGTACGCCTGACGAACTTCACCCATTGCCCGCATCGTACCGGCTCTTAAGCTAGCTTGTGTTGGAGCAGCAGGACAAGCTCGCCATCCCGCCCGCTGCTTTCCTGCATTATTGCTCACCAAAACCGTTCGCCGAAACAAAAATAGGTAAATATGTAACCTATTTACCATGGTATCTCTCCCCTGGGTGCCTTGTGTTTTGCGCCGACTGGTCTTGATCTCCGTGAACGCACCCGCTGTCTCCAAACCTTGCAGAGCAGCACATTGAAGCGCTTGAAAACACAGCACAACATTCCCTAATAACACTTGCAATGCATTATGACTTCAAAGGTATGGCTTTAAGTCTATGACATTATTATTTATTGATTTTATTTTGTTTTATTTCTTTGATCACCAACTGCCACGACAACACACTCGTTTTTTTATGCAGTACTCCTGACGAACTTCACCCATTGCCCGCATCGTACCGGCTCTTAAGCTAGCTTGTGTTGGAGCAGCAGGACAAGCTCGCCATCCCGCCCGCTGCTTTCCTGCATTAATGCTCACCAAAACACAACGCACCCAGGGGAGAGATACCATGGTAAATAGGTAACCTATTTACCATGGTATCCCTCCCCTGCGGCGGCTGCTCTTGATGTCCGGCTGCTCTTGATCTCCGTGAACGCACCCGCTGTCACATTGAAGCGCTTGAAAACACAGCACAACATTCCCTAATAACACTTGCAATGCATTATGACTTCAAAGGTTTGACTTTAAGTCTATGACATTATTATTTATTGATTTTATTTTGTTTTATTTCTTTGATCACCAACTGCCACGACAACACACTCGTTTTTGTATGCAGTACTCCTGACGAACTTCACCAATTGAACTCATCGTACCGGCTCTTAAGGTAGCTTGTGTTGGAGCAGCAGGACAAGCTCGCCATCCCGCCCGCTGCTTTCTTGCATTACTGCTCACCAAAACCGTTCGCCGAAACAAAAATAGGTAAATAGGTAACCTATTTACCATGGTATCTCTCCCCTGGGTGCCTTGTGTTTTGCGCCGGCTGCTCTTGATCTCCGTGAACGCACCCGCTGTCTCCAAACCTTGCAGAGCAGCACATTGAAGCGCTTGAAAACACAGCACAACATTCCCTAATAACACTTGCAATGCATTATGACTTCAAAGGTATGACTTTAAGTCTATGACATTATTATTTATTGATTTTATTTTGTTTTATTTCTTTGATCACCAACTGCCACGACAACACACTCGTTTTTTTATGCAGTACTCCTGACGAACTTCACCCATTGCACGCATCGTACCGGCTCTTAAGCTAGCTTGTGTTGGAGCAGCAGGACAAGCTCGCCATCCCGCCCGCTGCTTTCCTGCATTAATGCTCACCAAAACACAACGCACCCAGGGGAGAGATACCATGGTAAATAGGTAACCTATTTACCATGGTATCCCTCCCCTGCGGCGGCTGCTCTTGATCTCCGTTTGCTCTTGATCTCCGTGAACGCACCCGCTGTCACATTGAAGCGCTTGAAAACACAGCACAACATTCCCTAATAACACTTGCAATGCATTATGACTTCAAAGGTATGACTTTAAGTCTATGACATTATTATTTATTGATTTTATTTTGTTTTATTTCTTTGATCACCAACTGCCACGACAACACACTCGTTTTTTTTATGCAGTACTCCTGACGAACTTCACCAATTGACCGCATCGTACCGGCTCTTAAGGTAGCTTCTGTTGGAGCAGCAGGACAAGCTCGCCATCCCGCCCGCTGCTTTCCTGCATTATTGCTCACCAAAACCGTTCGCCGAAACAAAAATAGGTAAATATGTAACCTATTTACCATGGTATCTCTCCCCTGGGTGCCTTGTGTTTTGCGCCGGCTGCTCTTGATCTCCGTGAACGCACCCGCTGTCTCCAAACCTTGCAGAGCAGCACATTGAAGCGCTTGAAAACACAGCACAACATTCCCTAATAACACTTGCAATGCATTATGACTTCAAAGGTATGACTTTAAGTCTATGACATTATTATTTATTGATTTTATTTTGTTTTATTTCTTTGATCACCAACTGCCACGACAACACACTCGTTTTTTTATGCAGTACTCCTGACGAACTTCACCAATTGCCCGCATCGTACCGGCTCTTAAGGTAGCTTCTGTTGGAGCAGCAGGAGAAGCTCGCCATCCCGCCCGCTGCTTTCCTGCATTATTGCTCACCAAAACCGTTCGCCGAAACAAAAATAGGTAAATATGTAACCTATTTACCATGGTATCTCTCCCCTGGGTGCCTTGTGTTTTGCGCCGACTGCTCTTGATCTCCGTGAACGCACCCGCTGTCTCCAAACCTTGCAGAGCAGCACATTGAAGCGCTTGAAAACACAGCACAACATTCCCTAATAACACTTGCAATGCATTATGACTTCAAAGGTATGACTTTAAGTCTATGACATTATTATTTATTGATTTTATTTTGTTTTATTTCTTTGATCACCAACTGCCACGACAACACACTCGTTTTTTTATGCAGTACTCCTGACGAACTTCACCAATTGACCGCATCGTACCGGCTCTTAAGGTAGCTTGTGTTGGAGCAGCAGGACAAGCTCGCCATCCCGCCCGCTGCTTTCTTGCATTACTGCTCACCAAAACCGTTCGCCGAAACAAAAATAGGTAAATAGGTAACCTATTTACCATGGTATCTCTCCCCTGGGTGCCTTGTGTTTTGCGCCGGCTGCTCTTGATCTTCGTGAACGCACCCGCTGTCTCCAAACCTTGCAGAGCAGCACATTGAAGCGCTTGAAAACACAGCACAACATTCCCTAATAACACTTGCAATGCATTATGACTTCAAAGGTATGACTTTAAGTCTATGACATTATTATTTATTGATTTTATTTTGTTTTATTTCTTTGATCACCAACTGCCACGACAACACACTCGTTTTTTTATGCAGTACTCCTGACGAACTTCACCCATTGCACGCATCGTACCGGCTCTTAAGCTAGCTTGTGTTGGAGCAGCAGGACAAGCTCGCCATCCCGCCCGCTGCTTTCCTGCATTAATGCTCACCAAAACACAACGCACCCAGGGGAGAGATACCATGGTAAATAGGTAACCTATTTACCATGGTATCCCTCCCCTGCGGCGGCTGCTCTTGAACTCCGTTGGCTCTTGATCTCCGTGAACGCACCCGCTGTCACATTGAAGCGCTTGAAAACACAGCACAACATTCCCTAATAACACTTGCAATGCATTATGACTTCAAAGGTATGACTTTAAGTCTATGACATTATTATTTATTGATTTTATTTTGTTTTATTTCTTTGATCACCAACTGCCACGACAACACACTCGTTTTTTTTATGCAGTACTCCTGACGAACTTCACCAATTGACCGCATCGTACCGGCTCTTAAGCTAGCTTCTGTTGGAGCAGCAGGACAAGCTCGCCATCCCGCCCGCTGCTTTCTTGCATTACTGCTCAACCAAACCGTTCGCCGAAACAAAAATAGGTAAATAGGTAACCTATTTACCATGGTATCTCTCCCCTGGGTGCCTTGTGTTTTGCGCCGGCTGCTCTTGATCTCCGTGAACGCACCCGCTGTCTCCAAACCTTGCAGAGCAGCACATTGAAGCGCTTGAAAACACAGCACAACATTCCCTAATAACACTTGCAATGCATTTTGACTTCAAAGGTATGGCTTTAAGTCTATGACATTATTATTTATTGATTTTATTTTGTTTTATTTCTTTGATCACCAACTGCCACGACAACACACTCGTTTTTTTATGCAGTACTCCTGACGAACTTCACCCATTGCCCGCATCGTACCGGCTCTTAAGCTAGCTTGTGTTGGAGCAGCAGGACAAGCTCGCCATCCCGCCCGCTGCTTTCCTGCATTAATGCTCACCAAAACACAACGCACCCAGGGGAGAGATACCATGGTAAATAGGTAACCTATTTACCATGGTATCCCTCCCCTGCGGCGGCTGCTCTTGATGTCCGGCTGCTCTTGATCTCCGTGAACGCACCCGCTGTCACATTGAAGCGCTTGAAAACACAGCACAACATTCCCTAATAACACTTGCAATGCATTATGACTTCAAAGGTATGACTTTAAGTCTATGACATTATTATTTATTGATTTTATTTTGTTTTATTTCTTTGATCACCAACTGCCACGACAACACACTCGTTTTTTTATGCAGTACTCCTGACGAACATCACCCATTGCACGCATCGTACCGGCTCTTAAGCTAGCTTGTGTTGGAGCAGCAGGACAAGCTCGCCATCCCGCCCGCTGCTTTCCTGCATTAATGCTCACCAAAACACAACGCACCCAGGGGAGAGATACCATGGTAAATAGGTAACCTATTTACCATGGTATCCCTCCCCTGCGGCGGCTGCTCTTGATCTCCGTTTGCTCTTGATCTCCGTGAACGCACCCGCTGTCACATTGAAGCGCTTGAAAACACAGCACAACATTCCCTAATAACACTTGCAATGCATTATGACTTCAAAGGTATGACTTTAAGTCTATGACATTATTATTTATTGATTTTATTTTGTTTTATTTCTTTGATCACCAACTGCCACGACAACACACTCGTTTTTTTTATGCAGTACTCCTGACGAACTTCACCAATTGACCGCATCGTACCGGCTCTTAAGCTAGCTTCTGTTGGAGCAGCAGGACAAGCTCGCCATCCCGCCCGCTGCTTTCCTGCATTATTGCTCACCAAAACCGTTCGCCGAAACAAAAATAGGTAAATATGTAACCTATTTACCATGGTATCTCTCCCCTGGGTGCCTTGTGTTTTGCGCCGGCTGCTCTTGATCTCCGTGAACGCACCCGCTGTCTCCAAACCTTGCAGAGCAGCACATTGAAGCGCTTGAAAACACAGCACAACATTCCCTAATAACACTTGCAATGCATTACGACTTCAAAGGTATGACTTTAAGTCTATGACATTATTATTTATTGATTTTATTTTGTTTTATTTCTTTGATCACCAACTGCCACGACAACACACTCGTTTTTTTATGCAGTACTCCTGACGAACTTCACCAATTGACCGCATCGTACCGGCTCTTAAGCTAGCTTCTGTTGGAGCAGAAGGACAAGCTCGCCATCCCGCCCGCTGCTTTCCTGCATTATTGCTCACCAAAACCGTTCGCCGAAACAAAAATAGGTAAATATGTAACCTATTTACCATGGTATCTCTCCCCTGGGTGCCTTGTGTTTTGCGCCGGCTGCTCTTGATCTCCGTGAACGCACCCGCTGTCTCCAAACCTTGCAGAGCAGCACATTGAAGCGCTTGAAAACACAGCACAACATTCCCTAATAACACTTGCAATGCATTATGACTTCAAAGGTATGACTTTAAGTCTATGACATTATTATTTATTGATTTTATTTTGTTTTATTTCTTTGATCACCAACTGCCACGACAACACACTCGTTTTTGTATGCAGTACTCCTGACGAACTTCACCAATTGAACGCATCGTACCGGCTCTTAAGGTAGCTTGTGTTGGAGCAGCAGGAGAAGCTCGCCATCCCGCCCGCTGCTTTCTTGCATTACTGCTCACCAAAACCGTTCGCCGAAACAAAAATAGGTAAATAGGTAACCTATTTACCATGGTATCTCTCCCCTGGGTGCCTTGTGTTTTGCGCCGGCTGCTCTTGATCTCCGTGAACGCACCCGCTGTCTCCAAACCTTGCAGAGCAGCACATTGAAGCGCTTGAAAACACAGCACAACATTCCCTAATAACACTTGCAATGCATTATGACTTCAAAGGTATGACTTTAAGTCTATGACATTATTATTTATTGATTTTATTTTGTTTTATTTCTTTGATCACCAACTGCCACGACAACACACTCGTTTTTTTATGCAGTACTCCTGACGAACATCACCCATTGCACGCATCGTACCGGCTCTTAAGCTAGCTTGTGTTGGAGCAGCAGGACAAGCTCGCCATCCCGCCCGCTGCTTTCCTGCATTAATGCTCACCAAAACACAACGCACCCAGGGGAGAGATACCATGGTAAATAGGTAACCTATTTACCATGGTATCCCTCCCCTGCGGCGGCTGCTCTTGATCTCCGTTTGCTCTTGATCTCCGTGAACGCACCCGCTGTCACATTGAAGCGCTTGAAAACACAGCACAACATTCCCTAATAACACTTGCAATGCATTATGACTTCAAAGGTATGACTTTAAGTCTATGACATTATTATTTATTGATTTTATTTTGTTTTATTTCTTTGATCACCAACTGCCACGACAACACACTCGTTTTTTTTATGCAGTACTCCTGACGAACTTCACCAATTGACCGCATCGTACCGGCTCTTAAGCTAGCTTCTGTTGGAGCAGCAGGACAAGCTCGCCATCCCGCCCGCTGCTTTCCTGCATTATTGCTCACCAAAACCGTTCGCCGAAACAAAAATAGGTAAATATGTAACCTATTTACCATGGTATCTCTCCCCTGGGTGCCTTGTGTTTTGCGCCGGCTGCTCTTGATCTCCGTGAACGCACCCGCTGTCTCCAAACCTTGCAGAGCAGCACATTGAAGCGCTTGAAAACACAGCACAACATTCCCTAATAACACTTGCAATGCATTACGACTTCAAAGGTATGACTTTAAGTCTATGACATTATTATTTATTGATTTTATTTTGTTTTATTTGTTTGATCACCAACTGCCACGACAACACACTCGTTTTTTTATGCAGTACTCCTGACGAACTTCACCAATTGACCGCATCGTACCGGCTCTTAAGGTAGCTTGTGTTGGAGCAGCAGGACAAGCTCGCCATCCCGCCCGCTGCTTTCTTGCATTACTGCTCACCAAAACCGTTCGCCGAAACAAAAATAGGTAAATAGGTAACCTATTTACCATGGTATCTCTCCCCTGGGTGCCTTGTGTTTTGCGCCGGCTGCTCTTGATCTTCGTGAACGCACCCGCTGTCTCCAAACCTTGCAGAGCAGCACATTGAAGCGCTTGAAAACACAGCACAACATTCCCTAATAACACTTGCAATGCATTATGACTTCAAAGGTATGACTTTAAGTCTATGACATTATTATTTATTGATTTTATTTTGTTTTATTTCTTTGATCACCAACTGCCACGACAACACACTCGTTTTTTTATGCAGTACTCCTGACGAACTTCACCCATTGCACGCATCGTACCGGCTCTTAAGCTAGCTTGTGTTGGAGCAGCAGGACAAGCTCGCCATCCCGCCCGCTGCTTTCCTGCATTAATGCTCACCAAAACACAACGCACCCAGGGGAGAGATACCATGGTAAATAGGTAACCTATTTACCATGGTATCCCTCCCCTGCGGCGGCTGCTCTTGATCTCCGTTGGCTCTTGATCTCCGTGAACGCACCCGCTGTCACATTGAAGCGCTTGAAAACACAGCACAACATTCCCTAATAACACTTGCAATGCATTATGACTTCAAAGGTATGACTTTAAGTCTATGACATTATTATTTATTGATTTTATTTTGTTTTATTTCTTTGATCACCAACTGCCACGACAACACACTCGTTTTTTTTATGCAGTACTCCTGACGAACTTCACCAATTGACCGCATCGTACCGGCTCTTAAGCTAGCTTCTGTTGGAGCAGAAGGACAAGCTCGCCATCCCGCCCGCTGCTTTCCTGCATTATTGCTCACCAAAACCGTTCGCCGAAACAAAAATAGGTAAATATGTAACCTATTTACCATGGTATCTCTCCCCTGGGTGCCTTGTGTTTTGCGCCGGCTGCTCTTGATCTCCGTGAACGCACCCGCTGTCTCCAAACCTTGCAGAGCAGCACATTGAAGCGCTTGAAAACACAGCACAACATTCCCTAATAACACTTGCAATGCATTATGACTTCAAAGGTATGGCTTTAAGTCTATGACATTATTATTTATTGATTTTATTTTGTTTTATTTCTTTGATCACCAACTGCCACGACAACACACTCGTTTTTTTTATGCAGTACTCCTGACGAACTTCACCAATTGACCGCATCGTACCGGCTCTTAAGCTAGCTTCTGTTGGAGCAGCAGGACAAGCTCGCCATCCCGCCCGCTGCTTTCCTGCATTATTGCTCACCAAAACCGTTCGCCGAAACAAAAATAGGTAAATATGTAACCTATTTACCATGGTATCTCTCCCCTGGGTGCCTTGTGTTTTGCGCCGGCTGCTCTTGATCTCCGTGAACGCACCCGCTGTCTCCAAACCTTGCAGAGCAGCACATTGAAGCGCTTGAAAACACAGCACAACATTCCCTAATAACACTTGCAATGCATTATGACTTCAAAGGTATGACTTTAAGTCTATGACATTATTATTTATTGATTTTATTTTGTTTTATTTCTTTGATCACCAACTGCCACGACAACACACTCGTTTTTTTATGCAGTACTCCTGACGAACTTCACCCATTGCACGCATCGTACCGGCTCTTAAGCTAGCTTGTGTTGGAGCAGCAGGACAAGCTCGCCATCCCGCCCGCTGCTTTCCTGCATTAATGCTCACCAAAACACAACGCACCCAGGGGAGAGATACCATGGTAAATAGGTAACCTATTTACCATGGTATCCCTCCCCTGCGGCGGCTGCTCTTGATCTCCGTTTGCTCTTGATCTCCGTGAACGCACCCGCTGTCACATTGAAGCGCTTGAAAACACAGCACAACATTCCCTAATAACACTTGCAATGCATTATGACTTCAAAGGTATGACTTTAAGTCTATGACATTATTATTTATTGATTTTATTTTGTTTTATTTCTTTGATCACCAACTGCCACGACAACACACTCGTTTTTTTTATGCAGTACTCCTGACGAACTTCACCAATTGACCGCATCGTACCGGCTCTTAAGCTAGCTTCTGTTGGAGCAGCAGGACAAGCTCGCCATCCCGCCCGCTGCTTTCCTGCATTATTGCTCACCAAAACCGTTCGCCGAAACAAAAATAGGTAAATATGTAACCTATTTACCATGGTATCTCTCCCCTGGGTGCCTTGTGTTTTGCGCCGGCTGCTCTTGATCTCCGTGAACGCACCCGCTGTCTCCAAACCTTGCAGAGCAGCACATTGAAGCGCTTGAAAACACAGCACAACATTCCCTAATAACACTTGCAATGCATTACGACTTCAAAGGTATGACTTTAAGTCTATGACATTATTATTTATTGATTTTATTTTGTTTTATTTCTTTGATCACCAACTGCCACGACAACACACTTGTTTTTTTATGCAGTACTCCTGACGAACTTCACCAATTGACCGCATCGTACCGGCTCTTAAGGTAGCTTGTGTTGGAGCAGCAGGACAAGCTCGCCATCCCGCCCGCTGCTTTCTTGCATTACTGCTCACCAAAACCGTTCGCCGAAACAAAAATAGGTAAATAGGTAACCTATTTACCATGGTATCTCTCCCCTGGGTGCCTTGTGTTTTGCGCCGGCTGCTCTTGATCTTCGTGAACGCACCCGCTGTCTTCAAACCTTGCAGAGCAGCACATTGAAGCGCTTGAAAACACAGCACAACATTCCCTAATAACACTTGCAATGCATTATGACTTCAAAGGTATGACTTTAAGTCTATGACATTATTATTTATTGATTTTATTTTGTTTTATTTCTTTGATCACCAACTGCCACGACAACACACTCGTTTTTTTATGCAGTACTCCTGACGAACTTCACCCATTGCACGCATCGTACCGGCTCTTAAGCTAGCTTGTGTTGGAGCAGCAGGACAAGCTCGCCATCCCGCCCGCTGCTTTCCTGCATTAATGCTCACCAAAACACAACGCACCCAGGGGAGAGATACCATGGTAAATAGGTAACCTATTTACCATGGTATCCCTCCCCTGCGGCGGCTGCTCTTGATCTCCGTTGGCTCTTGATCTCCGTGAACGCACCCGCTGTCACATTGAAGCGCTTGAAAACACAGCACAACATTCCCTAATAACACTTGCAATGCATTATGACTTCAAAGGTATGACTTTAAGTCTATGACATTATTATTTATTGATTTTATTTTGTTTTATTTCTTTGATCACCAACTGCCACGACAACACACTCGTTTTTTTTATGCAGTACTCCTGACGAACTTCACCAATTGACCGCATCGTACCGGCTCTTAAGCTAGCTTCTGTTGGAGCAGAAGGACAAGCTCGCCATCCCGCCCGCTGCTTTCCTGCATTATTGCTCACCAAAACCGTTCGCCGAAACAAAAATAGGTAAATATGTAACCTATTTACCATGGTATCTCTCCCCTGGGTGCCTTGTGTTTTGCGCCGGCTGCTCTTGATCTCCGTGAACGCACCCGCTGTCTCCAAACCTTGCAGAGCAGCACATTGAAGCGCTTGAAAACACAGCACAACATTCCCTAATAACACTTGCAATGCATTATGACTTCAAAGGTATGGCTTTAAGTCTATGACATTATTATTTATTGATTTTATTTTGTTTTATTTCTTTGATCACCAACTGCCACGACAACACACTCGTTTTTTTATGCAGTACTCCTGACGAACTTCACCCATTGCCCGCATCGTACCGGCTCTTAAGCTAGCTTGTGTTGGAGCAGCAGGACAAGCTCGCCATCCCGCCCGCTGCTTTCCTGCATTAATGCTCACCAAAACACAACGCACCCAGGGGAGAGATACCATGGTAAATAGGTAACCTATTTACCATGGTATCCCTCCCCTGCGGCGGCTGCTCTTGATCTCCGGCTGCTCTTGATCTCCGTGAACGCACCCGCTGTCACATTGAAGCGCTTGAAAACACAGCACAACATTCCCTAATAACACTTGCAATGCATTATGACTTCAAAGGTATGACTTTAAGTCTATGATATTATTATTTATTGATTTTATTTTGTTTTATTTCTTTGATCACCAACTGCCACGACAACACACTCGTTTTTTTATGCAGTACTCCTGACGAACTTCACCAATTGACCGCATCGTACCGGCTCTTAAGGTAGCTTGTGTTGGAGCAGCAGGACAAGCTCGCCATCCCGCCCGCTGTTTTCTTGCATTACTGCTCACCAAAACCGTTCGCCGAAACAAAAATAGGTAAATAGGTAACCTATTTACCATGGTATCTCTCCCCTGGGTGCCTTGTGTTTTGCGCCGGCTGCTCTTGATCTCCGTGAACGCACCCGCTGTCTCCAAACCTTGCAGAGCAGCACATTGAAGCGCTTGAAAACACAGCACAACATTCCCTAATAACACTTGCAATGCATTATGACTTCAAAGGTATGGCTTTAAGTCTATGACATTATTATTTATTGATTTTATTTTGTTTTATTTCTTTGATCACCAACTGCCACGACAACACACTCGTTTTTTTATGCAGTACTCCTGATGAACTTCACCCATTGCCCGCATCGTACCGGCTCTTAAGCTAGCTTGTGTTGGAGCAGCAGGACAAGCTCGCCATCCCGCCCGCTGCTTTCCTGCATTAATGCTCACCAAAACACAACGCACCCAGGGGAGAGATACCATGGTAAATAGGTAACCTATTTACCATGGTATCCCTCCCCTGCGGCGGCTGCTCTTGATCTCCGTTTGCTCTTGATCTCCGTGAACGCACCCGCTGTCTCCAAACCTTGCAGAGCAGCACATTGAAGCGCTTGAAAACACAGCACAACATTCCCTAATAACACTTGCAATGCATTATGACTTCAAAGGTATGACTTTAAGTCTATGACATTATTATTTATTGATTTTATTTTGTTTTATTTCTTTGATCACCAACTGCCACGACAACACACTCGTTTTTTTATGCAGTACTCCTGACGAACTTCACCAATTGACCGCATCGTACCGGCTCTTAAGCTAGCTTCTGTTGGAGCAGCAGGACAAGCTCGCCATCCCGCCCGCTGCTTTCCTGCATTATTGCTCACCAAAACCGTTCGCCGAAACAAAAATAGGTAAATATGTAACCTATTTACCATGGTATCTCTCCCCTGGGTGCCTTGTGTTTTGCGCCGGCTGCTCTTGATCTCCGTGAACGCACCCGCTGTCTCCAAACCTTGCAGAGCAGCACATTGAAGCGCTTGAAAACACAGCACAACATTCCCTAATAACACTTGCAATGCATTATGACTTCAAAGGTATGACTTTAAGTCTATGACATTATTATTTATTGATTTTATTTTGTTTTATTTCTTTGATCACCAACTGCCACGACAACACACTCGTTTTTTTATGCAGTACTCCTGACGAACTTCACCCATTGCACGCATGGTACCTGCTCTTAAGCTAGCTTGTGTTGGAGCAGCAGGACAAGCTCGCCATCCCGCCCGCTGCTTTCCTGCATTAATGCTCACCAAAACACAACGCACCCAGGGGGGAGATACCATGGTAAATAGGTAACCTATTTACCATGGTATCCCTCCCCTGCGGCGGCTGCTCTTGATCTCTGTTTGCTCTTGATCTCCGTGAACGCACCCGCTGTCTCCAAACCTTGCAGAGCAGCACATTGAAGCGCTTGAAAACACAGCACAACATTCCCTAATAACACTTGCAATGCATTATGACTTCAAAGGTATGACTTTAAGTCTATGACATTATTATTTATTGATTATATTTTGTTTTATTTCTTTGATCACCAACTGCCACGACAACACACTCGTTTTTTTATGCAGTACTCCTGACGAACTTCACCCATTGCACGCATCGTACCGGCTCTTAAGCTAGCTTGTGTTGGAGCAGCAGGACAAGCTCGCCATCCCGCCCGCTGCTTTCCTGCATTAATGCTCACCAAAACACAACGCACCCAGGGGAGAGATACCATGGTAAATAGGTAACCTATTTACCATGGTATCCCTCCCCTGCGGCGGCTGCTCTTGATCTCCGTTTGCTCTTGATCTCCGTGAACGCACCCGCTGTCACATTGAAGCGCTTGAAAACACAGCACAACATTCCCTAATAACACTTGCAATGCATTATGACTTCAAAGGTATGACTTTAAGTCTATGACATTATTATTTATTGATTTTATTTTGTTTTATTTCTTTGATCACCAACTGCCACGACAACACACTCGTTTTTTTATGCAGTACTCCTGACGAACTTCACCAATTGACCGCATCGTACCGGCTCTTAAGGTAGCTTGTGTTGGAGCAGCAGGACAAGCTCGCCATCCCGCCCGCTGTTTTCTTGCATTACTGCTCACCAAAACCGTTCGCCGAAACAAAAATAGGTAAATAGGTAACCTATTTACCATGGTATCTCTCCCCTGGGTGCCTTGTGTTTTGCGCCGGCTGCTCTTGATCTCCGTGAACGCACCCGCTGTCTCCAAACCTTGCAGAGCAGCACATTGAAGCGCTTGAAAACACAGCACAACATTCCCTAATAACACTTGCAATGCATTATGACTTCAAAGGTATGGCTTTAAGTCTATGACATTATTATTTATTGATTTTATTTTGTTTTATTTCTTTGATCACCAACTGCCACGACAACACACTCGTTTTTTTATGCAGTACTCCTGATGAACTTCACCCATTGCCCGCATCGTACCGGCTCTTAAGCTAGCTTGTGTTGGAGCAGCAGGACAAGCTCGCCATCCCGCCCGCTGCTTTCCTGCATTAATGCTCACCAAAACACAACGCACCCAGGGGAGAGATACCATGGTAAATAGGTAACCTATTTACCATGGTATCCCTCCCCTGCGGCGGCTGCTCTTGATCTCCGTTTGCTCTTGATCTCCGTGAACGCACCCGCTGTCTCCAAACCTTGCAGAGCAGCACATTGAAGCGCTTGAAAACACAGCACAACATTCCCTAATAACACTTGCAATGCATTATGACTTCAAAGGTATGACTTTAAGTCTATGACATTATTATTTATTGATTTTATTTTGTTTTATTTCTTTGATCACCAACTGCCACGACAACACACTCGTTTTTTTATGCAGTACTCCTGACGAACTTCACCAATTGACCGCATCGTACCGGCTCTTAAGCTAGCTTCTGTTGGAGCAGCAGGACAAGCTCGCCATCCCGCCCGCTGCTTTCCTGCATTATTGCTCACCAAAACCGTTCGCCGAAACAAAAATAGGTAAATATGTAACCTATTTACCATGGTATCACTCCCCTGGGTGCCTTGTGTTTTGCGCCGGCT
This sequence comes from Acipenser ruthenus, assembly GCF_902713425.1. Taxonomy (NCBI): domain Eukaryota; kingdom Metazoa; phylum Chordata; class Actinopteri; order Acipenseriformes; family Acipenseridae; genus Acipenser; species Acipenser ruthenus. The sequence goes on from NC_081195.1 coordinate 49,208,056, forward strand.
GCTCTTGATCTCCGTGAACGCACCCGCTGTCTCCAAACCTTGCAGAGCAGCACATTGAAGGGCTTGAAAACACAGCACAACATTCCCTAATAACACTTGCAATGCATTATGACTTCAAAGGTATGACTTTAAGTCTATGACATTATTATTTATTGATTTTATTTTGTTTTATTTCTTTGATCACCAACTGCCACGACAACACACTCGTTTTTTTATGCAGTACTCCTGACGAACTTCACCCATTGCACGCATGGTACCTGCTCTTAAGCTAGCTTGTGTTGGAGCAGCAGGACAAGCTCGCCATCCCGCCCGCTGCTTTCCTGCATTAATGCTCACCAAAACACAACGCACCCAGGGGGGAGATACCATGGTAAATAGGTAACCTATTTACCATAGTATCCCTCCCCTGCGGCGGCTGCTCTTGATCTCCGTTTGCTCTTGATCTCCCTGAACGCACCCGCTGTCTCCAAACCTTGCAGAGCAGCACATTGAAGCGCTTGAAAACACAGCACAACATTCCCTAATAACACTTGCAATGCATTATGACTTCAAAGGTATGACTTTAAGTCTATGACATTATTATTTATTGATTATATTTTGTTTTATTTCTTTGATCACCAACTGCCACGACAACACACTCGTTTTTTTATGCAGTACTCCTGACGAACTTCACCCATTGCACGCATCGTACCGGCTCTTAAGCTAGCTTGTGTTGGAGCAGCAGGACAAGCTCGCCATCCCGCCCGCTGCTTTCCTGCATTAATGCTCACCAAAACACAACGCACCCAGGGGAGAGATACCATGGTAAATAGGTAACCTATTTACCATGGTATCCCTCCCCTGCGGCGGCTGCTCTTGATCTCCGTTTGCTCTTGATCTCCGTGAACGCACCCGCTGTCACATTGAAGCGCTTGAAAACACAGCACAACATTCCCTAATAACACTTGCAATGCATTATGACTTCAAAGGTATGACTTTAAGTCTATGACATTATTATTTATTGATTTTATTTTGTTTTATTTCTTTGATCACCAACTGCCACGACAACACACTCGTTTTTTTTATGCAGTACTCCTGACGAACTTCACCAATTGACCGCATCGTACCGGCTCTTAAGCTAGCTTCTGTTGGAGCAGCAGGACAAGCTCGCCATCCCGCCCGCTGCTTTCCTGCATTATTGCTCACCAAAACCGTTCGCCGAAACAAAAATAGGTAAATATGTAACCTATTTACCATGGAATCTCTCCCCTGGGTGCCTTGTGTTTTGCGCCGGCTGCTCTTGATCTCCGTGAACGCACCCGCTGTCTCCAAACCTTGCAGAGCAGCACATTGAAGCGCTTGAAAACACAGCACAACATTCCCTAATAACACTTGCAATGCATTATGACTTCAAAGGTATGACTTTAAGTCTATGACATTATTATTTATTGATTTTATTTTGTTTTATTTCTTTGATCACCAACTGCCACGACAACACACTCGTTTTTTTATGCAGTACTCCTGACGAACTTCACCCATTGCACGCATGGTACCTGCTCTTAAGCTAGCTTGTGTTGGAGCAGCAGGACAAGCTCGCCATCCCGCCCGCTGCTTTCCTGCATTAATGCTCACCAAAACACAACGCACCCAGGGGGGAGATACCATGGTAAATAGGTAACCTATTTACCATGGTATCCCTCCCCTGCGGCGGCTGCTCTTGATCTCCGTTTGCTCTTGATCTCCGTGAACGCACCCGCTGTCTCCAAACCTTGCAGAGCAGCACATTGAAGCGCTTGAAAACACAGCACAACATTCCCTAATAACACTTGCAATGCATTATGACTTCAAAGGTATGACTTTAAGTCTATGACATTATTATTTATTGATTATATTTTGTTTTATTTCTTTGATCACCAACTGCCACGACAACACACTCGTTTTTTTATGCAGTACTCCTGACGAACTTCACCCATTGCACGCATCGTACCGGCTCTTAAGCTAGCTTGTGTTGGAGCAGCAGGACAAGCTCGCCATCCCGCCCGCTGCTTTCCTGCATTAATGCTCACCAAAACACAACGCACCCAGGGGAGAGATACCATGGTAAATAGGTAACCTATTTACCATGGTATCCCTCCCCTGCGGCGGCTGCTCTTGATCTCCGTTTGCTCTTGATCTCCGTGAACGCACCCGCTGTCACATTGAAGCGCTTGAAAACACAGCACAACATTCCCTAATAACACTTGCAATGCATTATGACTTCAAAGGTATGACTTTAAGTCTATGACATTATTATTTATTGATTTTATTTTGTTTTATTTCTTTGATCACCAACTGCCACGACAACACACTCGTTTTTTTATGCAGTACTCCTGACGAACTTCACCAATTGACCGCATCGTACCGGCTCTTAAGGTAGCTTGTGTTGGAGCAGAAGGACAAGCTCGCCATCCCGCCCGCTGTTTTCTTGCATTACTGCTCACCAAAACCGTTCGCCGAAACAAAAATAGGTAAATAGGTAACCTATTTACCATGGTATCTCTCCCCTGGGTGCCTTGTGTTTTGCGCCGGCTGCTCTTGATCTCCGTGAACGCACCCGCTGTCTCCAAACCTTGCAGAGCAGCACATTGAAGCGCTTGAAAACACAGCACAACATTCCCTAATAACACTTGCAATGCATTATGACTTCAAAGGTATGGCTTTAAGTCTATGACATTATTATTTATTGATTTTATTTTGTTTTATTTCTTTGATCACCAACTGCCACGACAACACACTCGTTTTTTTATGCAGTACTCCTGATGAACTTCACCCATTGCCCGCATCGTACCGGCTCTTAAGCTAGCTTGTGTTGGAGCAGCAGGACAAGCTCGCCATCCCGCCCGCTGCTTTCCTGCATTAATGCTCACCAAAACACAACGCACCCAGGGGAGAGATACCATGGTAAATAGGTTCCCCTCCCCTCCCCTGCGGCGGCTGCTCTTGATCTCCGTTTGCTCTTGATCTCCGTGAACGCACCCGCTGTCTCCAAACCTTGCAGAGCAGCACATTGAAGCGCTTGAAAACACAGCACAACATTCCCTAATAACACTTGCAATGCATTATGACTTCAAAGGTATGACTTTAAGTCTATGACATTATTATTTATTGATTTTATTTTGTTTTATTTCTTTGATCACCAACTGCCACGACAACACACTCGTTTTTTTATGCAGTACTCCTGACGAACTTCACCAATTGACCGCATCGTACCGGCTCTTAAGCTAGCTTCTGTTGGAGCAGCAGGACAAGCTCGCCATCCCGCCCGCTGCTTTCCTGCATTATTGCTCACCAAAACCGTTCGCCGAAACAAAAATAGGTAAATATGTAACCTATTTACCATGGTATCTCTCCCCTGGGTGCCTTGTGTTTTGCGCCGGCTGCTCTTGATCTCCGTGAACGCACCCGCTGTCTCCAAACCTTGCAGAGCAGCACATTGAAGCGCTTGAAAACACAGCACAACATTCCCTAATAACACTTGCAATGCATTATGACTTCAAAGGTATGACTTTAAGTCTATGACATTATTATTTATTGATTTTATTTTGTTTTATTTCTTTGATCACCAACTGCCACGACAACACACTCGTTTTTTTATGCAGTACTCCTGACGAACTTCACCCATTGCACGCATGGTACCTGCTCTTAAGCTAGCTTGTGTTGGAGCAGCAGGACAAGCTCGCCATCCCGCCCGCTGCTTTCCTGCATTAATGCTCACCAAAACACAACGCACCCAGGGGGGAGATACCATGGTAAATAGGTAACCTATTTACCATGGTATCCCTCCCCTGCGGCGGCTGCTCTTGATCTCCGTTTGCTCTTGATCTCCGTGAACGCACCCGCTGTCTCCAAACCTTGCAGAGCAGCACATTGAAGCGCTTGAAAACACAGCACAACATTCCCTAATAACACTTGCAATGCATTATGACTTCAAAGGTATGACTTTAAGTCTATGACATTATTATTTATTGATTATATTTTGTTTTATTTCTTTGATCACCAACTGCCACGACAACACACTCGTTTTTTTATGCAGTACTCCTGACGAACTTCACCCATTGCACGCATCGTACCGGCTCTTAAGCTAGCTTCTGTTGGAGCAGCAGGACAAGCTCGCCATCCCGCCCGCTGCTTTCCTGCATTAATGCTCACCAAAACACAACGCACCCAGGGGAGAGATACCATGGTAAATAGGTAACCTATTTACCATGGTATCCCTCCCCTGCGGCGGCTGCTCTTGATCTCCGTTTGCTCTTGATCTCCGTGAACGCACCCGCTGTCACATTGAAGCGCTTGAAAACACAGCACAACATTCCCTAATAACACTTGCAATGCATTATGACTTCAAAGGTATGACTTTAAGTCTATGACATTATTATTTATTGATTTTATTTTGTTTTATTTCTTTGATCACCAACTGCCACGACAACACACTCGTTTTTTTTATGCAGTACTCCTGACGAACTTCACCAATTGACCGCATCATACCGGCTCTTAAGCTAGCTTCTGTTGGAGCAGCAGGACAAGCTCGCCATCCCGCCCGCTGCTTTCCTGCATTATTGCTCACCAAAACCGTTCGCCGAAACAAAAATAGGTAAATATGTAACCTATTTACCATGGTATCTCTCCCCTGGGTGCCTTGTGTTTTGCGCCGGCTGCTCTTGATCTCCGTGAACGCACCCGCTGTCTCCAAACCTTGCAGAGCAGCACATTGAAGCGCTTGAAAACACAGCACAACATTCCCTAATAACACTTGCAATGCATTATGACTTCAAAGGTATGACTTTAAGTCTATGACATTATTATTTATTGATTTTATTTTGTTTTATTTCTTTGATCACCAACTGCCACGACAACACACTCGTTTTTTTATGCAGTACTCCTGACGAACTTCACCCATTGCACGCATGGTACCTGCTCTTAAGCTAGCTTGTGTTGGAGCAGCAGGACAAGCTCGCCATCCCGCCCGCTGCTTTCCTGCATTAATGCTCACCAAAACACAACGCACCAGGGGAGAGATACCATGGTAAATAGGTAACCTATTTACCATGGTATCCCTCCCCTGCGGCGGCTGCTCTTGATCTCCGGCTGCTCTTGATCTCCGTGAACGCACCCGCTGTCTCCAAACCTTGCAGAGCAGCACATTGAAGCTCTTGAAAACACAGCACAACATTCCCTAATAACACTTGCAATGCATTATGACTTCAAAGGTATGACTTTAAGTCTATGACATTATTATTTATTGATTTTATTTTGTTTTATTTCTTTGATCACCAACTGCCACGACAACACACTCGTTTTTTTATGCAGTACTCCTGACGAACTTCACCAATTGACCGCATCGTACCGGCTCTTAAGGTAGCTTGTGTTGGAGCAGCAGGACAAGCTCGCCATCCCGCCCGCTGTTTTCTTGCATTACTGCTCACCAAAACCGTTCGCCGAAACAAAAATAGGTAAATAGGTAACCTATTTACCATGGTATCTCTCCCCTGGGTGCCTTGTGTTTTGCGCCGGCTGCTCTTGATCTCCGTGAACGCACCCGCTGTCTCCAAACCTTGCAGAGCAGCACATTGAAGCGCTTGAAAACACAGCACAACATTCCCTAATAACACTTGCAATGCATTATGACTTCAAAGGTATGGCTTTAAGTCTATGACATTATTATTTATTGATTTTATTTTGTTTTATTTCTTTGATCACCAACTGCCACGACAACACAATCGTTTTTTTATGCAGTACTCCTGATGAACTTCACCCATTGCCCGCATCGTACCGGCTCTTAAGCTAGCTTGTGTTGGAGCAGCAGGACAAGCTCGCCATCCCGCCCGCTGCTTTCCTGCATTAATGCTCACCAAAACACAACGCACCCAGGGGAGAGATACCATGGTAAATAGGTTCCCCTCCCCTCCCCTGCGGCGGCTGCTCTTGATCTCCGTTTGCTCTTGATCTCCGTGAACGCACCCGCTGTCTCCAAACCTTGCAGAGCAGCACATTGAAGCGCTTGAAAACACAGCACAACATTCCCTAATAACACTTGCAATGCATTATGACTTCAAAGGTATGACTTTAAGTCTATGACATTATTATTTATTGATTTTATTTTGTTTTATTTCTTTGATCACCAACTGCCACGACAACACACTCGTTTTTTTATGCAGTACTCCTGACGAACTTCACCAATTGACCGCATCGTACCGGCTCTTAAGCTAGCTTCTGTTGGAGCAGCAGGACAAGCTCGCCATCCCGCCCGCTGCTTTCCTGCATTATTGCTCACCAAAACCGTTCGCCGAAACAAAAATAGGTAAATATGTAACCTATTTACCATGGTATCTCTCCCCTGGGTGCCTTGTGTTTTGCGCCGGCTGCTCTTGATCTCCGTGAACGCACCCGCTGTCTCCAAACCTTGCAGAGCAGCACATTGAAGCGCTTGAAAACACAGCACAACATTCCCTAATAACACTTGCAATGCATTATGACTTCAAAGGTATGACTTTAAGTCTATGACATTATTATTTATTGATTTTATTTTGTTTTATTTCTTTGATCACCAACTGCCACGACAACACACTCGTTTTTTTATGCAGTACTCCTGACGAACTTCACCCATTGCACGCATGGTACCTGCTCTTAAGCTAGCTTGTGTTGGAGCAGCAGGACAAGCTCGCCATCCCGCCCGCTGCTTTCCTGCATTAATGCTCACCAAAACACAACGCACCCAGGGGGGAGATACCATGGTAAATAGGTAACCTATTTACCATGGTATCCCTCCCCTGCGGCGGCTGCTCTTGATCTCCGTTTGCTCTTGATCTCCGTGAACGCACCCGCTGTCTACAAACCTTGCAGAGCAGCACATTGAAGCGCTTGAAAACACAGCACAACATTCCCTAATAACACTTGCAATGCATTATGACTTCAAAGGTATGACTTTAAGTCTATGACATTATTATTTATTGATTATATTTTGTTTTATTTCTTTGATCACCAACTGCCACGACAACACACTCGTTTTTTTATGCAGTACTCCTGACGAACTTCACCCATTGCACGCATCGTACCGGCTCTTAAGCTAGCTTCTGTTGGAGCAGCAGGACAAGCTCGCCATCCCGCCCGCTGCTTTCCTGCATTAATGCTCACCAAAACACAACGCACCCAGGGGAGAGATACCATGATAAATAGGTAACCTATTTACCATGGTATCCCTCCCCTGCGGCGGCTGCTCTTGATCTCCGTTTGCTCTTGATCTCCGTGAACGCACCCGCTGTCACATTGAAGCGCTTGAAAACACAGCACAACATTCCCTAATAACACTTGCAATGCATTATGACTTCAAAGGTATGACTTTAAGTCTATGACATTATTATTTATTGATTTTATTTTGTTTTATTTCTTTGATCACCAACTGCCACGACAACACACTCGTTTTTTTTATGCAGTACTCCTGACGAACTTCACCAATTGACCGCATCATACCGGCTCTTAAGCTAGCTTCTGTTGGAGCAGCAGGACAAGCTCGCCATCCCGCCCGCTGCTTTCCTGCATTATTGCTCACCAAAACCGTTCGCCGAAACAAAAATAGGTAAATATGTAACCTATTTACCATGGTATCTCTCCCCTGGGTGCCTTGTGTTTTGCGCCGGCTGCTCTTGATCTCCGTGAACGCACCCGCTGTCTCCAAACCTTGCAGAGCAGCACATTGAAGCGCTTGAAAACACAGCACAACATTCCCTAATAACACTTGCAATGCATTATGACTTCAAAGGTATGACTTTAAGTCTATGACATTATTATTTATTGATTTTATTTTGTTTTATTTCTTTGATCACCAACTGCCACGACAACACACTCGTTTTTTTATGCAGTACTCCTGACGAACTTCACCCATTGCACGCATGGTACCTGCTCTTAAGCTAGCTTGTGTTGGAGCAGCAGGACAAGCTCGCCATCCCGCCCGCTGCTTTCCTGCATTAATGCTCACCAAAACACAACGCACCCAGGGGAGAGATACCATGGTAAATAGGTAACCTATTTACCATGGTATCCCTCCCCTGCGGCGGCTGCTCTTGATCTCCGGCTGCTCTTGATCTCCGTGAACGCACCCGCTGTCTCCAAACCTTGCAGAGCAGCACATTGAAGCTCTTGAAAACACAGCACAACATTCCCTAATAACACTTGCAATGCATTATGACTTCAAAGGTATGACTTTAAGTCTATGACATTATTATTTATTGATTTTATTTTGTTTTATTTCTTTGATCACCAACTGCCACGACAACACACTCGTTTTTTTAATGCAGTACTCCTGACGAACTTCACCAATTGACCGCATCGTACCGGCTCTTAAGGTAGCTTCTGTTGGAGCAGCAGGACAAGCTCGCCATCCCGCCCGCTGCTTTCCTGCATTATTGCTCACCAAAACCGTTCGCCGAAACAAAAATAGGTAAATATGTAACCTATTTACCATGGTATCTCTCCCCTGGGTGCCTTGTGTTTTGCGCCGACTGCTCTTGATCTCCGTGAACGCACCCGCTGTCTCCAAACCTTGCAGAGCAGCACATTGAAGCGCTTGAAAACACAGCACAACATTCCCTAATAACACTTGCAATGCATTATGACTTCAAAGGTATGGCTTTAAGTCTATGAAATTATTATTTATTGATTTTATTTTGTTTTATTTCTTTGATCACCAACTGCCACGACAACACACTCGTTTTTTTATGCAGTACTCCTTACGAACTTCACCCATTGCTCGCATCGTACCGGCTCTTAAGCTAGCTTGTGTTTGAGCAGCAGGACAAGCTCGCCATCCCGCCCGCTGCTTTCCTGCATTATTGCTCACCAAAACACAACGCACCCAGGGGAGAGATACCATGGTAAATAGGTAACCTATTTACCATGGTATCCCTCCCCTGCGGCGGCTGCTCTTGATCTCCGGCTGCTCTTGATCTCCGTGAACGCACCCGCTGTCACATTGAAGCGCTTGAAAACACAGCACAACATTCCCTAATAACACTTGCAATGCATTATGACTTCAAAGGTATGACTTTAAGTCTATGACATTATTATTTATTGATTTTATTTTGTTTTATTTCTTTGATCACCAACTGCCACGACAACACACTCGTTTTTTTATGCAGTACTCCTGACGAACTTCACCAATTGACCGCATCGTACCGGCTCTTAAGCTAGCTTCTGTTGGAGCAGCAGGACAAGCTCGCCATCCCGCCCGCTGCTTTCCTGCATTATTGCTCACCAAAACCGTTCGCCGAAACAAAAATAGGTAAATATGTAACCTATTTACCATGGTATCTCTCCCCTGGGTGCCTTGTGTTTTGCGCCGGCTGCTCTTGATCTCCGTGAACGCACCCGCTGTCTCCAAACCTTGCAGAGCAGCACATTGAAGCGCTTGAAAACACAGCACAACATTCCCTAATAACACTTGCAATGCATTATGACTTCAAAGGTATGACTTTATGTCTATGACATTATTATTTATTGATTTTATTTTGTTTTATTTCTTTGATCACCAACTGCCACGACAACACACTCGTTTTTTTATGCAGTACTCCTGACGAACTTCACCCATTGCACGCATGGTACCTGCTCTTAAGCTAGCTTGTGTTGGAGCAGCAGGACAAGCTCGCCATCCCGCCCGCTGCTTTCCTGCATTAATGCTCACCAAAACACAACGCACCCAGGGGAGAGATACCATGGTAAATAGGTAACCTATTTACCATGGTATCCCTCCCCTGCGGCGGCTGCTCTTGATCTCCGTTTGCTCTTGATCTCCGTGAACGCACCCGCTGTCACATTGAAGCGCTTGAAAACACAGCACAACATTCCCTAATAACACTTGCAATGCATTATGACTTCAAAGGTATGACTTTAAGTCTATGACATTATTATTTATTGATTTTATTTTGTTTTATTTCTTTGATCACCAACTGCCACGACAACACACTCGTTTTTTTATGCAGTACTCCTGACGAACTTCACCAATTGACCGCATCGTACCGGCTCTTAAGCTAGCTTCTGTTGGAGCAGCAGGACAAGCTCGCCATCCCGCCCGCTGCTTTCCTGCATTATTGCTCACCAAAACCGTTCGCCGAAACAAAAATAGGTAAATATGTAACCTATTTACCATGGTATCTCTCCCCTGGGTGCCTTGTGTTTTGCGCCGGCTGCTCTTGATCTCCGTGAACGCACCCGCTGTCTCCAAACCTTGCAGAGCAGCACATTGAAGCGCTTGAAAACACAGCACAACATTCCCTAATAACACTTGCAATGCATTATGACTTCAAAGGTATGACTTTAAGTCTATGACATTATTATTTATTGATTTTATTTTGTTTTATTTCTTTGATCACCAACTGCCACGACAACACACTCGTTTTTGTATGCAGTACTCCTGACGAACTTCACCCATTGCACGCATGGTACCTGCTCTTAAGCTAGCTTGTGTTGGAGCAGCAGGACAAGCTCGCCATCCCGCCCGCTGCTTTCCTGCATTAATGCTCACCAAAACACAACGCACCCAGGGGAGAGATACCATGGTAAATAGGTAACCTATTTACCTTGGTATCCCTCCCCTGCGGCGGCTGCTCTTGATCTCCGTTTGCTCTTGATCTCCGTGAACGCACCCGCTGTCTCCAAACCTTGCAGAGCAGCACATTGAAGCGCTTGAAAACACAGCACAACATTCCCTAATAACACTTGCAATGCATTATGACTTCAAAGGTATGACTTTAAGTCTATGACATTATTATTTATTGATTTTATTTTGTTTTATTTCTTTGATCTCCAACTGCCACGACAACACACTCGTTTTTTTAATGCAGTACTCCTGACGAACTTCACCCATTGCCCGCATCGTACCGGCTCTTAAGCTAGCTTGTGTTGGAGCAGCAGGACAAGCTCGCCATCCCGCCCGCTGCTTTCCTGCATTAATGCTCACCAAAACACAACGCACCCAGGGGAGAGATACCATGGTAAATAGGTAACCTATTTACCATGGTATCCCTCCCCTGCGGCGGCTGCTCTTGATCTCCGGCTGCTCTGGATCTCCGTGAACGCACCCGCTGTCACATTGAAGCGCTTGAAAACACAGCACAACATTCCCTAATAACACTTGCAATGCATTATGACTTCAAAGGTATGACTTTAAGTCTATGACATTATTATTTATTGATTTTATTTTGTTTTATTTCTTTGATCACCAACTGCCACGACAACACACTCGTTTTTGTATGCAGTACTCCTGACGAACTTCACCAATTGACCGCATCGTACCGGCTCTTAAGGTAGCTTGTGTTGGAGCAGCAGGACAAGCTCGCCATCCCGCCCGCTGCTTTCCTGCATTATTGCTCACCAAAACCGTTCGCCGAAACAAAAATAGGTAAATATGTAACCTATTTACCATGGTATCTCTCCCCTGGGTGCCTTGTGTTTTGCGCCGGCTGCTCTTGATCTCCGTGAACGCACCCGCTGTCTCCAAACCTTGCAGAGCAGCACATTGAAGCGCTTGAAAACACAGCACAACATTCCCTAATAACACTTGCAATGCATTATGACTTCAAAGGTATGGCTTTAAGTCTATGACATTATTATTTATTGATTTTATTTTGTTTTATTTCTTTGATCACCAACTGCCACGACAACACACTCGTTTTTTTATGCAGTACTCCTGACGAACTTCACCCATTGCCCGCATCGTACCGGCTCTTAAGCTAGCTTGTGTTGGAGCAGCAGGACAAGCTCGCCATCCCGCCCACTGCTTTCCTGCATTAATGCTCACCAAAACACAACGCACCCAGGGGAGAGATACCATGGTAAATAGGTAACCTATTTACCATGGTATCCCTCCCCTGCGGCGGCTGCTCTTGATCTCCGGCTGCTCTTGATCTCCGTGAACGCACCCGCTGTCACATTGAAGCGCTTGAAAACACAGCACAACATTCCCTAATAACACTTGCAATGCATTATGACTTCAAAGGTATGACTTTAAGTCTATGACATTATTATTTATTGATTTTATTTTGTTTTATTTCTTTGATCACCAACTGCCACGACAACACACTGGTTTTTTTTTATGCAGTACTCCTGACGAACTTCACCAATTGACCGCATCGTACCGGCTCTTAAGGTAGCTTGTGTTGGAGCAGAAGGACAAGCTCGCCATCCCGCCCGCTGCTTTCTTGCATTACTGCTCAACCAAACCGTTCGCCGAAACAAAAATAGGTAAATAGGTAACCTATTTACCATGGTATCTCTCCCCTGGGTGCCTTGTGTTTTGCGCCGGCTGCTCTTGATCTCCGTGAACGCACCCGCTGTCTCCAAACCTTGCAGAGCAGCACATTGAAGCGCTTGAAAACACAGCACAACATTCCCTAATAACACTTGCAATGCATTATGACTTCAAAGGTATGACTTTAAGTCTATGACATTATTATTTATTGATTATATTTTGTTTTATTTCTTTGATCACCAACTGCCACGACAACACACTCGTTTTTTTATGCAGTACTCCTGACGAACATCACCCATTGCACGCATAGTACCGGCTCTTAAGCTAGCTTGTGTTGGAGCAGCAGGACAAGCTCGCCATCCCGCCCGCTGCTTTCCTGCATTAATGCTCACCAAAACACAACGCACCCAGGGGAGAGATACCATGGTAAATAGGTAACCTATTTACCATGGTATCCCTCCCCTGCGGCGGCTGCTCTTGATCGCCGTTTGCTCTTGATCTCCGTGAACGCACCCGCTGTCACATTGAAGCGCTTGAAAACACAGCACAACATTCCCTAATAACACTTGCAATGCATTATGACTTCAAAGGTATGACTTTAAGTCTATGACATTATTATTTATTGATTTTATTTTGTTTTATTTCTTTGATCACCAACTGCCACGACAACACACTCGTTTTTTTTATGCAGTACTCCTGACGAACTTCACCAATTGACCGCATCGTACCGGCTCTTAAGCTAGCTTCTGTTGGAGCAGCAGGACAAGCTCGCCATCCCGCCCGCTGCTTTCCTGCATTATTGCTCACCAAAACCGTTCGCCGAAACAAAAATAGGTAAATATGTAACCTATTTACCATGGTATCTCTCCCCTGGGTGCCTTGTGTTTTGCGCCGGCTGCTCTTGATCTCCGTGAACGCACCCGCTGTCTCCAAACCTTGCAGAGCAGCACATTGAAGCGCTTGAAAACACAGCACAACATTCCCTAATAACACTTGCAATGCATTATGACTTCAAAGGTATGACTTTAAGTCTATGACATTATTATTTATTGATTTTATTTTGTTTTATTTCTTTGATCACCAACTGCCACGACAACACACTCGTTTTTTTATGCAGTACTCCTGACGAACTTCACCCATTGCACGCATGGTACCTGCTCTTAAGCTAGCTTGTGTTGGAGCAGCAGGACAAGCTCGCCATCCCGCCCACTGCTTTCCTGCATTAATGCTCACCAAAACACAACGCACCCAGGGGAGAGATACCATGGTAAATAGGTAACCTATTTACCATGGTATCCCTCCCCTGCGGCGGCTGCTCTTGATCTCCGGCTGCTCTTGATCTCCGTGAACGCACCCGCTGTCACATTGAAGCGCTTGAAAACACAGCACAACATTCCCTAATAACACTTGCAATGCATTATGACTTCAAAGGTATGACTTTAAGTCTATGACATTATTATTTATTGATTATATTTTGTTTTATTTCTTTGATCACCAACTGCCACGACAACACACTCGTTTTTTTATGCAGTACTCCTGACGAACATCACCCATTGCACGCATAGTACCGGCTCTTAAGCTAGCTTGTGTTGGAGCAGCAGGACAAGCTCGCCATCCCGCCCGCTGCTTTCCTGCATTAATGCTCACCAAAACACAACGCACCCAGGGGAGAGATACCATGGTAAATAGGTAACCTATTTACCATGGTATCCCTCCCCTGCGGCGGCTGCTCTTGATCGCCGTTTGCTCTTGATCTCCGTGAACGCACCCGCTGTCACATTGAAGCGCTTGAAAACACAGCACAACATTCCCTAATAACACTTGCAATGCATTATGACTTCAAAGGTATGACTTTAAGTCTATGACATTATTATTTATTGATTTTATTTTGTTTTATTTCTTTGATCACCAACTGCCACGACAACACACTCGTTTTTTTATGCAGTACTCCTGACGAACTTCACCCATTGCCCGCATCGTACCGGCTCTTAAGCTAGCTTGTGTTGGAGCAGCAGGACAAGCTCGCCATCCCGCCCGCTGCTTTCCTGCATTAATGCTCACCAAAACACAACGCACCCAGGGGAGAGATACCATGGTAAATAGGTAACCTATTTACCATGGTATCCCTCCCCTGCAGCGGCTGCTCTTGATCTCCGGCTGCTCTTGATCTCCGTGAACGCACCCGCTGTCACATTGAAGCGCTTGAAAACACAGCACAACATTCCCTAATAACACTTGCAATGCATTATGACTTCAAAGGTATGACTTTAAGTCTATGACATTATTATTTATTGATTTTATTTTGTTTTATTTCTTTGATCACCAACTGCCACGACAACACACTGGTTTTTTTTTATGCAGTACTCCTGACGAACTTCACCAATTGACCGCATCGTACCGGCTCTTAAGGTAGCTTGTGTTGGAGCAGAAGGACAAGCTCGCCATCCCGCCCGCTGCTTTCTTGCATTACTGCTCAACCAAACCGTTCGCCGAAACAAAAATAGGTAAATAGGTAACCTATTTACCATGGTATCTCTCCCCTGGGTGCCTTGTGTTTTGCGCCGGCTGCTCTTGATCTCCGTGAACGCACCCGCTGTCTCCAAACCTTGCAGAGCAGCACATTGAAGCGCTTGAAAACACAGCACAACATTCCCTAATAACACTTGCAATGCATTATGACTTCAAAGGTATGACTTTAAGTCTATGACATTATTATTTATTGATTATATTTTGTTTTATTTCTTTGATCACCAACTGCCACGACAACACACTCGTTTTTTTATGCAGTACTCCTGACGAACATCACCCATTGCACGCATAGTACCGGCTCTTAAGCTAGCTTGTGTTGGAGCAGCAGGACAAGCTCGCCATCCCGCCCGCTGCTTTCCTGCATTAATGCTCACCAAAACACAACGCACCCAGGGGAGAGATACCATGGTAAATAGGTAACCTATTTACCATGGTATCCCTCCCCTGCGGCGGCTGCTCTTGATCGCCGTTTGCTCTTGATCTCCGTGAACGCACCCGCTGTCACATTGAAGCGCTTGAAAACACAGCACAACATTCCCTAATAACACTTGCAATGCATTATGACTTCAAAGGTATGACTTTAAGTCTATGACATTATTATTTATTGATTTTATTTTGTTTTATTTCTTTGATCACCAACTGCCACGACAACACACTCGTTTTTTTTATGCAGTACTCCTGACGAACTTCACCAATTGACCGCATCGTACCGGCTCTTAAGCTAGCTTCTGTTGGAGCAGCAGGACAAGCTCGCCATCCCGCCCGCTGCTTTCCTGCATTATTGCTCACCAAAACCGTTCGCCGAAACAAAAATAGGTAAATATGTAACCTATTTACCATGGTATCTCTCCCCTGGGTGCCTTGTGTTTTGCGCCGGCTGCTCTTGATCTCCGTGAACGCACCCGCTGTCTCCAAACCTTGCAGAGCAGCACATTGAAGCGCTTGAAAACACAGCACAACATTCCCTAATAACACTTGCAATGCATTATGACTTCAAAGGTATGACTTTAAGTCTATGACATTATTATTTATTGATTTTATTTTGTTTTATTTCTTTGATCACCAACTGCCACGACAACACACTCGTTTTTTTATGCAGTACTCCTGACGAACTTCACCCATTGCACGCATGGTACCTGCTCTTAAGCTAGCTTGTGTTGGAGCAGCAGGACAAGCTCGCCATCCCGCCCGCTGCTTTCCTGCATTAATGCTCACCAAAACACAACGCACCCAGGGGAGAGATACCATGGTAAATAGGTAACCTATTTACCATGGAATCCCTCCCCTGCGGCGGCTGCTCTTGATCTCCGTTTGCTCTTGATCTCCGTGAACGCACCCGCTGTCTCCAAACCTTGCAGAGCAGCACATTGAAGCGCTTGAAAACACAGCACAACATTCCCTAATAACACTTGCAATGCATTATGACTTCAAAGGTATGACTTTAAGTCTATGACATTATTATTTATTGATTATATTTTGTTTTATTTCTTTGATCACCAACTGCCACGACAACACACTCGTTTTTTTATGCAGTACTCCTGACGAACTTCACCCATTGCCCGCATCGTACCGGCTCTTATGCTAGCTTGTGTTGGAGCAGCAGGACAAGCTCGCCATCCCGCCCGCTGCTTTCCTGCATTAATGCTCACCAAAACACAACGCACCCAGGGGAGAGATACCATGGTAAATAGGTAACCTATTTACCATGGTATCCCTCCCCTGCGGCGGCTGCTCTTGATCTCCGGCTGCTCTTGATCTCCGTGAACGCACCCGCTGTCACATTGAAGCGCTTGAAAACACAGCACAACATTCCCTAATAACACTTGCAATGCATTATGACTTCAAAGGTATGACTTTAAGTCTATGACATTATTATTTATTGATTTTATTTTGTTTTATTTCTTTGATCACCAATTGCCACGACAACACACTCGTTTTTTTATGCAGTACTCCTGACGAACTTCACCAATTGACCGCATCGTACCGGCTCTTAAGGTAGCTTCTGTTGGAGCAGCAGGACAAGCTCGCCATCCCGCCCGTTGCTTTCCTGCATTATTGCTCACCAAAACCGTTCGCCGAAACAAAAATAGGTAAATATGTAACCTATTTACCATGGTATCTCTCCCCTGGGTGCCTTGTGTTTTGCGCCGGCTGCTCTTGATCTCCGTGAACGCACCCGCTGTCTCCAAACCTTGCAGAGCAGCACATTGAAGCGCTTGAAAACACAGCACAACATTCCCTATAACACTTGCAATGCATTATGACTTCAAAGGTATGGCTTTAAGTCTATGACATTATTATTTATTGATTTTATTTTGTTTTATTTCTTTGATCACCAACTGCCACGACAACACACTCGTTTTTTTATGCAGTACTCCTGACGAACTTCACCCATTGCCCGCATCGTACCGGCTCTTAAGCTAGCTTGTGTTGGAGCAGCAGGACAAGCTCGCCATCCCGCCCGCTGCGTTCCTGCATTAATGCTCACCAAAACACAACGCACCCAGGGGAGAGATACCATGGTAAATAGGTAACCTATTTACCATGGTATCCCTCCCCTGCGGCGGCTGCTCTTGATCTCCGGCTGCTCTTGATCTCCTTGAACGCACCCGCTGTCACATTGAAGCGCTTGAAAACACAGCACAACATTCCCTAATAACACTTGCAATGCATTATGACTTCAAAGGTATGACTTTAAGTCTATGACATTATTATTTATTGATTTTATTTTGTTTTATTTCTTTGATCACCAACTGCCACGACAACACACTCGTTTTTTTATGCAGTACTCCTGACGAACTTCACCAATTGACCGCATCGTACCGGCTCTTAAGGTAGCTTGTGTTGGAGCAGCAGGACAAGCTCGCCATCCCGCCCGCTGCTTTCTTGCATTACTGCTCAACCAAACCGTTCGCCGAAACAAAAATAGGTAAATAGGTAACCTATTTACCATGGTATCTCTCCCCTGGGTGCCTTGTGTTTTGCGCCGGCTGCTCTTGATCTCCGTGAACGCACCCGCTGTCTCCAAACCTTGCAGAGCAGCACATTGAAGCGCTTGAAAACACAGCACAACATTCCCTAATAACACTTGCAATGCATTATGACTTCAAAGGTATGACTTTAAGTCTATGACATTATTATTTATTGATTATATTTTGTTTTATTTCTTTGATCACCAACTGCCACGACAACACACTCGTTTTTTTATGCAGTACTCCTGACGAACATCACCCATTGCACGCATCGTACCGGCTCTTAAGCTAGCTTGTGTTGGAGCAGCAGGACAAGCTCGCCATCCCGCCCGCTGCTTTCCTGCATTAATGCTCACCAAAACACAACGCACCCAGGGGAGAGATACCATGGTAAATAGGTAACCTATTTACCATGGTATCCCTCCCCTGCGGCGGCTGCTCTTGATCTCCGTTTGCTCTTGATCTCCGTGAACGCACCCGCTGTCACATTGAAGCGCTTGAAAACACAGCACAACATTCCCTAATAACACTTGCAATGCATTATGACTTCAAAGGTATGACTTTAAGTCTATGACATTATTATTTATTGATTTTATTTTGTTTTATTTCTTTGATCACCAACTGCCACGACAACACACTCGTTTTTTTTATGCAGTACTCCTGACGAACTTCACCAATTGACCGCATCGTACCGGCTCTTAAGCTAGCTTCTGTTGGAGCAGCAGGACAAGCTCGCCATCCCGCCCGCTGCTTTCCTGCATTATTGCTCACCAAAACCGTTCGCCGAAACAAAAATAGGTAAATATGTAACCTATTTACCATGGTATCTCTCCCCTGGGTGCCTTGTGTTTTGCGCCGGCTGCTCTTGATCTCCGTGAACGCACCCGCTGTCTCCAAACCTTGCAGAGCAGCACATTGAAGCGCTTGAAAACACAGCACAACATTCCCTAATAACACTTGCAATGCATTATGACTTCAAAGGTATGACTTTAAGTCTATGACATTATTATTTATTGATTTTATTTTGTTTTATTTCTTTGATCACCAACTGCCACGACAACACACTCGTTTTTTTATGCAGTACTCCTGACGAACTTCACCCATTGCACGCATGGTACCTGCTCTTAAGCTAGCTTGTGTTGGAGCAGCAGGACAAGCTCGCCATCCCGCCCGCTGCTTTCCTGCATTAATGCTCACCAAAACACAACGCACCCAGGGGAGAGATACCATGGTAAATAGGTAACCTATTTACCATGGAATCCCTCCCCTGCGGCGGCTGCTCTTGATCTCCGTTTGCTCTTGATCTCCGTGAACGCACCCGCTGTCTCCAAACCTTGCAGAGCAGCACATTGAAGCGCTTGAAAACACAGCACAACATTCCCTAATAACACTTGCAATGCATTATGACTTCAAAGGTATGACTTTAAGTCTATGACATTATTATTTATTGATTATATTTTGTTTTATTTCTTTGATCACCAACTGCCACGACAACACACTCGTTTTTTTATGCAGTACTCCTGACGAACTTCACCCATTGCCCGCATCGTACCGGCTCTTATGCTAGCTTGTGTTGGAGCAGCAGGACAAGCTCGCCATCCCGCCCGCTGCTTTCCTGCATTAATGCTCACCAAAACACAACGCACCCAGGGGAGAGATACCATGGTAAATAGGTAACCTATTTACCATGGTATCCCTCCCCTGCGGCGGCTGCTCTTGATCTCCGGCTGCTCTTGATCTCCGTGAACGCACCCGCTGTCACATTGAAGCGCTTGAAAACACAGCACAACATTCCCTAATAACACTTGCAATGCATTATGACTTCAAAGGTATGACTTTAAGTCTATGACATTATTATTTATTGATTTTATTTTGTTTTATTTCTTTGATCACCAATTGCCACGACAACACACTCGTTTTTTTATGCAGTACTCCTGACGAACTTCACCAATTGACCGCATCGTACCGGCTCTTAAGGTAGCTTCTGTTGGAGCAGCAGGACAAGCTCGCCATCCCGCCCGTTGCTTTCCTGCATTATTGCTCACCAAAACCGTTCGCCGAAACAAAAATAGGTAAATATGTAACCTATTTACCATGGTATCTCTCCCCTGGGTGCCTTGTGTTTTGCGCCGGCTGCTCTTGATCTCCGTGAACGCACCCGCTGTCTCCAAACCTTGCAGAGCAGCACATTGAAGCGCTTGAAAACACAGCACAACATTCCCTATAACACTTGCAATGCATTATGACTTCAAAGGTATGGCTTTAAGTCTATGACATTATTATTTATTGATTTTATTTTGTTTTATTTCTTTGATCACCAACTGCCACGACAACACACTCGTTTTTTTATGCAGTACTCCTGACGAACTTCACCCATTGCCCGCATCGTACCGGCTCTTAAGCTAGCTTGTGTTGGAGCAGCAGGACAAGCTCGCCATCCCGCCCGCTGCGTTCCTGCATTAATGCTCACCAAAACACAACGCACCCAGGGGAGAGATACCATGGTAAATAGGTAACCTATTTACCATGGTATCCCTCCCCTGCGGCGGCTGCTCTTGATCTCCGGCTGCTCTTGATCTCCTTGAACGCACCCGCTGTCACATTGAAGCGCTTGAAAACACAGCACAACATTCCCTAATAACACTTGCAATGCATTATGACTTCAAAGGTATGACTTTAAGTCTATGACATTATTATTTATTGATTTTATTTTGTTTTATTTCTTTGATCACCAACTGCCACGACAACACACTCGTTTTTTTATGCAGTACTCCTGACGAACTTCACCAATTGACCGCATCGTACCGGCTCTTAAGGTAGCTTGTGTTGGAGCAGCAGGACAAGCTCGCCATCCCGCCCGCTGCTTTCTTGCATTACTGCTCAACCAAACCGTTCGCCGAAACAAAAATAGGTAAATAGGTAACCTATTTACCATGGTATCTCTCCCCTGGGTGCCTTGTGTTTTGCGCCGGCTGCTCTTGATCTCCGTGAACGCACCCGCTGTCTCCAAACCTTGCAGAGCAGCACATTGAAGCGCTTGAAAACACAGCACAACATTCCCTAATAACACTTGCAATGCATTATGACTTCAAAGGTATGACTTTAAGTCTATGACATTATTATTTATTGATTATATTTTGTTTTATTTCTTTGATCACCAACTGCCACGACAACACACTCGTTTTTTTATGCAGTACTCCTGACGAACATCACCCATTGCACGCATCGTACCGGCTCTTAAGCTAGCTTGTGTTGGAGCAGCAGGACAAGCTCGCCATCCCGCCCGCTGCTTTCCTGCATTAATGCTCACCAAAACACAACGCACCCAGGGGAGAGATACCATGGTAAATAGGTAACCTATTTACCATGGTATCCCTCCCCTGCGGCGGCTGCTCTTGATCTCCGGCTGCTCTTGATCTCCGTGAACGCACCCGCTGTCACATTGAAGCGCTTGAAAACACAGCACAACATTCCCTAATAACACTTGCAATGCATTATGACTTCAAAGGTATGACTTTAAGTCTATGACATTATTATTTATTGATTTTATTTTGTTTTATTTCTTTGATCACCAACTGCCACGACAACACACTCGTTTTTTTTATGCAGTACTCCTGACGAACTTCACCAATTGACCGCATCGTACCGGCTCTTAAGCTAGCTTCTGTTGGAGCAGCAGGACAAGCTCGCCATCCCGCCCGCTGCTTTCCTGCATTATTGCTCACCAAAACCGTTCGCCGAAACAAAAATAGGTAAATATGTAACCTATTTACCATGGTATCTCTCCCCTGGGTGCCTTGTGTTTTGCGCCGGCTGCTCTTGATCTCTGTGAACGCACCCGCTGTCTCCAAACCTTGCAGAGCAGCACATTGAAGCGCTTGAAAACACAGCACAACATTCCCTAATAACACTTGCAATGCATTATGACTTCAAAGGTATGACTTTAAGTCTATGACATTATTATTTATTGATTTTATTTTGTTTTATTTCTTTGATCACCAACTGCCACGACAACACACTCGTTTTTTTATGCAGTACTCCTGACGAACTTCACCCATTGCACGCATGGTACCTGCTCTTAAGCTAGCTTGTGTTGGAGCAGCAGGACAAGCTCGCCATCCCGCCCGCGGCTTTCCTGCATTAATGCTCACCAAAACACAACGCACCCAGGGGAGAGATACCATGGTAAATAGGTAACCTATTTACCATGGTATCCCTCCCCTGCGGCGGCTGCTCTTGATCTCCGTTTGCTCTTGATCTCCGTGAACGCACCCGCTGTCTCCAAACCTTGCAGAGCAGCACATTGAAGCGCTTGAAAACACAGCACAACATTCCCTAATAACACTTGCAATGCATTATGACTTCAAAGGTATGACTTTAAGTCTATGACATTATTATTTATTGATTTTATTTTGTTTTATTTCTTTGATCACCAACTGCCACGACAACACACTCGTTTTTTTATGCAGTACTCCTGAGGAACTTCACCCATTGCCCGCATCGTACCGGCTCTTAAGCTAGCTTGTGTTGGAGCAGCAGGACAAGCTCGCCATCCCGCCCGCTGCTTTCCTGCATTAATGCTCACCAAAACACAACGCACCCAGGGGAGAGATACCATGGTAAATAGGTAACCTATTTACCATGGTATCCCTCCCCTGCGGCAGCTGCTCTTGATCTCCGTTTGCTCTTGATCTCCGTGAACGCACCCGCTGTCTCCAAACCTTGCAGAGCAGCACATTGAAGCGCTTGAAAACACAGCACAACATTCCCTAATAACACTTGCAATGCATTATGACTTCAAAGGTATGACTTTAAGTCTATGACATTATTATTTATTGATTATATTTTGTTTTATTTCTTTGATCACCAACTGCCACGACAACACACTCGTTTTTTTATGCAGTACTCCTGACGAACTTCACCCATTGCACGCATCGTACCGGCTCTTAAGCTAGCTTGTGTTGGAGCAGCAGGACAAGCTCGCCATCCCGCCCGCTGCTTTCCTGCATTAATGCTCACCAAAACACAACGCACCCAGGGGAGAGATACCATGGTAAATAGGTAACCTATTTACCATGGTATCCCTCCCCTGCGGCGGCTGCTCTTGATCTCCGTTTGCTCTTGATCTCCGTGAACGCACCCGCTGTCACATTGAAGCGCTTGAAAACACAGCACAACATTCCCTAATAACACTTGCAATGCATTATGACTTCAAAGGTATGACTTTAAGTCTATGACATTATTATTTATTGATTTTATTTTGTTTTATTTCTTTGATCACCAACTGCCACGACAACACACTCGTTTTTTTTATGCAGTACTCCTGACGAACTTCACCAATTGACCGCATCGTACCGGCTCTTAAGCTAGCTTCTGTTGGAGCAGCAGGACAAGCTCGCCATCCCGCCCGCTGCTTTCCTGCATTATTGCTCACCAAAACCGTTCGCCGAAACAAAAATAGGTAAATATGTAACCTATTTACCATGGTATCTCTCCCCTGGGTGCCTTGTGTTTTGCGCCGGCTGCTCTTGATCTCCGTGAACGCACCCGCTGTCTCCAAACCTTGCAGAGCAGCTCATTGAAGCGCTTGAAAACACAGCACAACATTCCCTAATAACACTTGCAATGCATTATGACTTCAAAGGTATGACTTTAAGTCTATGACATTATTATTTATTGATTTTATTTTGTTTTATTTCTTTGATCACCAACTGCCACGACAACACACTCGTTTTTTTATGCAGTACTCCTGACGAACTTCACCCATTGCCCGCATGGTACCGGCTCTTATGCTAGCTTGTGTTGGTGCAGCAGGACAAGCTCGCCATCCCGCCCGCTGCTTTCCTGCATTATTGCTCACCAAAACACAACGCACCCAGGGGAGAGATACCATGGTAAATAGGTAACCTATTTACCATGGTATCCCTCCCCTGCGGCGGCTGCTCTTGATCTCCGTTTGCTCTTGATCTCCGTGAACGCACCCGCTGTCTCCAAACCTTGCAGAGCAGCACATTGAAGCGCTTGAAAACACAGCACAACATTCCCTAATAACACTTGCAATGCATTATGACTTCAAAGGTATGACTTTAAGTCTATGACATTATTATTTATTGATTTTATTTTGTTTTATTTCTTTGATCACCAACTGCCACGACAACACACTCGTTTTTTTATGCAGTACTCCTGACGAACTTCACCAATTGACCGCATCGTACCGGCTCTTAAGGTAGCTTATGTTGGAGCAGCAGGACAAGCTCGCCATCCCGCCCGCTGCTTTCTTGCATTACTGCTCACCAAAACCGTTCGCCGAAACAAAAATAGGTAAATAGGCAACCTATTTACCATGGTATCTCTCCCCTGGGTGCCTTGTGTTTTGCGCCGGCTGCTCTTGATCTCCGTGAACGCACCCGCTGTCTCCAAACCTTGCAGAGCAGCACATTGAAGCGCTTGAAAACACAGCACAACATTCCCTAATAACACTTGCAATGCATTATGACTTCAAAGGTATGACTTTAAGTCTATGACATTATTATTTATTGATTTTATTTTGTTTTATTTCTTTGATCACCAACTGCCACGACAACACACTCGTTTTTTTATGCAGTACTCCTGACGAACTTCACCAATTGACCGCATCGTACCGGCTCTTAAGGTAGCTTGTGTTGGAGCAGCAGGACAAGCTCGCCATCCCGCCCGCTGCTTTCTTGCATTACTGCTCAACCAAACCGTTCGCCGAAACAAAAATAGGTAAATAGGTAACCTATTTACCATGGTATCTCTCCCCTGGGTGCCTTGTGTTTTGCGCCGGCTGCTCTTGATCTCCGTGAACGCACCCGCTGTCTCCAAACCTTGCAGAGCAGTACATTGAAGCGCTTGAAAACACAGCACAACATTCTCTAATAACACTTGCAATGCATTATGACTTCAAAGGTATGACTTTAAGTCTATGACATTATTATTTATTGATTATATTTTGTTTTATTTCTTTGATCACCAACTGCCACTACAACACACTCGTTTTTTTATGCAGTACTCCTGACGAACATCACCCATTGCACGCATCGTACCGGCTCTTAAGCTAGCTTGTGTTGGAGCAGCAGGACAAGCTCGCCATCCCGCCCGCTGCTTTCCTGCATTAATGCTCACCAAAACACAACGCACCCAGGGGAGAGATACCATGGTAAATAGGTAACCTATTTACCATGGTATCCCTCCCCTGCGGCGGCTGCTCTTGATCGCCGTTTGCTCTTGATCTCCGTGAACGCACCCGCTGTCACATTGAAGCGCTTGAAAACACAGCACAACATTCCCTAATAACACTTGCAATGCATTATGACTTCAAAGGTATGACTTTAAGTCTATGACATTATTATTTATTGATTTTATTTTGTTTTATTTCTTTGATCACCAACTGCCACGACAACACACTCGTTTTTTTTATGCAGTACTCCTGACGAACTTCACCAATTGACCGCATCGTACCGGCTCTTAAGGTAGCTTCTGTTGGAGCAGCAGGACAAGCTCGCCATCCCGCCCGCTGCTTTCCTGCATTAATGCTCACCAAAACACAACGCACCCAGGGGAGAGATACCATGGTAAATAGGTAACCTATTTACCATGGTATCCCTCCCCTGCGGCGGCTGCTCTTGATCTCCATTTGCTCTTGATCTCCGTGAACGCACCCGCTGTCTCCAAACCTTGCAGAGCAGCACATTGAAGCGCTTGAAAACACAGCACAACATTCCCTAATAACACTTGCAATGCATTATGACTTCAAAGGTATGACTTTAAGTCTATGACATTATTATTTATTGATTTTATTTTGTTTTATTTCTTTGATCACCAACTGCCACGACAACACACTCGTTTTTTTATGCAGTACTCCTGACGAACTTCACCAATTGACCGCATCGTACCGGCTCTTTAGGTAGCTTGTGTTGGAGCAGCAGGACAAGCTCGCCATCCCGCCCGCTGCTTTCCTGCATTAATGCTCACCAAAACACAACGCACCCAGGGGAGAGATACCATGGTAAATAGGTAACCTATTTACCATGGTATCCCTCCCCTGCGGCGGCTGCTCTTGATCTCCGGCTGCTCTTGATCTCCGTGAACGCACCCGCTGTCACATTGAAGCGCTTGAAAACACAGCACAACATTCCCTAATAACACTTGCAATGCATTATGACTTCAAAGGTATGACTTTAAGTCTATGACATTATTATTTATTGATTTTATTTTGTTTTATTTCTTTGATCACCAACTGCCACGACAACACACTCGTTTTTTTATGCAGTACTCCTGACGAACTTCACCCATTGCCCGCATGGTACCGGCTCTTATGCTAGCTTGTGTTGGTGCAGCAGGACAAGCTCGCCATCCCGCCCGCTGCTTTCCTGCATTAATGCTCACCAAAACACAACGCACCCAGGGGAGAGATACCATGGTAAATAGGTAACCTATTTACCATGGTATCCCTCCCCTGCGGCGGCTGCTCTTGATCTCCGTTTGCTCTTGATCTCCGTGAACGCACCCGCTGTCTCCAAACCTTGCAGAGCAGCACATTGAAGCGCTTGAAAACACAGCACAACATTCCCTAATAACATTTGCAATGCATTATGACTTCAAAGGTATGACTTTAAGTCTATGACATTATTATTTATTGATTTTATTTTGTTTTATTTCTTTGATCACCAACTGCCACGACAACACACTCGTTTTTTTATGCAGTACTCCTGACGAACTTCACCAATTGACCGCATCGTACCGGCTCTTAAGGTAGCTTATGTTGGAGCAGCAGGACAAGCTCGCCATCCCGCCCGCTGCTTTCTTGCATTACTGCTCACCAAAACCGTTCGCCGAAACAAAAATAGGTAAATAGGCAACCTATTTACCATGGTATCTCTCCCCTGGGTGCCTTGTGTTTTGCGCCGGCTGCTCTTGATCTCCGTGAACGCACCCGCTGTCTCCAAACCTTGCAGAGCAGCACATTGAAGCGCTTGAAAACACAGCACAACATTCCCTAATAACACTTGCAATGCATTATGACTTCAAAGGTATGACTTTAAGTCTATGACATTATTATTTATTGATTTTATTTTGTTTTATTTCTTTGATCACCAACTGCCACGACAACACACTCGTTTTTGTATGCAGTACTCCTGACGAACTTCACCAATTGACCGCATCGTACCGGCTCTTAAGGTAGCTTCTGTTGGAGCAGCAGGACAAGCTCGCCATCCCGCCCGCTGCTTTCCTGCATTATTGCTCACCAAAACCGTTCGCCGAAACAAAAATAGGTAAATATGTAACCTATTTACCATGGTATCTCTCCCCTGGGTGCCTTGTGTCTTGCGCCGGCTGCTCTTGATCTCCGTGAACGCACCCGCTGTCTCCAAACCTTGCAGAGCAGCACATTGAAGCGCTTGAAAACACAGCACAACATTCCCTAATAACACTTGCAATGCATTATGACTTCAAAGGTATGGCTTTAAGTCTATGACATTATTATTTATTGATTTTATTTTGTTTTATTTCTTTGATCACCAACTGCCACGACAACACACTCGTTTTTTTATGCAGTACTCCTGACGAACTTCACCCATTGCCCGCATCGTACCGGCTCTTAAGCTAGCTTGTGTTGGAGCAGCAGGACAAGCTCGCCATCCCGCCCGCTGCTTTCCTGCATTAATGCTCACCAAAACACAACGCACCCAGGGGAGAGATACCATGGTAAATAGGTAACCTATTTACCATGGTATCCCTCCCCTGCGGCGGCTGCTCTTGATCTCCGGCTGCTCTGGATCTCCGTGAACGCACCCGCTGTCTCCAAACCTTGCAGAGCAGCACATTGAAGCGCTTGAAAACACAGCACAACATTCCCTAATAACACTTGCAATGCATTATGACTTCAAAGGTATGACTTTAAGTCTATGACATTATTATTTATTGATTATATTTTGTTTTATTTCTTTGATCACCAACTGCCACGACAACACACTCGTTTTTTTTTATGCAGTACTCCTGACGAACTTCACCAATTGACCGCATCATACCGGCTCTTAAGGTAGCTTCTGTTGGAGCAGCAGGACAAGCTCGCCATCCCGCCCGCTGCTTTCTTGCATTACTGCTCAACCAAACCGTTCGCCGAAACAAAAATAGGTAAATAGGTAACCTATTTACCATGGTATCTCTCCCCTGGGTGCCTTGTGTTTTGCGCCGGCTGCTCTTGATCTCCGTGAACGCACCTGCTGTCTCCAAACCTTGCAGAGCAGCACATTGAAGCGCTTGAAAACACAGCACAACATTCCCTAATAACACTTGCAATGCATTATGACTTCAAAGGTATGACTTTAAGTCTATGACATTATTATTTATTGATTATATTTTGTTTTATTTCTTTGATCACCAACTGCCACGACAACACACTCGTTTTTTTATGCAGTACTCCTGACGAACATCACCCATTGCACGCATCGTACCGGCTCTTAAGCTAGCTTGTGTTGGAGCAGCAGGACAAGCTCGCCATCCCGCCCGCTGCTTTCCTGCATTAATGCTCACCAAAACACAACGCACCCAGGGGAGAGATAACCTATTTACCATGGTATCCCTCCCCTGCGGCGGCTGCTCTTGATCGCCGTTTGCTCTTGATCTCCGTGAACGCACCCGCTGTCACATTGAAGCGCTTGAAAACACAGCACAACATTCCCTAATAACACTTGCAATGCATTATGACTTCAAAGGTATGACTTTAAGTCTATGACATTATTATTTATTGATTTTATTTTGTTTTATTTCTTTGATCACCAACTGCCACGACAACACACTCGTTTTTTTTATGCAGTACTCCTGACGAACTTCACCAATTGACCGCATCATATCGGCTCTTAAGGTAGCTTCTGTTGGAGCAGCAGGACAAGCTCGCCATCCCGCCCGCTGCTTTCCTGCATTAATGCTCACCAAAACACAACGCACCCAGGGGAGAGATACCATGGTAAATAGGTAACCTATTTACCATGGTATCCCTCCCCTGCGGCGGCTGCTCTTGATCTCCGTTTGCTCTTGATCTCCGTGAACGCACCCGCTGTCTCCAAACCTTGCAGAGCAGCACATTGAAGCGCTTGAAAACACAGCACAACATTCCCTAATAACACTTGCAATGCATTATGACTTCAAAGGTATGACTTTAAGTCTATGACATTATTATTTATTGATTTTATTTTGTTTTATTTCTTTGATCACCAACTGCCACGACAACACACTCGTTTTTTTATGCAGTACTCCTGACGAACTTCACCAATTGACCGCATCGTACCGGCTCTTTAGGTAGCTTGTGTTGGAGCAGCAGGACAAGCTCGCCATCCCGCCCGCTGCTTTCCTGCATTAATGCTCACCAAAACACAACGCACCCAGGGGAGAGATACCATGGTAAATAGGTAACCTATTTACCATGGTATCCCTCCCCTGCGGCGGCTGCTCTTGATCTCCGGCTGCTCTTGATCTCCGTGAACGCACCCGCTGTCACATTGAAGCGCTTGAAAACACAGCACAACATTCCCTAATAACACTTGCAATGCATTATGACTTCAAAGGTATGACTTTAAGTCTATGACATTATTATTTATTGATTTTATTTTGTTTTATTTCTTTGATCACCAACTGCCACGACAACACACTCGTTTTTTTATGCAGTACTCCTGACGAACTTCACCAATTGACCGCATCGTACCGGCTCTAAAGGTAGCTTGTGTTGGAGCAGCAGGACAAGCTCGCCATCCCGCCCGCTGCTTTCTTGCATTACTGCTCAACCAAACCGTTCGCCGAAACAAAAATAGGTAAATAGGTAACCTATTTACCATGGTATCTCTCCCCTGGGTGCCATTTGTTTTGCGCCGGCTGCTCCTGATCTCCGTGAACGCACCCGCTGTCTCCAAACCTTGCAGAGCAGCACATTGAAGCGCTTGAAAACACAGCACAACATTCCCTAATAACACTTGCAATGCATTATGACTTCAAAGGTATGACTTTAAGTCTATGACATTATTATTTATTGATTATATTTTGTTTTATTTCTTTGATCACCAACTGCCACGACAACACACTCGTTTTTTTATGCAGTACTCCTGACGAACATCACCCATTGCACGCATCGTACCGGCTCTTAAGCTAGCTTGTGTTGGAGCAGCAGGACAAGCTCGCCATCCCGCCCGCTGCTTTCCTGCATTAGCTCACCAAAACACAACGCACCCAGGGGAGAGATACCATGGTAAATAGGTAACCTATTTACCATGGTATCCCTCCCCTGCGGCGGCTGCTCTTGATCGCCGTTTGCTCTTGATCTCCGTGAACGCACCCGCTGTCACATTGAAGCGCTTGAAAACACAGCACAACATTCCCTAATAACACTTGCAATGCATTATGACTTCAAAGGTATGACTTTAAGTCTATGACATTATTATTTATTGATTTTATTTTGTTTTATTTCTTTGATCACCAACTGCCACGACAACACACTCGTTTTTTTTAGGCAGTACTCCTGACGAACTTCACCAATTGACCGCATCGTACCGGCTCTTAAGGTAGCTTCTGTTGGAGCAGCAGGACAAGCTCGCCATCCCGCCCGCTGCTTTCCTGCATTAATGCTCACCAAAACACAACGCACCCAGGGGAGAGATACCATGGTAAATAGGTAACCTATTTACCATGGTATCCCTCCCCTGCGGCGGCTGCTCTTGATCTCCATTTGCTCTTGATCTCCGTGAACGCACCCGCTGTCTCCAAACCTTGCAGAGCAGCACATTGAAGCGCTTGAAAACACAGCACAACATTCCCTAATAACACTTGCAATGCATTATGACTTCAAAGGTATGACTTTAAGTCTATGACATTATTATTTATTGATTTTATTTTGTTTTATTTCTTTGATCACCAACTGCCACGACAACACACTCGTTTTTTTATGCAGTACTCCTGACGAACTTAACCAATTGACCGCATCGTACCGGCTCTTTAGGTAGCTTGTGTTGGAGCAGCAGGACAAGCTCGCCATCCCGCCCGCTGCTTTCCTGCATTAATGCTCACCAAAACACAACGCACCCAGGGGAGAGATACCATGGTAAATAGGTAACCTATTTACCATGGTATCCCTCCCCTGCGGCGGCTGCTCTTGATCTCCGGCTGCTCTTGATCTCCGTGAACGCACCCGCTGTCACATTGAAGCGCTTGAAAACACAGCACAACATTCCCTAATAACACTTGCAATGCATTATGACTTCAAAGGTATGACTTTAAGTCTATGACATTATTATTTATTGATTTTATTTTGTTTTATTTCTTTGATCACCAACTGCCACGACAACACACTCGTTTTTGTATGCAGTACTCCTGACGATCTTCACCAATTGACCGCATCGTACCGGCTCTTAAGGTAGCTTCTGTTGGAGCAGCAGGACAAGCTCGCCATCCCGCCCGCTGCTTTCCTGCATTATTGCTCACCAAAACCGTTCGCCGAAACAAAAATAGGTAAATATGTAACCTATTTACCATGGTATCTCTCCCCTGGGTGCCTTGTGTTTTGCGCCGGCTGCTCTTGATCTCCGTGAACGCACCCGCTGTCTCCAAACCTTGCAGAGCAGCACATTGAAGCGCTTGAAAACACAGCACAACATTCCCTAATAACACTTGCAATGCATTATGACTTCAAAGGTATGGCTTTAAGTCTATGACATTATTATTTATTGATTTTATTTTGTTTTATTTCTTTGATCACCAACTGCCACGACAACACACTCGTTTTTTTATGCAGTACTCCTGACGAACTTCACCCATTGCCCGCATCGTACCGGCTCTTAAGCTAGCTTGTGTTGGAGCAGCAGGACAAGCTCGCCATCACGCCCGCTGCTTTCCTGCATTAATGCTCACCAAAACACAACGCACCCAGGGGAGAGATACCATGGTAAATAGGTAACCTATTTACCATGGTATCCCTCCCCTGCGGCGGCTGCTCTTGATCTCCGGCTGCTCTGGATCTCCGTGAACGCACCCGCTGTCTCCAAACCTTGCAGAGCAGCACATTGAAGCGCTTGAAAACACAGCACAACATTCCCTAATAACACTTGCAATGCATTATGACTTCAAAGGTATGGCTTTAAGTCTATGACATTATTATTTATTGATTTTATTTTGTTTTATTTCTTTGATCACCAACTGCCACGACAACACACTCGTTTTTTTATGCAGTACTCCTGACGAACTTCACCCATTGCCCGCATCGTACCGGCTCTTAAGCTAGCTTGTGTTGGAGCAGCAGGACAAGCTCGCCATCCCGCCCGCTGCTTTCCTGCATTAATGCTCACCAAAACACAACGCACCCAGGGGAGAGATACCATGGTAAATAGGTAACCTATTTACCATGGTATCCCTCCCCTGCGGCGGCTGCTCTTGATCTCCGGCTGCTCTGGATCTCCGTGAACGCACCCGCTGTCTCCAAACCTTGCAGAGCAGCACATTGAAGCGCTTGAAAACACAGCACAACATTCCCTAATAACACTTGCAATGCATTATGACTTCAAAGGTATGACTTTAAGTCTATGACATTATTATTTATTGATTATATTTTGTTTTATTTCTTTGATCACCAACTGCCACGACAACACACTCGTTTTTTTATGCAGTACTCCTGACGAACATCACCCATTGCACGCATCGTACCGGCTCTTAAGCTAGCTTGTGTTGGAGCAGCAGGACAAGCTCGCCATCCCGCCCGCTGCTTTCCTGCATTAATGCTCACCAAAACACAACGCACCCAGGGGAGAGATACCATGGTAAATAGGTAACCTATTTACCATGGTATCCCTCCCCTGCGGCGGCTGCTCTTGATCGCCGTTTGCTCTTGATCTCCGTGAACGCACCCGCTGTCACATTGAAGCGCTTGAAAACACAGCACAACATTCCCTAATAACACTTGCAATGCATTATGACTTCAAAGGTATGACTTTAAGTCTATGACATTATTATTTATTGATTTTATTTTGTTTTATTTCTTTGATCACCAACTGCCACGACAACACACTCGTTTTTTTTAGGCAGTACTCCTGACGAACTTCACCAATTGACCGCATCGTACCGGCTCTTAAGGTAGCTTCTGTTGGAGCAGCAGGACAAGCTCGCCATCCCGCCCGCTGCTTTCCTGCATTAATGCTCACCAAAACACAACGCACCCAGGGGAGAGATACCATGGTAAATAGGTAACCTATTTACCATGGTATCCCTCCCCTGCGGCGGCTGCTCTTGATCTCCGTTTGCTCTTGATCTCCGTGAACGCACCCGCTGTCTCCAAACCTTGCAGAGCAGCACATTGAAGCGCTTGAAAACACAGCACAACATTCCCTAATAACACTTGCAATGCATTATGACTTCAAAGGTATGACTTTAAGTCTATGACATTATTATTTATTGATTTTATTTTGTTTTATTTCTTTGATCACCAACTGCCACGACAACACACTCGTTTTTTTATGCAGTACTCCTGACGAACTTCACCAATTGACCGCATCGTACCGGCTCTTTAGGTAGCTTGTGTTGGAGCAGCAGGACAAGCTCGCCATCCCGCCCGCTGCTTTCCTGCATTAATGCTCACCAAAACACAACGCACCCAGGGGAGAGATACCATGGTAAATAGGTAACCTATTTACCATGGTATCCCTCCCCTGCGGCGGCTGCTCTTGATCTCCGTTTGCTCTTGATCTCCGTGAACGCACCCGCTGTCTCCAAACCTTGCAGAGCAGCACATTGAAGCGCTTGAAAACACAGCACAACATTCCCTAATAACACTTGCAATGCATTATGACTTCAAAGGTATGACTTTAAGTCTATGACATTATTATTTATTGATTTTATTTTGTTTTTATTTCTTTGATCACCAACTGCCACGACAACACACTCGTTTTTTTATGCTGTACTCCTGACGAACTTCACCAATTGACCGCATCGTACCGGCTCTTTAGGTAGCTTGTGTTGGAGCAGCAGGACAAGCTCGCCATCCCGCCCGCTGCTTTCCTGCATTAATGCTCACCAAAACACAACGCACCCAGGGGAGAGATACCATGGTAAATAGGTAACCTATTTACCATGGTATCCCTCCCCTGCGGCGGCTGCTCTTGATCTCCGGCTGCTCTTGATCTCCGTGAACGCACCCGCTGTCACATTGAAGCGCTTGAAAACACAGCACAACATTCCCTAATAACACTTGCAATGCATTATGACTTCAAAGGTATGACTTTAAGTCTATGACATTATTATTTATTGATTTTATTTTGTTTTATTTCTTTGATCACCAACTGCCACGACAACACACTCGTTTTTTTATGCAGTACTCCTGACGAACTTCACCCATTGCCCGCATGGTACCGGCTCTTATGCTAGCTTGTGTTGGTGCAGCAGGACAAGCTCGCCATCCCGCCCGCTGCTTTCCTGCATTAATGCTCACCAAAACACAACGCACCCAGGGGAGAGATACCATGGTAAATAGGTAACCTATAAATAGGTAACCTATTTACCATGGTATCCCTCCCCTGCGGCGGCTGCTCTTGATCTCCGTTTGCTCTTGATCTCCGTGAACGCACCCGCTGTCTCCAAACCTTGCAGAGCAGCACATTGAAGCGCTTGAAAACACAGCACAACATTCCCTAATAACACTTGCAATGCATTATGACTTCAAAGGTATGACTTTAAGTCTATGACATTATTATTTATTGATTTTATTTTGTTTTATTTCTTTGATCACCAACTGCCACGACAACACACTCGTTTTTTTATGCAGTACTCCTGACGAACTTCACCAATTGACCGCATCGTACCGGCTCTTAAGGTAGCTTATGTTGGAGCAGCAGGACAAGCTCGCCATCCCGCCCGCTGCTTTCTTGCATTACTGCTCACCAAAACCGTTCGCCGAAACAAAAATAGGTAAATAGGCAACCTATTTACCATGGTATCTCTCCCCTGGGTGCCTTGTGTTTTGCGCCGGCTGCTCTTGATCTCCGTGAACGCACCCGCTGTCTCCAAACCTTGCAGAGCAGCACATTGAAGCGCTTGAAAACACAGCACAACATTCCCTAATAACACTTGCAATGCATTATGACTTCAAAGGTATGACTTTAAGTCTATGACATTATTATTTATTGATTTTATTTTGTTTTATTTCTTTGATCACCAACTGCCACGACAACACACTCGTTTTTGTATGCAGTACTCCTGACGAACTTCACCAATTGACCGCATCGTACCGGCTCTTAAGGTAGCTTCTGTTGGAGCAGCAGGACAAGCTCGCCATCCCGCCCGCTGCTTTCCTGCATTATTGCTCACCAAAACCGTTCGCCGAAACAAAAATAGGTAAATATGTAACCTATTTACCATGGTATCTCTCCCCTGGGTGCCTTGTGTTTTGCGCCGGCTGCTCTTGATCTCCGTGAACGCACCCGCTGTCTCCAAACCTTGCAGAGCAGCACATTGAAGCGCTTGAAAACACAGCACAACATTCCCTAATAACACTTGCAATGCATTATGACTTCAAAGGTATGGCTTTAAGTCTATGAAATTATTATTTATTGATTTTATTTTGTTTTATTTTTTTGATCACCAACTGCCACGACAACACACTCGTTTTTTTATGCAGTACTCCTGACGAACTTCACCCATTGCCCGCATCGTACCGGCTCTTAAGCTAGCTTGTGTTGGAGCAGCAGGACAAGCTCGCCATCCCGCCCGCTGCTTTCCTGCATTAATGCTCACCAAAACACAACGCACCCAGGGGAGAGATACCATGGTAAATAGGTAACCTATTTACCATGGTATCCCTCCCCTGCGGCGGCTGCTCTTGATCTCCGGCTGCTCTGGATCTCCGTGAACGCACCCGCTGTCACATTGAAGCGCTTGAAAACACAGCACAACATTCCCTAATAACACTTGCAATGCATTATGACTTCAAAGGTATGACTTTAAGTCTATGACATTATTATTTATTGATTTTATTTTGTTTTATTTCTTTGATCACCAACTGCCACGACAACACACTCGTTTTTTTATGCAGTACTCCTGACGAACTTCACCAATTGACCGCATCGTACCGGCTCTTAAGGTAGCTTGTGTTGGAGCAGCAGGACAAGCTCGCCATCCCGCCCGCTGCTTTCTTGCATTACTGCTCAACCAAACCGTTCGCCGAAACAAAAATAGGTAAATAGGTAACCTATTTACCATGGTATCTCTCCCCTGGGTGCCTTGTGTTTTGCGCCGGCTGCTCTTGATCTCCGTGAACGCACCCGCTGTCTCCAAACCTTGCAGAGCAGCACATTGAAGCGCTTGAAAACACAGCACAACATTCCCTAATAACACTTGCAATGCATTATGACTTCAAAGGTATGACTTTAAGTCTATGACATTATTATTTATTGATTTTATTTTGTTTTATTTCTTTGATCACCAACTGCCACGACAACACACTCGTTTTTTTATGCAGTACTCCTGACGAACTTCACCCATTGCACGCATGGTACCTGCTCTTAAGCTAGCTTGTGTTGGAGCAGCAGGACAAGCTCGCCATCCCGCCCGCTGCTTTCCTGCATTAATGCTCACCAAAACACAACGCACCCAGGGGAGAGATAAATAGGTAACCTATTTACCATGGTATCCCTCCCCTGCGGCGGCTGCTCTTGATCTCCGTTTGCTCTTGATCTCCGTGAACGCACCCGCTGTCTCCAAACCTTGCAGAGCAGCACATTGAAGCGCTTGAAAACACAGCACAACATTCCCTAATAACACTTGCAATGCATTATGACTTCAAAGGTATGACTTTAAGTCTATGACATTATTATTTATTGATTTTATTTTGTTTTATTTCTTTGATCACCAACTGCCACGACAACACACTCGTTTTTTTATGCAGTACTCCTGACGAACTTCACCCATTGCACGCATGGTACCTGCTCTTAAGCTAGCTTGTGTTGGAGCAGCAGGACAAGCTCGCCATCCCGCCCGCTGCTTTCCTGCATTAATGCTCACCAAAACACAACGCACCCAGGGGAGAGATACCATGGTAAATAGGTAACCTATTTACCATGGTATCCCTCCCCTGCGGCGGCTGCTCTTGATCTCCGTTTGCTCTTGATCTCCGTGAACGCACCCGCTGTCTCCAAACCTTGCAGAGCAGCACATTGAAGCGCTTGAAAACACAGCACAACATTCCCTAATAACACTTGCAATGCATTATGACTTCAAAGGTATGACTTTAAGTCTATGACATTATTATTTATTGATTTTATTTTGTTTTATTTCTTTGATCACCAACTGCCACGACAACACACTCGTTTTTTTCAT
Source organism: Acipenser ruthenus (assembly GCF_902713425.1). Classification (NCBI taxonomy): domain Eukaryota; kingdom Metazoa; phylum Chordata; class Actinopteri; order Acipenseriformes; family Acipenseridae; genus Acipenser; species Acipenser ruthenus. Next base: position 49,245,178 of record NC_081195.1, read on the forward strand.
GCAGTACTCCTGACGAACTTCACCAATTGACCGCATCGTACCGGCTCTTAAGCTAGCTTCTGTTGGAGCAGCAGGACAAGCTCGCCATCCCGCCCGCTGCTTTCCTGCATTATTGCTCACCAAAACCGTTCGCCGAAACAAAAATAGGTAAATATGTAACCTTTTTACCATGGTATCTCTCCCCTGGGTGCCTTGTGTTTTGCGCCGGCTGCTCTTGATCTCCGTGAACGCACCCGCTGTCTCCAAACCTTGCAGAGCAGCACATTGAAGCGCTTGAAAACACAGCACAACATTCCCTAATAACACTTGCAATGCATTATGACTTCAAAGGTATGACTTTAAGTCTATGACATTATTATTTATTGATTTTATTTTGTTTTATTTCTTTGATCACCAACTGCCACGACAACACACTCGTTTTTTTATGCAGTACTCCTGACGAACTTCACCAATTGACCGCATCGTACCGGCTCTTAAGGTAGCTTCTGTTGGAGCAGCAGGACAAGCTCGCCATCCCGCCCGCTGCTTTCCTGCATTATTGCTCACCAAAACCGTTCGCCGAAACAAAAATAGGTAAATATGTAACCTATTTACCATGGTATCTCTCCCCTGGGTGCCTTGTGTTTTGCGCCGACTGCTCTTGATCTCCGTGAACGCACCCGCTGTCTCCAAACCTTGCAGAGCAGCACATTGAAGCGCTTGTAAACACAGCACAACATTCCCTAATAACACTTGCAATGCATTATGACTTCAAAGGTATGGCTTTAAGTCTATGAAATTATTATTTATTGATTTTATTTTGTTTTATTTCTTTGATCACCAACTGCCACGACAACACACTCGTTTTTTTATGCAGTACTCCTGACGAACTTCACCCATTGCCCGCATCGTACCGGCTCTTAAGCTAGCTTGTGTTGGAGCAGCAGGACAAGCTCGCCATCCCGCCCGCTGCTTTCCTGCATTAATGCTCACCAAAACACAACGCACCCAGGGGAGAGATACCATGGTAAATAGGTAACCTATTTACCATGGTATCCCTCCCCTGCGGCGGCTGCTCTTGATCGCCGTTTGCTCTTGATCTCCGTGAACGCACCCGCTGTCACATTGAAGCGCTTGAAAACACAGCACAACATTCCCTAATAACACTTGCAATGCATTATGACTTCAAAGGTATGACTTTAAGTCTATGACATTATTATTTATTGATTTTATTTTGTTTTATTTCTTTGATCACCAACTGCCACGACAACACACTCGTTTTTTTATGCAGTACTCCTGACGAACTTCACCCATTGCCCGCATCGTACCGGCTCTTAAGCTAGCTTGTGTTGGAGCAGCAGGACAAGCTCGCCATCCCGCCCGCTGCTTTCCTGCATTAATGCTCACCAAAACACAACGCACCCAGGGGAGAGATACCATGGTAAATAGGTAACCTATTTACCATGGTATCCCTCCCCTGCGGCGGCTGCTCTTGATCTCCGTTTGCTCTTGATCTCCGTGAACGCACCCGCTGTCACATTGAAGCGCTTGAAAACACAGCACAACATTCCCTAATAACACTTGCAATGCATTATGACTTCAAAGGTATGACTTTAAGTCTATGACATTATTATTTATTGATTTTATTTTGTTTTATTTCTTTGATCACCAACTGCCACGACAACACACTCGTTTTTTTTATGCAGTACTCCTGACGAACTTCACCAATTGACCGCATCGTACCGGCTCTTAAGGTAGCTTCTGTTGGAGCAGCAGGACAAGCTCGCCATCCCGCCCGCTGCTTTCCTGCATTAATGCTCACCAAAACACAACGCACCCAGGGGAGAGATACCATGGTAAATAGGTAACCTATTTACCATGGTATCCCTCCCCTGCGGCGGCTGCTCTTGATCTCCGTTTGCTCTTGATCTCCGTGAACGCACCCGCTGTCTCCAAACCTTGCAGAGCAGCACATTGAAGCGCTTGAAAACACAGCACAACATTCCCTAATAAAACTTGCAATGCATTATGACTTCAAAGGTATGACTTTAAGTCTATGACATTATTATTTATTGATTTTATTTTGTTTTATTTCTTTGATCACCAACTGCCACGACAACACACTCGTTTTTTTATGCAGTACTCCTGACGAACTTCACCAATTGACCGCATCGTACCGGCTCTTTAGGTAGCTTGTGTTGGAGCAGCAGGACAAGCTCGCCATCCCGCCCGCTGCTTTCCTGCATTAATGCTCACCAAAACACAACGCACCCAGGGGAGAGATACCATGGTAAATAGGTAACCTATTTACCATGGTATCCCTCCCCTGCGGCGGCTGCTCTTGATCTCCGGCTGCTCTTGATCTCCGTGAACGCACCCGCTGTCACATTGAAGCGCTTGAAAACACAGCACAACATTCCCTAATAACACTTGCAATGCATTATGACTTCAAAGGTATGACTTTAAGTCTATGACATTATTATTTATTGATTTTATTTTGTTTTATTTCTTTGATCACCAACTGCCACGACAACACACTCGTTTTTTTATGCAGTACTCCTGACGAACTTCACCCATTGCCCGCATGGTACCGGCTCTTATGCTAGCTTGTGTTGGTGCAGCAGGACAAGCTCGCCATCCCGCCCGCTGCTTTCCTGCATTAATGCTCACCAAAACACAACGCACCCAGGGGAGAGATACCATGGTAAATAGGTAACCTATTTACCATGGTATCCCTCCCCTGCGGCGGCTGCTCTTGATCTCCGTTTGCTCTTGATCTCCGTGAACGCACCCGCTGTCTCCAAACCTTGCAGAGCAGCACATTGAAGCGCTTGAAAACACAGCACAACATTCCCTAATAACACTTGCAATGCATTATGACTTCAAAGGTATGACTTTAAGTCTATGACATTATTATTTATTGATTTTATTTTGTTTTATTTCTTTGATCACCAACTGCCACGACAACACACTCGTTTTTTTATGCAGTACTCCTGACGAACTTCACCAATTGACCGCATCGTACCGGCTCTTAAGGTAGCTTATGTTGGAGCAGCAGGACAAGCTCGCCATCCCGCCCGCTGCTTTCTTGCATTACTGCTCACCAAAACCGTTCGCCGAAACAAAAATAGGTAAATAGGCAACCTATTTACCATGGTATCTCTCCCCTGGGTGCCTTGTGTTTTGCGCCGGCTGCTCTTGATCTCCGTGAACGCACCCGCTGTCTCCAAACCTTGCAGAGCAGCACATTGAAGCGCTTGAAAACACAGCACAACATTCCCTAATAACACTTGCAATGCATTATGACTTCAAAGGTATGGCTTTAAGTCTATGAAATTATTATTTATTGATTTTATTTTGTTTTATTTCTTTGATCACCAACTGCCACGACAACACACTCGTTTTTTTATGCAGTACTCCTGACGAACTTCACCCATTGCCCGCATCGTACCGGCTCTTAAGCTAGCTTGTGTTGGAGCAGCAGGACAAGCTCGCCATCCCGCCCGCTGCTTTCCTGCATTAATGCTCACCAAAACACAACGCACCCAGGGGAGAGATACCATGGTAAATAGGTAACCTTTTTTTATTTATTGATTATTATATTTATATATTATTTATTGATTATATTTTGTTTTATTTCTTTGATCACCAACTGCCACGACAACACACTCGTTTTTTTATGCAGTACTCCTGACGAACTTCACCCATTGCCCGCATCGTACCGGCTCTTAAGCTAGCTTGTGTTGGAGCAGCAGGACAAACTCGCCATCCCGCCCGCTGCTTTCCTGCATTAATGCTCACCAAAACACAACGCACCCAGGGGAGAGATACCATGGTAAATAGGTAACCTATTTACCATGGTATCCCTCCCCTGCGGCGGCTGCTCTTGATCTCCGGCTGCTCTGGATCTCCGTGAACGCACCCGCTGTCACATTGAAGCGCTTGAAAACACAGCACAACATTCCCTAATAACACTTGCAATGCATTATGACTTCAAAGGTATGACTTTAAGTCTATGACATTATTATTTATTGATTTTATTTTGTTTTATTTCTTTGATCACCAACTGCCACGACAACACACTCGTTTTTTTATGCAGTACTCCTGACGAACTTCACCAATTGACCGCATCGTACCGGCTCTTAAGCTAGCTTCTGTTGGAGCAGCAGGACAAGCTCGCCATCCCGCCCGCTGCTTTCCTGCATTATTGCTCACCAAAACCGTTCGCCGAAACAAAAATAGGTAAATATGTAACCTATTTACCATGGTATCTCTCCCCTGGGTGCCTTGTGTTTTGCGCCGGCTGCTCTTGATCTCCGTGAACGCACCCGCTGTCTCCAAACCTTGCAGAGCAGCACATTGAAGCGCTTGAAAACACAGCACAACATTCCCTAATAACACTTGCAATGCATTATGACTTCAAAGGTATGACTTTAAGTCTATGACATTATTATTTATTGATTTTATTTTGTTTTATTTCTTTGATCACCAACTGCCACGACAACACACTCGTTTTTTTATGCAGTACTCCTGACGAACTTCACCCATTGCACGCATGGTACCTGCTCTTAAGCTAGCTTGTGTTGGAGCAGCAGGACAAGCTCGCCATCCCGCCCGCTGCTTTCCTGCATTAATGCTCACCAAAACACAACGCACCCAGGGGAGAGATACCATGGTAAATAGGTAACCTATTTACCATGGTATCCCTCCCCTGCGGCGGCTGCTCTTGATCTCCGTTTGCTCTTGATCTCCGTGAACGCACCCGCTGTCTCCAAACCTTGCAGAGCAGCACATTGAAGCGCTTGAAAACACAGCACAACATTCCCTAATAACACTTGCAATGCATTATGACTTCAAAGGTATGACTTTAAGTCTATGACATTATTATTTATTGATTTTATTTTGTTTTATTTCTTTGATAACCAACTGCCACGACAACACACTCGTTTTTTTTATGCAGTACTCCTGACGAACTTCACCAATTGACCGCATCGTACCGGCTCTTAAGCTAGCTTCTGTTGGAGCAGCAGGACAAGCTCGCCATCCCGCCTGCTGCTTTCCTGCATTATTGCTCACCAAAACCGTTCGCCGAAACAAAAATAGGTAAATATGTAACCTATTTACCATGGTATCTCTCCCCTGGGTGGCTTGTGTTTTGCGCCGGCTGCTCTTGATCTCCGTGAACGCACCCGCTGTCTCCAAACCTTGCAGAGCAGCACATTGAAGCGCTTGAAAACACAGCACAACATTCCCTAATAACACTTGCAATGCATTATGACTTCAAAGGTATGACTTTAAGTCTATGACATTATTATTTATTGATTTTATTTTGTTTTATTTCTTTGATCACCAACTGCCACGACAACAGACTCGTTTTTTTATGCAGTACTCCTGACGAACTTCACCAATTGACCGCATCGTACCGGCTCTTAAGGTAGCTTCTGTTGGAGCAGCAGGACAAGCTCGCCATCCCGCCCGCTGCTTTCCTGCATTATTGCTCACCAAAACCGTTCGCCGAAACAAAAATAGGTAAATATGTAACCTATTTACCATGGTATCTCTCCCCTGGGTGCCTTGTGTTTTGCGCCGACTGCTCTTGATCTCCGTGAACGCACCCGCTGTCTCCAAACCTTGCAGAGCAGCACATTGAAGCGCTTGTAAACACAGCACAACATTCCCTAATAACACTTGCAATGCATTATGACTTCAAAGGTATGGCTTTAAATCTATGAAATTATTATTTATTGATTTTATTTTGTTTTATTTCTTTGATCACCAACTGCCACGACAACACACTCGTTTTTTTATGCAGTACTCCTGACGAACTTCACCCATTGCCCGCATCGTACCGGCTCTTAAGCTAGCTTGTGTTGGAGCAGCAGGACAAGCTCGCCATCCCGCCCGCTGCTTTCCTGCATTAATGCTCACCAAAACACAACGCACCCAGGGGAGAGATACCATGGTAAATAGGTAACCTATTTACCATGGTATCCCTCCCCTGCGGCGGCTGCTCTTGATCTCCGGCTGCTCTGGATCTCCGTGAACGCACCCGCTGTCACATTGAAGCGCTTGAAAACACAGCACAACATTCCCTAATAACACTTGCAATGCATTATGACTTCAAAGGTATGACTTTAAGTCTATGACATTATTATTTATTGATTTTATTTTGTTTTATTTCTTTGATCACCAACTGCCACGACAACACACTCGTTTTTTTATGCAGTACTCCTGACGAACTTCACCAATTGACCACATCGTACCGGCTCTTAAGGTAGCTTGTGTTGGAGCAGCAGGACAAGCTCGCCATCCCGCCCGCTGCTTTCTTGCATTACTGCTCAACCAAACCGTTCGCCGAAACAAAAATAGGTAAATATGTAACCTATTTACCATGGTATCTCTCCCCTGGGTGCCTTGTGTTTTGCGCCGGCTGCTCTTGATCTCCGTGAACGCACCCGCTGTCTCCAAACCTTGCAGAGCAGCACATTGAAGCGCTTGAAAACACAGCACAACATTCCCTAATAACACTTGCAATGCATTATGACTTCAAAGGTATGACTTTAAGTCTATGACATTATTATTTATTGATTTTATTTTGTTTTATTTCTTTGATCACCAACTGCCACGACAACACACTCGTTTTTTTTATGCAGTACTCCTGACGAACTTCACCAATTGACCGCATCGTACCGGCTCTTAAGGTAGCTTCTGTTGGAGCAGCAGGACAAGCTCGCCATCCCGCCCGCTGCTTTCCTGCATTATTGCTCACCAAAACCGTTCGCCGAAACAAAAATAGGTAAATATGTAACCTATTTACCATGGTATCTCTCCCCTGGGTGCCTTGTGTTTTGCGCCGACTGCTCTTGATCTCCGTGAACGCACCCGCTGTCTCCAAACCTTGCAGAGCAGCACATTGAAGCGCTTGAAAACACAGCACAACATTCCCTAATAACACTTGCAATGCATTATGACTTCAAAGGTATGGCTTTAAGTCTATGAAATTATTATTTATTGATTTTATTTTGTTTTATTTCTTTGATCACCAACTGCCACGACAACACACTCGTTTTTTTATGCAGTACTCCTGACGAACTTCACCCATTGCCCGCATCGTACCGGCTCTTAAGGTAGCTTCTGTTGGAGCAGCAGGACAAGCTCGCCATCCCGCCCGCTGCTTTCCTGCATTAATGCTCACCAAAACACAACGCACCCAGGGGAGAGATACCATGGTAAATAGGTAACCTATTTACCATGGTATCCCTCCCCTGCGGCGGCTGCTCTTGATCTCCGGCTGCTCTGGATCTCCGTGAACGCACCCGCTGTCACATTGAAGCGCTTGAAAACACAGCACAACATTCCCTAATAACACTTGCAATGCATTATGACTTCAAAGGTATGACTTTAAGTCTATGACATTATTATTTATTGATTTTATTTTGTTTTATTTCTTTGATCACCAACTGCCACGACAACACACTCGTTTTTTTATGCAGTACTCCTGACGAACTTCACCAATTGACCGCATTGTACCGGCTCTTAAGGTAGCTTGTGTTGGAGCAGCAGGACAAGCTCGCCATCCCGCCCGCTGCTTTCTTGCATTACTGCTCAACCAAACCGTTTGCCGAAACAAAAATAGGTAAATAGGTAACCTATTTACCATGGTATCTCTCCCCTGGGTGCCTTGTGTTTTGCGCCGGCTGCTCTTGATCTCCGTGAACGCACCCGCTGTCTCCAAACCTTGCAGAGCAGCACATTGAAGCGCTTGAAAACACAGCACAACATTCCCTAATAACACTTGCAATGCATTATGACTTCAAAGGTATGACTTTAAGTCTATGATATTATTATTTATTGATTTTATTTTGTTTTATTTCTTTGATCACCAACTGCCACGACAACACACTCGTTTTTTTATGCAGTACTCCTGACGAACTTCACCCATTGCACGCATGGTACCTGCTCTTAAGCTAGCTTGTGTTGGAGCAGCAGGACAAGCTCGCCATCCCGCCCGCTGCTTTCCTGCATTAATGCTCACCAAAACACAACGCACCCAGGGGAGAGATACCATGGTAAATAGGTAACCTATTTACCATGGTATCCCTCCCCTGCGGCGGCTGCTCTTGATCTCCGTTTGCTCTTGATCTCCGTGAACGCACCCGCTGTCTCCAAACCTTGCAGAGCAGCACATTGAAGCGCTTGAAAACACAGCACAACATTCCCTAATAACACTTGCAATGCATTATGACTTCAAAGGTATGACTTTAAGTCTATGACATTATTATTTATTGATTATATTTTGTTTTATTTCTTTGATCACCAACTGCCACGACAACACACTCGTTTTTTTATGCAGTACTCCTGACGAACTTCACCCATTGCACGCATCGTACCGGCTCTTAAGCTAGCTTGTGTTGGAGCAGCAGGACAAGCTCGCCATCCCGCCCGCTGCTTTCCTGCATTAATGCTCACCAAAACACAACGCACCCAGGGGAGAGATACCATGGTAAATAGGTAACCTATTTACCATGGTATCCCTCCCCTGCGGCGGCTGCTCTTGATCGCCGTTTGCTCTTGATCTCCGTGAACGCACCCGCTGTCACATTGAAGCGCTTGAAAACACAGCACAACATTCCCTAATAACACTTGCAATGCATTATGACTTCAAAGGTATGACTTTAAGTCTATGACATTATTATTTATTGATTTTATTTTGTTTTATTTCTTTGATCACAAACTGCCACGACAACACACTCGTTTTTTTATGCAGTACTCCTGACGAACTTCACCAATTGACCGCATCGTACCGGCTCTTAAGCTAGCTTCTGTTGGAGCAGCAGGACAAGCTCGCCATCCCGCCCGCTGCTTTCCTGCATTATTGCTCACCAAAACCGTTCGCCGAAACAAAAATAGGTAAATATGTAACCTATTTACCATGGTATCTCTCCCCTGGGTGCCTTGTGTTTTGCGCCGGCTGCTCTTGATCTCCGTGAACGCACCCGCTGTCTCCAAACCTTGCAGAGCAGCACATTGAAGCGCTTGAAAACACAGCACAACATTCCCTAATAACACTTGCAATGCATTATGACTTCAAAGGTATGACTTTAAGTCTATGACATTATTATTTATTGATTTTATTTTGTTTTATTTCTTTGATCACCAACTGCCACGACAACACACTCGTTTTTTTATGCAGTACTCCTGACGAACTTCACCCATTGCACGCATGGTACCTGCTCTTAAGCTAGCTTGTGTTGGAGCAGCAGGACAAGCTCGCCATCCCGCCCGCTGCTTTCCTGCATTAATGCTCACCAAAACACAACGCACCCAGGGGAGAGATACCATGGTAAATAGGTAACCTATTTACCATGGTATCCCTCCCCTGCGGCGGCTGCTCTTGATCTCCGTTTGCTCTTGATCTCCGTGAACGCACCCGCTGTCTCCAAACCTTGCAGAGCAGCACATTGAAGCGCTTGAAAACACAGCACAACATTCCCTAATAACACTTGCAATGCATTATGACTTCAAAGGTATGACTTTAAGTCTATGACATTATTATTTATTGATTTTATTTTGTTTTATTTCTTTGATCACCAACTGCCACGACAACACACTCGTTTTTTTTATGCAGTACTCCTGACGAACTTCACCAATTGACCGCATCGTACCGGCTCTTAAGGTAGCTTCTGTTGGAGCAGCAGGACAAGCTCGCCATCCCGCCCGCTGCTTTCCTGCATTATTGCTCACCAAAACCGTTCGCCGAAACAAAAATAGGTAAATATGTAACCTATTTACCATGGTATCTCTCCCCTGGGTGCCTTGTGTTTTGCGCCGACTGCTCTTGATCTCCGTGAACGCACCCGCTGTCTCCAAACCTTGCAGAGCAGCACATTGAAGCGCTTGTAAACACAGCACAACATTCCCTAATAAAACTTGCAATGCATTATGACTTCAAAGGTATGGCTTTAAGTCTATGAAATTATTATTTATTGATTTTATTTTGTTTTATTTCTTTGATCACCAACTGCCACGACAACACACTCGTTTTTTTATGCAGTACTCCTGACGAACTTCACCCATTGCCCGCATCGTACCGGCTCTTAAGCTAGCTTGTGTTGGAGCAGCAGGACAAGCTCGCCATCCCGCCCGCTGCTTTCCTGCATTAATGCTCACCAAAACACAACGCACCCAGGGGAGAGATACCATGGTAAATAGGTAACCTATTTACCATGGTATCCCTCCCCTGCGGCGGCTGCTCTTGATCTCCGGCTGCTCTGGATCTCCGTGAACGCACCCGCTGTCACATTGAAGCGCTTGAAAACACAGCACAACATTCCCTAATAACACTTGCAATGCATTATGACTTCAAAGGTATGACTTTAAGTCTATGACATTATTATTTATTGATTTTATTTTGTTTTATTTCTTTGATCACCAACTGCCACGACAACACACTCGTTTTTTTATGCAGTACTCCTGACGAACTTCACCAATTGACCGCATCGTACCGGCTCTTAAGGTAGCTTGTGTTGGAGCAGCAGGACAAGCTCGCCATCCCGCCCGCTGCTTTCTTGCATTACTGCTCAACCAAACCGTTCGCCGAAACAAAAATAGGTAAATATGTAACCTATTTACCATGGTATCTCTCCCCTGGGTGCCTTGTGTTTTGCGCCGACTGCTCTTGATCTCCGTGAACGCACCCGCTGTCTCCAAACCTTGCAGAGCAGCACATTGAAGCGCTTGAAAACACAGCACAACATTCCCTAATAACACTTGCAATGCATTATGACTTCAAAGGTATGACTTTAAGTCTATGACATTATTATTTATTGATTATATTTTGATTTATTTCTTTGATCACCAACTGCCACGACAACACACTCGTTTTTTTATGCAGTACTCCTGACGAACATCACCCATTGCACGCATCGTACCGGCTCTTAAGCTAGCTTGTGTTGGAGCAGCAGGACAAGCTCGCCATCCCGCCCGCTGCTTTCCTGCATTAATGCTCACCAAAACACAACGCACCCAGGGGAGAGATACCATGGTAAATAGGTAACCTATTTACCATGGTATCCCTCCCCTGCGGCGGCTGCTCTTGATCGCCGTTTGCTCTTGATCTCCGTGAACGCACCCGCTGTCACATTGAAGCGCTTTAAAACACAGCACAACATTCCCTAATAACACTTGCAATGCATTATGACTTCAAAGGTATGACTTTAAGTCTATGACATTATTATTTATTGATTTTATTTTGTTTTATTTCTTTGATCACCAACTGCCACGACAACACACTCGTTTTTTTTATGCAGTACTCCTGACGAACTTCACCAATTGACCGCATCGTACCGGCTCTTAAGCTAGCTTCTGTTGGAGCAGCAGGACAAGCTCGCCATCCCGCCCGCTGCTTTCCTGCATTATTGCTCACCAAAACCGTTCGCCGAAACAAAAATAGGTAAATATGTAACCTATTTACCATGGTATCTCTCCCCTGGGTGCCTTGTGTTTTGCGCCGGCTGCTCTTGATCTCCGTGAACGCACCCGCTGTCTCCAAACCTTGCAGAGCAGCACATTGAAGCGCTTGAAAACACAGCACAACTTTCCCTAATAACACTTGCAATGCATTATGACTTCAAAGGTATGACTTTAAGTCTATGACATTATTATTTATTGATTTTATTTTGTTTTATTTCTTTGATCACCAACTGCCACGACAACACACTCGTTTTTTTATGCAGTACTCCTGACGAACTTCACCCATTGCACGCATGGTACCTGCTCTTAAGCTAGCTTGTGTTGGAGCAGCAGGACAAGCTCGCCATCCCGCCCGCTGCTTTCCTGCATTAATGCTCACCAAAACACAACGCACCCAGGGGAGAGATACCATGGTAAATAGGTAACCTATTTACCATGGTATCCCTCCCCTGCGGCGGCTGCTCTTGATCTCCGTTTGCTCTTGATCTCCGTGAACGCACCCGCTGTCTCCAAACCTTGCAGAGCAGCACATTGAAGCGCTTGAAAACACAGCACAACATTCCCTAATAACACTTGCAATGCATTATGACTTCAAAGGTATGACTTTAAGTCTATGACATTATTATTTATTGATTATATTTTGTTTTATTTCTTTGATCACCAACTGCCACGACAACACACTCGTTTTTTTATGCAGTACTCCTGACGAACTTCACCCATTGCCCGCATCGTACCGGCTCTTAAGCTAGCTTGTGTTGGAGCAGCAGGACAAGCTCGCCATCCCGCCCGCTGCTTTCCTGCATTAATGCTCACCAAAACACAACGCACCCAGGGGAGAGATACCATGGTAAATAGGTAACCTATTTACCATGGTATCCCTCCCCTGCGGCGGCTGCTCTTGATCTCCGTTTGCTCTTGATCTCCGTGAACGCACCCGCTGTCACATTGAAGCGCTTGAAAACACAGCACAACATTCCCTAATAACACTTGCAATGCATTATGACTTCAAAGGTATGACTTTAAGTCTATGACATTATTATTTATTGATTTTATTTTGTTTTATTTCTTTGATCACCAACTGCCACGACAACACACTCGTTTTTTTTATGCAGTACTCCTGACGAACTTCACCAATTGACCGCATCGTACCGGCTCTTAAGGTAGCTTCTGTTGGAGCAGCAGGACAAGCTCGCCATCCCGCCCGCTGCTTTCCTGCATTATTGCTCACCAAAACCGTTCGCCGAAACAAAAATAGGTAAATATGTAACCTATTTACCATGGTATCTCTCCCCTGAGTGCCTTGTGTTTTGCGCCGGCTGCTCTTGATCTCCGTGAACGCACCCGCTGTCTCCAAACCTTGCAGAGCAGCACATTGAAGCGCTTGTAAACACAGCACAACATTCCCTAATAACACTTGCAATGCATTATGACTTCAAAGGTATGGCTTTAAGTCTATGAAATTATTATTTATTGATTTTATTTTGTTTTATTTCTTTGATCACCAACTGCCACGACAACACACTCGTTTTTTTATGCAGTACTCCTGACGAACTTCACCCATTGCCCGCATCGTACCGGCTCTTAAGCTAGCTTGTGTTGGAGCAGCAGGACAAGCTCGCCATCCCGCCCACTGCTTTCCTGCATTAATGCTGACCAAAACACAACGCACCCAGGGGAGAGATACCATGGTAAATAGGTAACCTATTTACCATGGTATCCCTCCCCTGCGGCGGCTGCTCTTGATCTCCGGCTGCTCTGGATCTCCGTGAACGCACCCGCTGTCACATTGAAGCGCTTGAAAACACAGCACAACATTCCCTAATAACACTTGCAATGCATTATGACTTCAAAGGTATGACTTTAAGTCTATGACATTATTATTTATTGATTTTATTTTGTTTTATTTCTTTGATCACCAACTGCCACGACAACACACTCGTTTTTTTATGCAGTACTCTTGACGAACTTCACCAATTGACCGCATCGTACCGGCTCTTAAGGTAGCTTGTGTTGGAGCAGCAGGACAAGCTCGCCATCCCGCCCGCTGCTTTCTTGCATTACTGCTCAACCAAACCGTTCGCCGAAACAAAAATAGGTAAATAGGTAACCTATTTACCATGGTATCTCTCCCCTGGGTGCCTTGTGTTTTGCGCCGGCTGCTCTTGATCTCCGTGAACGCACCCGCTGTCTCCAAACCTTGCAGAGCAGCACATTGAAGCGCTTGAAAACACAGCACAACATTCCCTAATAACACCTGCAATGCATTATGACTTCAAAGGTATGACTTTAAGTCTATGACATTATTATTTATTGATTTTATTTTGTTTTATTTCTTTGATCACCAACTGCCACGACAACACACTCGTTTTTTTATGCAGTACTCCTGACGAACTTCACCCATTGCACGCATGGTACCTGCTCTTAAGCTAGCTTGTGTTGGAGCAGCAGGACAAGCTCGCCATCCCGCCCGCTGCTTTCCTGCATTAATGCTCACCAAAACACAACGCACCCAGGGGAGAGATACCATGGTAAATAGGTAACCTATTTACCATGGTATCCCTCCCCTGCGGCGGCTGCTCTTGATCTCCGGCTGCTCTGGATCTCCGTGAACGCACCCGCTGTCACATTGAAGCGCTTGAAAACACAGCACAACATTCCCTAATAACACTTGCAATGCATTATGACTTCAAAGGTATGACTTTAAGTCTATGACATTATTATTTATTGATTTTATTTTGTTTTATTTCTTTGATCACCAACTGCCACGACAACACACTCGTTTTTTTTATGCAGTACTCCTGACGAACTTCACCAATTGACCGCATCATATCGGCTCTTAAGGTAGCTTCTGTTGGAGCAGCAGGACAAGCTCGCCATCCCGCCCGCTGCTTTCCTGCATTAATGCTCACCAAAACACAACGCACCCAGGGGAGAGATACCATGGTAAATAGGTAACCTATTTACCATGGTATCCCTCCCCTGCGGCGGCTGCTCTTGATCTCCGTTTGCTCTTGATCTCCGTGAACGCACCCGCTGTCTCCAAACCTTGCAGAGCAGCACATTGAAGCGCTTGAAAACACAGCACAACATTCCCTAATAACACTTGCAATGCATTATGACTTCAAAGGTATGACTTTAAGTCTATGACATTATTATTTATTGATTATATTTTGTTTTATTTCTTTGATCACCAACTGCCACGACAACACACTCGTTTTTTTATGCAGTACTCCTGACGAACTTCACCCATTGCACGCATCGTACCGGCTCTTAAGCTAGCTTGTGTTGGAGCAGCAGGACAAGCTCGCCATCCCGCCCGCTGCTTTCCTGCATTAATGCTCACCAAAACACAACGCACCCAGGGGAGAGATACCATGGTAAATAGGTAACCTATTTACCATGGTATCCCTCCCCTGCGGCGGCTGCTCTTGATCTCCGTTTGCTCTTGATCTCCGTGAACGCACCCGCTGTCACATTGAAGCGCTTGAAAACACAGCACAACATTCCCTAATAACACTTGCAATGCATTATGACTTCAAAGGTATGACTTTAAGTCTATGACATTATTATTTATTGATTTTATTTTGTTTTATTTCTTTGATCACCAACTGCCACGACAACACACTCGTTTTTTTTATGCAGTACTCCTGACGAACTTCACCAATTGACCGCATCGTACCGGCTCTTAAGGTAGCTTCTGTTGGAGCAGCAGGACAAGCTCGCCATCCCGCCCGCTGCTTTCCTGCATTATTGCTCACCAAAACCGTTCGCCGAAACAAAAATAGGTAAATATGTAACCTATTTACCATGGTATCTCTCCCCTGAGTGCCTTGTGTTTTGCGCAGACTGCTCTTGATCTCCGTGAACGCACCCGCTGTCTCCAAACCTTGCAGAGCAGCACATTGAAGCGCTTGTAAACACAGCACAACATTCCCTAATAACACTTGCAATGCATTATGACTTCAAAGGTATGGCTTTAAGTCTATGAAATTATTATTTATTGATTTTATTTTGTTTTATTTCTTTGATCACCAACTGCCACGACAACACACTCGTTTTTTTATGCAGTACTCCTGACGAACTTCACCCATTGCCCGCATCGTACCGGCTCTTAAGCTAGCTTGTGTTGGAGCAGCAGGACAAGCTCGCCATCCCGCCCACTGCTTTCCTGCATTAATGCTGACCAAAACACAACGCACCCAGGGGAGAGATACCATGGTAAATAGGTAACCTATTTACCATGGTATCCCTCCCCTGCGGCGGCTGCTCTTGATCTCCGGCTGCTCTGGATCTCCGTGAACGCACCCGCTGTCACATTGAAGCGCTTGAAAACACAGCACAACATTCCCTAATAACACTTGCAATGCATTATGACTTCAAAGGTATGACTTTAAGTCTATGACATTATTATTTATTGATTTTATTTTGTTTTATTTCTTTGATCACCAACTGCCACGACAACACACTCGTTTTTTTATGCAGTACTCTTGACGAACTTCACCAATTGACCGCATCGTACCGGCTCTTAAGGTAGCTTGTGTTGGAGCAGCAGGACAAGCTCGCCATCCCGCCCGCTGCTTTCTTGCATTACTGCTCAACCAAACCGTTCGCCGAAACAAAAATAGGTAAATAGGTAACCTATTTACCATGGTATCTCTCCCCTGGGTGCCTTGTGTTTTGCGCCGGCTGCTCTTGATCTCCGTGAACGCACCCGCTGTCTCCAAACCTTGCAGAGCAGCACATTGAAGCGCTTGAAAACACAGCACAACATTCCCTAATAACACCTGCAATGCATTATGACTTCAAAGGTATGACTTTAAGTCTATGACATTATTATTTATTGATTTTATTTTGTTTTATTTCTTTGATCACCAACTGCCACGACAACACACTCGTTTTTTTATGCAGTACTCCTGACGAACTTCACCCATTGCACGCATGGTACCTGCTCTTAAGCTAGCTTGTGTTGGAGCAGCAGGACAAGCTCGCCATCCCGCCCGCTGCTTTCCTGCATTAATGCTCACCAAAACACAACGCACCCAGGGGAGAGATACCATGGTAAATAGGTAACCTATTTACCATGGTATCCCTCCCCTGCGGCGGCTGCTCTTGATCTCCGGCTGCTCTGGATCTCCGTGAACGCACCCGCTGTCACATTGAAGCGCTTGAAAACACAGCACAACATTCCCTAATAACACTTGCAATGCATTATGACTTCAAAGGTATGACTTTAAGTCTATGACATTATTATTTATTGATTTTATTTTGTTTTATTTCTTTGATCACCAACTGCCACGACAACACACTCGTTTTTGTATGCAGTACTCCTGACGAACTTCACCAATTGACCGCATCGTACCGGATCTTAAGGTAGCTTCTGTTGGAGCAGCAGGACAAGCTCGCCATCCCGCCCGCTGCTTTCCTGCATTATTGCTCACCAAAACCGTTCGCCGAAACAAAAATAGGTAAATATGTAACCTATTTACCATGGTATCTCTCCCCTGGGTGCCTTTTGTTTTGCGCCGGCTGCTCTTGATCTCCGTGAACGCACCCGCTGTCTCCAAACCTTGCAGAGCAGCACATTGAAGCGCTTGAAAACACAGCACAACATTCCCTAATAACACTTGCAATGCATTATGACTTCAAAGGTATGGCTTTAAGTCTATGACATTATTATTTATTGATTTTATTTTGTTTTATTTCTTTGATCACCAACTGCCACGACAACACACTCGTTTTTTTATGCAGTACTCCTGACGAACTTCACCCATTGCCCGCATCGTACCGGCTCTTAAGCTAGCTTGTGTTGGAGCAGCAGGACAAGCTCGCCATCCCGCCCGCTGCTTTCCTGCATTAATGCTCACCAAAACACAACGCACCCAGGGGAGAGATACCATGGTAAATAGGTAACCTATTTACCATGGTATCCCTCCCCTGCGGCGGCTGCTCTTGATCTCCGTTTGCTCTTGATCTCCGTGAACGCACCCGCTGTCTCCAAACCTTGCAGAGCAGCACATTGAAGCGCTTGAAAACACAGCACAACATTCCCTAATAACACTTGCAATGCATTATGACTTCAAAGGTATGGCTTTAAGTCTATGACATTATTATTTATTGATTTTATTTTGTTTTATTTCTTTGATCACCAACTGCCACGACAACACACTCGTTTTTTTATGCAGTACTCCTGATGAACTTCACCCATTGCCCGCATCGTACCGGCTCTTAAGCTAGCTTGTGTTGGAGCAGCAGGACAAGCTCGCCATCCCGCCCGCTGCTTTCCTGCATTAATGCTCACCAAAACACAACGCACCCAGGGGAGAGATACCATGGTAAATAGGTAACCTATTTACCATGGTATCCCTCCCCTGCGGCGGCTGCTCTTGATCTCCGGCTGCTCTTGATCTCCGTGAACGCACCCGCTGTCACATTGAAGCGCTTGAAAACACAGCACAACATTCCCTAATAACACTTGCAATGCATTATGACTTCAAAGGTATGACTTTAAGTCTATGACATTATTATTTATTGATTTTATTTTGTTTTATTTCTTTGATCACCAACTGCCACGACAACACACTCGTTTTTTTATGCAGTACTCCTGACGAACTTCACCAATTGACCGCATCGTACCGGCTCTTAAGGTAGCTTGTGTTGGAGCAGCAGGACAAGCTCGCCATCCCGCCCGCTGCTTTCTTGCATTACTGCTCACCAAAACCGTTCGCCGAAACAAAAATAGGTAAATAGGTAACCTATTTACCATGGTATCTCTCCCCTGGGTGCCTTGTGTTTTGCGCCGGCTGCTCTTGATCTCCGTGAACGCACCCGCTGTCTCCAAACCTTGCAGAGCAGCACATTGAAGCGCTTGAAAACACAGCACAACATTCCCTAATAACACTTGCAATGCATTATGACTTCAAAGGTATGACTTTAAGTCTATGACATTATTATTTATTGATTTTATTTTGTTTTATTTCTTTGATCACCAACTGCCACGACAACACACTCGTTTTTGTATGAAGTACTCCTGACGAACTTCACCAATTGACCGCATCGTACCGGCTCTTAAGGTAGCTTCTGTTGGAGCAGCAGGACAAGCTCGCCATCCCGCCCGCTGCTTTCCTGCATTATTGCTCACCAAAACCGTTCGCCGAAACAAAAATAGGTAAATATGTAACCTATTTACCATGGTATCTCTCCCCTGGGTGCCTTGTGTTTTGCGCCGGCTGCTCTTGATCTCCGTGAACGCACCCGCTGTCTCCAAACCTTGCAGAGCAGCACATTGAAGCGCTTGAAAACACAGCACAACATTCCCTAATAACACTTGCAATGCATTATGACTTCAAAGGTATGGCTTTAAGTCTATGACATTATTATTTATTGATTTTATTTTGTTTTATTTCTTTGATCACCAACTGCCACGACAACACACTCGTTTTTTTATGCAGTACTCCTGACGAACTTCACCCATTGCCCGCATCGTACCGGCTCTTAAGCTAGCTTGTGTTGGAGCAGCAGGACAAGCTCGCCATCCCGCCCGCTGCTTTCCTGCATTAATGCTCACCAAAACACAACGCACCCAGGGGAGAGATACCATGGTAAATAGGTAACCTATTTACCATGGTATCCCTCCTCTGCGGCGGCTGCTCTTGATCTCTGGCTGCTCTTGATCTCCGTGAACGCACCCGCTGTCACATTGAAGCGCTTGAAAACACAGCACAACATTCCCTAATAACACTTGCAATGCATTATGACTTCAAAGGTATGACTTTAAGTCTATGACATTATTATTTATTGATTTTATTTTGTTTTATTTCTTTGATCACCAACTGCCACGACAACACACTCGTTTTTTTATGCAGTACTCCTGACGAACTTCACCAATTGACCGCATCGTACCGGCTCTTAAGGTAGCTTCTGTTGGAGCAGCAGGACAAGCTCGCCATCCCGCCCGCTGCTTTCCTGCATTAATGCTCACCAAAACACAACGCACCCAGGGGAGAGATACCATGGTAAATAGGTAACCTATTTACCATGGTATCCCTCCCCTGCGGCGGCTGCTCTTGATCTCCGTTTGCTCTTGATCTCCGTGAACGCACCCGCTGTCTCCAAACCTTGCAGAGCAGCACATTGAAGCGCTTGAAAACACAGCACAACATTCCCTAATAACACTTGCAATGCATTATGACTTCAAAGGTATGACTTTAAGTCTATGACATTATTATTTATTGATTTTATTTTGTTTTATTTCTTTGATCACCAACTGCCACGACAACACACTCGTTTTTTTATGCAGTACTCCTGACGAACTTCACCAATTGACCGCATCGTACCGGCTCTTAAGGTAGCTTGTGTTGGAGCAGCAGGACAAGCTCGCCATCCCGCCCGCTGCTTTCTTGCATTACTGCTCACCAAAACCGTTCGCCGAAACAAAAATAGGTAAATAGGTAACCTATTTACCATGGTATCTCTCCCCTGGGTGCCTTGTGTTTTGCGCCGGCTGCTCTTGATCTCCGTGAACGCACCTGCTGTCTCCAAACCTTGCAGAGCAGCACATTGAAGCGCTTGAAAACACAGCACAACATTCCCTAATAACACTTGCAATGCATTATGACTTCAAAGGTATGACTTTAAGTCTATGACATTATTATTTATTGATTTTATTTTGTTTTATTTCTTTGATCACCAACTGCCACGACAACACACTCGTTTTTGTATGAAGTACTCCTGACGAACTTCACCAATTGACCGCATCGTACCGGCTCTTAAGGTAGCTTCTGTTGGAGCAGCAGGACAAGCTCGCCATCCCGCCCGCTGCTTTCCTGCATTATTGCTCACCAAAACCGTTCGCCGAAACAAAAATAGGTAAATATGTAACCTATTTACCATGGTATCTCTCCCCTGGGTGCCTTGTGTTTTGCGCCGGCTGCTCTTGATCTCCGTGAACGCACCCGCTGTCTCCAAACCTTGCAGAGCAGCACATTGAAGCGCTTGAAAACACAGCACAACATTCCCTAATAACACTTGCAATGCATTATGACTTCAAAGGTATGGCTTTAAGTCTATGACATTATTATTTATTGATTTTATTTTGTTTTATTTCTTTGATCACCAACTGCCACGACAACACACTCGTTTTTTTTATGCAGTACTCCTGACGAACTTCACCCATTGCCCGCATCGTACCGGCTCTTAAGCTAGCTTGTGTTGGAGCAGCAGGACAAGCTCGCCATCCCGCCCGCTGCTTTCCTGCATTAATGCTCACCAAAACACAACGCACCCAGGGGAGAGATACCATGGTAAATAGGTAACCTATTTACCATGGTATCCCTCCCCTGCGGCGGCTGCTCTTGATCTCCGGCTGCTCTTGATCTCCGTGAACGCACCCGCTGTCACATTGAAGCGCTTGAAAACACAGCACAACATTCCCTAATAACACTTGCAATGCATTATGACTTCAAAGGTATGACTTTAAGTCTATGACATTATTATTTATTGATTTTATTTTGTTTTATTTCTTTGATCACCAACTGCCACGACAACACACTCGTTTTTTTATGCAGTACTCCTGACGAACTTCACCAATTGACCGCATCGTACCGGCTGTTAAGCTAGCTTCTGTTGGAGCAGCAGGACAAGCTCGCCATCCCGCCCGCTGCTTTCCTGCATTATTGCTCACCAATATCGTTCGCCGAAACAAAAATAGGTAAATATGTAACCTATTTACCATGGTATCTCTCCCCTGGGTGCCTTGTGTTTTGCGCCGGCTGCTCTTGATCTCCGTGAACGCACCCGCTGTCTCCAAACCTTGCAGAGCAGCACATTGAAGCGCTTGAAAACACAGCACAACATTCCCTAATAACACTTGCAATGCATTATGACTTCAAAGGTATGGCTTTAAGTCTATGACATTATTATTTATTGATTTTATTTTGTTTTATTTCTTTGATCACCAACTGCCACGACAACACACTCGTTTTTTTATGCAGTACTCCTGACGAACTTCACCCATTGCCCGCATCGTACCGGCTCTTAAGCTAGCTTGTGTTGGAGCAGCAGGACAAGCTCGCCATCCCGCCCGCTGCTTTCCTGCATTAATGCTCACCAAAACACAACGCACCCAGGGGAGAGATACCATGGTAAATAGGTAACCTATTTACCATGGTATCCCTCCCCTGCGGCGGCTGCTCTTGATCTCCGGCTGCTCTTGATCTCCGTGAACGCACCCGCTGTCACATTGAAGCGCTTGAAAACACAGCACAACATTCCCTAATAACACTTGCAATGCATTATGACTTCAAAGGTATGACTTTAAGTCTATGACATTATTATTTATTGATTTTATTTTGTTTTATTTCTTTGATCACCAACTGCCACGACAACACACTCGTTTCTTTATGCAGTACTCCTGACGAACTTCACCCATTGCCCGCATCGTACCGGCTCTTAAGCTAGCTTGTGTTGGAGCAGCAGGACAAGCTCGCCATCCCGCCCGCTGCTTTCTGGCATTACTGGTCACCAAAACCGTTCGCCGAAACAAAAATAGGTAAATAGGTAACCTATTTACCATGGTATCCCTCCCCTGGGTGCCTTGTGTTTTGCGCCGGCTGCTCTTGATCTCCGTGAACGCACCCGCTGTCTCCAAACCTTGCAGAGCAGCACATTGAAGCGCTTGAAAACACAGCACAACATTCCCTAATAACACTTGCAATGCATTATGACTTCAAAGGTATGACTTTAAGTCTATGACATTATTATTTATTGATTTTATTTTGTTTTATTTCTTTGATCACCAACTGCCACGACAACACACTCGTTTTTGTATGAAGTACTCCTGACGAACTTCACCAATTGACCGCATCGTACCGGCTCTTAAGGTAGCTTCTGTTGGAGCAGCAGGACAAGCTCGCCATCCCGCCCGCTGCTTTCCTGCATTATTGCTCACCAAAACCGTTCGCCGAAACAAAAATAGGTAAATATGTAACCTATTTACCATGGTATCTCTCCCCTGGGTGCCTTGTGTTTTGCGCCGGCTGCTCTTGATCTCCGTGAACGCACCCGCTGTCTCCAAACCTTGCAGAGCAGCACATTGAAGCGCTTGAAAACACAGCACAACATTCCCTAATAACACTTGCAATGCATTATGACTTCAAAGGTATGGCTTTAAGTCTATGACATTATTATTTATTGATTTTATTTTGTTTTATTTCTTTGATCACCAACTGCCACGACAACACACTCGTTTTTTTATGCAGTACTCCTGACGAACTTCACCCATTGCCCGCATCGTACCGGCTCTTAAGCTAGCTTGTGTTGGAGCAGCAGGACAAGCTCGCCATCCCGCCCGCTGCTTTCCTGCATTAATGCTCACCAAAACACAACGCACCCAGGGGAGAGATACCATGGTAAATAGGTAACCTATTTACCATGGTATCCCTCCCCTGCGGCGGCTGCTCTTGATCTCCGGCTGCTCTTGATCTCCGTGAACGCACCCGCTGTCACATTGAAGCGCTTGAAAACACAGCACAACATTCCCTAATAACACTTGCAATGCATTATGACTTCAAAGGTATGACTTTAAGTCTATGACATTATTATTTATTGATTTTATTTTGTTTTATTTCTTTGATCACCAACTGCCACGACAACACACTCGTTTTTTTATGCAGTACTCCTGACGAACTTCACCAATTGACCGCATCGTACCGGCTCTTAAGGTAGCTTCTGTTGGAGCAGCAGGACAAGCTCGCCATCCCGCCCGCTGCTTTCCTGCATTAATGCTCACCAAAACACAACGCACCCAGGGGAGAGATACCATGGTAAATAGGTAACCTATTTACCATGGTATCCCTCCCCTGCGGCGGCTGCTCTTGATCTCCGTTTGCTCTTGATCTCCGTGAACGCACCCGCTGTCTCCAAACCTTGCAGAGCAGCACATTGAAGCGCTTGAAAACACAGCACAACATTCCCTAATAACACTTGCAATGCATTATGACTTCAAAGGTATGACTTTAAGTCTATGACATTATTATTTATTGATTTTATTTTGTTTTATTTCTTTGATCACCAACTGCCACGACAACACACTCGTTTTTTTATGCAGTACTCCTGACGAACTTCACCAATTGACCGCATCGTACCGGCTCTTAAGGTAGCTTGTGTTGGAGCAGCAGGACAAGCTCGCCATCCCGCCCGCTGCTTTCTTGCATTACTGCTCACCAAAACCGTTCGCCGAAACAAAAATAGGTAAATAGGTAACCTATTTACCATGGTATCTCTCCCCTGGGTGCCTTGTGTTTTGCGCCGGCTGCTCTTGATCTCCGTGAACGCACCTGCTGTCTGCAAACCTTGCAGAGCAGCACATTGAAGCGCTTGAAAACACAGCACAACATTCCCTAATAACACTTGCAATGCATTATGACTTCAAAGGTATGACTTTAAGTCTATGACATTATTATTTATTGATTTTATTTTGTTTTATTTCTTTGATCACCAACTGCCACGACAACACACTCGTTTTTGTATGAAGTACTCCTGACGAACTTCACCAATTGACCGCATCGTACCGGCTCTTAAGGTAGCTTCTGTTGGAGTAGCAGGACAAGCTCGCCATCCCGCCCGCTGCTTTCCTGCATTATTGCTCACCAAAACCGTTCGCCGAAACAAAAATAGGTAAATATGTAACCTATTTACCATGGTATCTCTCCCCTGGGTGCCTTGTGTTTTGCGCCGGCTGCTCTTGATCTCCGTGAACGCACCCGCTGTCTCCAAACCTTGCAGAGCAGCACATTGAAGCGCTTGAAAACACAGCACAACATTCCCTAATAACACTTGCAATGCATTATGACTTCAAAGGTATGGCTTTAAGTCTATGACATTATTATTTATTGATTTTATTTTGTTTTATTTCTTTGATCACCAACTGCCACGACAACACACTCGTTTTTTTATGCAGTACTCCTGACGAACTTCACCCATTGCCCGCATCGTACCGGCTCTTAAGCTAGCTTGTGTTGGAGCAGCAGGACAAGCTCGCCATCCCGCCCGCTGCTTTCCTGCATTAATGCTCACCAAAACACAACGCACCCAGGGGAGAGATACCATGGTAAATAGGTAACCTATTTACCATGGTATCCCTCCCCTGCGGCGGCTGCTCTTGATCTCCGGCTGCTCTTGATCTCCGTGAACGCACCCGCTGTCACATTGAAGCGCTTGAAAACACAGCACAACATTCCCTAATAACACTTGCAATGCATTATGACTTCAAAGGTATGACTTTAAGTCTATGACATTATTATTTATTGATTTTATTTTGTTTTATTTCTTTGATCACCAACTGCCACGACAACACACTCGTTTTTTTATGCAGTACTCCTGACGAACTTCACCCATTGCACGCATGGTACCTGCTCTTAAGCTAGCTTGTGTTGGAGCAGCAGGACAAGCTCGCCATCCCGCCCGCTGCTTTCCTGCATTAATGCTCACCAAAACACAACGCACCCAGGGGGGAGATACCATGGTAAATAGGTAACCTATTTACCATGGTATCCCTCCCCTGCGGCGGCTGCTCTTGATCTCCGTTTGCTCTTGATCTCCGTGAACGCACCCGCTGTCTCCAAACCTTGCAGAGCAGCACATTGAAGCGCTTGAAAACACAGCACAACATTCCCTAATAACACTTGCAATGCATTATGACTTCAAAGGTATGACTTTAAGTCTATGACATTATTATTTATTGATTATATTTTGTTTTATTTCTTTGATCACCAACTGCCACGACAACACACTCGTTTTTTTATGCAGTACTCCTGACGAACTTCACCCATTGCACGCATCGTACCGGCTCTTAAGCTAGCTTGTGTTGGAGCAGCAGGACAAGCTCGCCATCCCGCCCGCTGCTTTCCTGCATTAATGCTCACCAAAACACAACGCACCCAGGGGAGAGATACCATGGTAAATAGGTAACCTATTTACCATGGTATCCCTCCCCTGCGGCGGCTGCTCTTGATCTCCGTTTGCTCTTGATCTCCGTGAACGCACCCGCTGTCACATTGAAGCGCTTGAAAACACAGCACAACATTCCCTAATAACACTTGCAATGCATTATGACTTCAAAGGTATGACTTTAAGTCTATGACATTATTATTTATTGATTTTATTTTGTTTTATTTCTTTGATCACCAACTGCCACGACAACACACTCGTTTTTTTATGCAGTACTCCTGACGAACTTCACCAATTGACCGCATCGTACCGGCTCTTAAGGTAGCTTGTGTTGGAGCAGCAGGACAAGCTCGCCATCCCGCCCGGTGTTTTCTTGCATTACTGCTCACCAAAACCGTTCGCCGAAACAAAAATAGGTAAATAGGTAACCTATTTACCATGGTATCTCTCCCCTGGGTGCCTTGTGTTTTGCGCCGGCTGCTCTTGATCTCCGTGAACGCACCCGCTGTCTCCAAACCTTGCAGAGCAGCACATTGAAGCGCTTGAAAACACAGCACAACATTCCCTAATAACACTTGCAATGCATTATGACTTCAAAGGTATGGCTTTAAGTCTATGACATTATTATTTATTGATTTTATTTTGTTTTATTTCTTTGATCACCAACTGCCACGACAACACACTCGTTTTTTTATGCAGTACTCCTGATGAACTTCACCCATTGCCCGCATCGTACCGGCTCTTAAGCTAGCTTGTGTTGGAGCAGCAGGACAAGCTCGCCATCCCGCCCGCTGCTTTCCTGCATTAATGCTCACCAAAACACAACGCACCCAGGGGAGAGATACCATGGTAAATAGGTAACCTATTTACCATGGTATCCCTCCCCTGCGGCGGCTGCTCTTGATCTCCGTTTGCTCTTGATCTCCGTGAACGCACCCGCTGTCTCCAAACCTTGCAGAGCAGCACATTGAAGCGCTTGAAAACACAGCACAACATTCCCTAATAACACTTGCAATGCATTATGACTTCAAAGGTATGACTTTAAGTCTATGACATTATTATTTATTGATTTTATTTTGTTTTATTTCTTTGATCACCAACTGCCACGACAACACACTCGTTTTTTTATGCAGTACTCCTGACGAACTTCACCCATTGCACGCATCGTACCGGCTCTTAAGCTAGCTTCTGTTGGAGCAGCAGGACAAGCTCGCCATCCCGCCCGCTGCTTTCCTGCATTAATGCTCACCAAAACACAACGCACCCAGGGGAGAGATACCATGGTAAATAGGTAACCTATTTACCATGGTATCCCTCCCCTGCGGCGGCTGCTCTTGATCTCCGTTTGCTCTTGATCTCCGTGAACGCACCCGCTGTCACATTGAAGCGCTTGAAAACACAGCACAACATTCCCTAATAACACTTGCAATGCATTATGACTTCAAAGGTATGACTTTAAGTCTATGACATTATTATTTATTGATTTTATTTTGTTTTATTTCTTTGATCACCAACTGCCACGACAACACACTCGTTTTTTTTATGCAGTACTCCTGACGAACTTCACCAATTGACCGCATCATACCGGCTCTTAAGCTAGCTTCTGTTGGAGCAGCAGGACAAGCTCGCCATCCCGCCCGCTGCTTTCCTGCATTATTGCTCACCAAAACCGTTCGCCCAAACAAAAATAGGTAAATATGTAACCTATTTACCATGGTATCTCTCCCCTGGGTGCCTTGTGTTTTGCGCCGGCTGCTCTTGATCTCCGTGAACGCACCCGCTGTCTCCAAACCTTGCAGAGCAGCACATTGAAGCGCTTGAAAACACAGCACAACATTCCCTAATAACACTTGCAATGCATTATGACTTCAAAGGTATGACTTTAAGTCTATGACATTATTATTTATTGATTTTATTTTGTTTTATTTCTTTGATCACCAACTGCCACGACAACACACTCGTTTTTTTATGCAGTACTCCTGACGAACTTCACCCATTGCACGCATGGTACCTGCTCTTAAGCTAGCTTGTGTTGGAGCAGCAGGACAAGCTCGCCATCCCGCCCGCTGCTTTCCTGCATTAATGCTCACCAAAACACAACGCACCCAGGGGAGAGATACCATGGTAAATAGGTAACCTATTTACCATGGTATCCCTCCCCTGCGGCGGCTGCTCTTGATCTCCGGCTGCTCTTGATCTCCGTGAACGCACCCGCTGTCTCCAAACCTTGCAGAGCAGCACATTGAAGCTCTTGAAAACACAGCACAACATTCCCTAATAACACTTGCAATGCATTATGACTTCAAAGGTATGACTTTAAGTCTATGACATTATTATTTATTGATTTTATTTTGTTTTATTTCTTTGATCACCAACTGCCACGACAACACACTCGTTTTTGTATGCAGTACTCCTGACGAACTTCACCAATTGACCGCATCGTACCGGCTCTTAAGGTAGCTTGTGTTGGAGCAGCAGGACAAGCTCGCCATCCCGCCCGCTGCTTTCCTGCATTATTGCTCACCAAAACCGTTCGCCGAAACAAAAATAGGTAAATATGTAACCTATTTACCATGGTATCTCTCCCCTGGGTGCCTTGTGTTTTGCGCCGGCTGCTCTTGATCTCCGTGAACGCACCCGCTGTCTCCAAACCTTGCAGAGCAGCACATTGAAGCGCTTGAAAACACAGCACAACATTCCCTAATAACACTTGCAATGCATTATGACTTCAAAGGTATGGCTTTAAGTCTATGACATTATTATTTATTGATTTTATTTTGTTTTATTTCTTTGATCACCAACTGCCACGACAACACACTCGTTTTTTTATGCAGTACTCCTGACGAACTTCACCCATTGCCCGCATCGTACCGGCTCTTAAGCTAGCTTGTGTTGGAGCAGCAGGACAAGCTCGCCATCCCGCCCACTGCTTTCCTGCATTAATGCTCACCAAAACACAACGCACCCAGGGGAGAGATACCATGGTAAATAGGTAACCTATTTAACATGGTATCCCTCCCCTGCGGCGGCTGCTCTTGATCTCCGGCTGCTCTTGATCTCCGTGAACGCACCCGCTGTCACATTGAAGCGCTTGAAAACACAGCACAACATTCCCTAATAACACTTGCAATGCATTATGACTTCAAAGGTATGACTTTAAGTCTATGACATTATTATTTATTGATTTTATTTTGTTTTATTTCTTTGATCACCAACTGCCACGACAACACACTCGTTTTTTTTTATGCAGTACTCCTGACGAACTTCACCAATTGACCGCATCGTACCGGCTCTTAAGGTAGCTTGTGTTGGAGCAGAAGGACAAGCTCGCCATCCCGCCCGCTGCTTTCTTGCATTACTGCTCAACCAAACCGTTCGCCGAAACAAAAATAGGTAAATAGGTAACCTATTTACCATGGTATCTCTCCCCTGGGTGCCTTGTGTTTTGCGCCGGCTGCTCTTGATCTCCGTGAACGCACCCGCTGTCTCCAAACCTTGCAGAGCAGCACATTGAAGCGCTTGAAAACACAGCACAACATTCCCTAATAACACTTGCAATGCATTATGACTTCAAAGGTATGACTTTAAGTCTATGACATTATTATTTATTGATTATATTTTGTTTTATTTCTTTGATCACCAACTGCCACGACAACACACTCGTTTTTTTATGCAGTACTCCTGACGAACATCACCCATTGCACGCATAGTACCGGCTCTTAAGCTAGCTTGTGTTGGAGCAGCAGGAAAAGCTCGCCATCCCGCCCGCTGCTTTCCTGCATTAATGCTCACCAAAACACAACGCACCCAGGGGAGAGATACCATGGTAAATAGGTAACCTATTTACCATGGTATCCCTCCCCTGCGGCGGCTGCTCTTGATCGCCGTTTGCTCTTGATCTCCGTGAACGCACCCGCTGTCACATTGAAGCGCTTGAAAACACAGCACAACATTCCCTAATAACACTTGCAATGCATTATGACTTCAAAGGTATGACTTTAAGTCTATGACATTATTATTTATTGATTTTATTTTGTTTTATTTCTTTGATCACCAACTGCCACGACAACACACTCGTTTTTTTATGCAGTACTCCTGACGAACTTCACCCATTGCCCGCATCGTACCGGCTCTTAAGCTAGCTTGTGTTGGAGCAGCAGGACAAGCTCGCCATCCCGCCCGCTGCTTTCCTGCATTAATGCTCACGAAAACACAACGCACCCAGGGGAGAGATACCATGGTAAATAGGTAACCTATTTACCATGGTATCCCTCCCCTGCAGCGGCTGCTCTTGATCTCCGGCTGCTCTTGATCTCCGTGAACGCACCCGCTGTCACATTGAAGCGCTTGAAAACACAGCACAACATTCCCTAATAACACTTGCAATGCATTATGACTTCAAAGGTATGACTTTAAGTCTATGACATTATTATTTATTGATTTTATTTTGTTTTATTTCTTTGATCACCAACTGCCACGACAACACACTGGTTTTTTTTTATGCAGTACTCCTGACGAACTTCACCAATTGACCGCATCGTACCGGCTCTTAAGGTAGCTTGTGTTGGAGCAGAAGGACAAGCTCGCCATCCCGCCCGCTGCTTTCTTGCATTACTGCTCAACCAAACCGTTCGCCGAAACAAAAATAGGTAAATAGGTAACCTATTTACCATGGTATCTCTCCCCTGGGTGCCTTGTGTTTTGCGCCGGCTGCTCTTGATCTCCGTGAACGCACCCGCTGTCTCCAAACCTTGCAGAGCAGCACATTGAAGCGCTTGAAAACACAGCACAACATTCCCTAATAACACTTGCAATGCATTATGACTTCAAAGGTATGACTTTAAGTCTATGACATTATTATTTATTGATTATATTTTGTTTTATTTCTTTGATCACCAACTGCCACGACAACACACTCGGTTTTTTATGCAGTACTCCTGACGAACATCACCCATTGCACGCATAGTACCGGCTCTTAAGCTAGCTTGTGTTGGAGCAGCAGGACAAGCTCGCCATCCCGCCCGCTGCTTTCCTGCATTAATGCTCAACAAAACACAACGCACCCAGGGGAGAGATACCATGGTAAATAGGTAACCTATTTACCATGGTATCCCTCCCCTGCGGCGGCTGCTCTTGATCGCCGTTTGCTCTTGATCTCCGTGAACGCACCCGCTGTCACATTGAAGCGCTTGAAAACACAGCACAACATTCCCTAATAACACTTGCAATGCATTATGACTTCAAAGGTATGACTTTAAGTCTATGACATTATTATTTATTGATTTTATTTTGTTTTATTTCTTTGATCACCAACTGCCACGACAACACACTCGTTTTTTTTATGCAGTACTCCTGACGAACTTCACCCATTGCACGCATGGTACCTGCTCTTAAGCTAGCTTGTGTTGGAGCAGCAGGACAAGCTCGCCATCCCGCCCGCTGCTTTCCTGCATTAATGCTCACCAAAACACAACGCACCCAGGGGAGAGATACCATGGTAAATAGGTAACCTATTTACCATGGAATCCCTCCCCTGCGGCGGCTGCTCTTGATCTCCGTTTGCTCTTGATCTCCGTGAACGCACCCGCTGTCTCCAAACCTTGCAGAGCAGCACATTGAAGCGCTTGAAAACACAGCACAACATTCCCTAATAACACTTGCAATGCATTATGACTTCAAAGGTATGACTTTAAGTCTATGACATTATTATTTATTGATTTTATTTTGTTTTATTTCTTTGATCACCAATTGCCACGACAACACACTCGTTTTTTTATGCAGTACTCCTGACGAACTTCACCAATTGACCGCATCGTACCGGCTCTTAAGGTAGCTTCTGTTGGAGCAGCAGGACAAGCTCGCCATCCCGCCCGTTGCTTTCCTGCATTATTGCTCACCAAAACCGTTCGCCGAAACAAAAATAGGTAAATATGTAACCTATTTACCATGGTATCTCTCCCCTGGGTGCCTTGTGTTTTGCGCCGGCTGCTCTTGATCTCCGTGAACGCACCCGCTGTCTCCAAACCTTGCAGAGCAGCACATTGAAGCGCTTGAAAACACAGCACAACATTCCCTAATAACACTTGCAATGCATTATGACTTCAAAGGTATGACTTTAAGTCTATGACATTATTATTTATTGATTTTATTTTGTTTTATTTCTTTGATCACCAACTGCCACGACAACACACTCGTTTTTTATGCAGTACTCCTGACGAACTTCACCCATTGCACGCATGGTACCTGCTCTTAAGCTAGCTTGTGTTGGAGCAGCAGGACAAGCTCGCCATCCCGCCCGCGGCTTTCCTGCATTAATGCTCACCAAAACACAACGCACCCAGGGGAGAGATACCATGGTAAATAGGTAACCTATTTACCATGGTATCCCTCCCCTGCGGCGGCTGCTCTTGATCTCCGTTTGCTCTTGATCTCCGTGAACGCACCCGCTGTCTCCAAACCTTGCAGAGCAGCACATTGAAGCGCTTGAAAACACAGCACAACATTCCCTAATAACACTTGCAATGCATTATGACTTCAAAGGTATGACTTTAAGTCTATGACATTATTATTTATTGATTTTATTTTGTTTTATTTCTTTGATCACCAACTGCCACGACAACACACTCGTTTTTTTATGCAGTACTCCTGAGGAACTTCACCCATTGCCCGCATCGTACCGGCTCTTAAGCTAGCTTGTGTTGGAGCAGCAGGACAAGCTCGCCATCCCGCCCGCTGCTTTCCTGCATTAATGCTCACCAAAACACAACGCACCCAGGGGAGAGATACCATGGTAAATAGGTAACCTATTTACCATGGTATCCCTCCCCTGCGGCAGCTGCTCTTGATCTCCGTTTGCTCTTGATCTCCGTGAACGCACCCGCTGTCTCCAAACCTTGCAGAGCAGCACATTGAAGCGCTTGAAAACACAGCACAACATTCCCTAATAACACTTGCAATGCATTATGACTTCAAAGGTATGACTTTAAGTCTATGACATTATTATTTATTGATTTTATTTTGTTTTATTTCTTTGATCACCAACTGCCACGACAACACACTCGTTTTTTTTATGCAGTACTCCTGACGAACTTCACCAATTGACCGCATCGTACCGGCTCTTAAGCTAGCTTCTGTTGGAGCAGCAGGACAAGCTCGCCATCCCGCCCGCTGCTTTCCTGCATTATTGCTCACCAAAACCGTTCGCCGAAACAAAAATAGGTAAATATGTAACCTATTTACCATGGTATCTCTCCCCTGGGTGCCTTGTGTTTTGCGCCGGCTGCTCTTGATCTCCGTGAACGCACCCGCTGTCTCCAAACCTTGCAGAGCAGCACATTGAAGCGCTTGAAAACACAGCACAACATTCCCTAATAACACTTGCAATGCATTATGACTTCAAAGGTATGACTTTAAGTCTATGACATTATTATTTATTGATTTTATTTTGTTTTATTTCTTTGATCACCAACTGCCACGACAACACACTCGTTTTTTTATGCAGTACTCCTGACGAACTTCACCCATTGCCCGCATGGTACCGGCTCTTATGCTAGCTTGTGTTGGTGCAGCAGGACAAGCTCGCCATCCCGCCCGCTGCTTTCCTGCATTATTGCTCACCAAAACACAACGCACCCAGGGGAGAGATACCATGGTAAATAGGTAACCTATTTACCATGGTATCCCTCCCCTGCGGCGGCTGCTCTTGATCTCCGTTTGCTCTTGATCTCCGTGAACGCACCCGCTGTCTCCAAACCTTGCAGAGCAGCACATTGAAGCGCTTGAAAACACAGCACAACATTCCCTAATAACACTTGCAATGCATTATGACTTCAAAGGTATGACTTTAAGTCTATGACATTATTATTTATTGATTTTATTTTGTTTTATTTCTTTGATCACCAACTGCCACGACAACACACTCGTTTTTTTATGCAGTACTCCTGACGAACTTCACCAATTGACCGCATCGTACCGGCTCTTAAGGTAGCTTATGTTGGAGCAGCAGGACAAGCTCGCCATCCCGCCCGCTGCTTTCTTGCATTACTGCTCACCAAAACCGTTCGCCGAAACAAAAATAGGTAAATAGGCAACCTATTTACCATGGTATCTCTCCCCTGGGTGCCTTGTGTTTTGCGCCGGCTGCTCTTGATCTCCGTGAACGCACCCGCTGTCTCCAAACCTTGCAGAGCAGCACATTGAAGCGCTTGAAAACACAGCACAACATTCCCTAATAACACTTGCAATGCATTATGACTTCAAAGGTATGACTTTAAGTCTATGACATTATTATTTATTGATTTTATTTTGTTTTATTTCTTTGATCACCAACTGCCACGACAACACACTCGTTTTTTTATGCAGTACTCCTGACGAACTTCACCAATTGACCGCATCGTACCGGCTCTTAAGGTAGCTTGTGTTGGAGCAGCAGGACAAGCTCGCCATCCCGCCCGCTGCTTTCTTGCATTACTGCTCAACCAAACCGTTCGCCGAAACAAAAATAGGTAAATAGGTAACCTATTTACCATGGTATCTCTCCCCTGGGTGCCTTGTGTTTTGCGCCGGCTGCTCTTGATCTCCGTGAACGCACCCGCTGTCTCCAAACCTTGCAGAGCAGTACATTGAAGCGCTTGAAAACACAGCACAACATTCCCTAATAACACTTGCAATGCATTATGACTTCAAAGGTATGACTTTAAGTCTATGACATTATTATTTATTGATTATATTTTGTTTTATTTCTTTGATCACCAACTGCCACTACAACACACTCGTTTTTTTATGCAGTACTCCTGACGAACATCACCCATTGCACGCATCGTACCGGCTCTTAAGCTAGCTTGTGTTGGAGCAGCAGGACAAGCTCGCCATCCCGCCCGCTGCTTTCCTGCATTAATGCTCACCAAAACACAACGCACCCAGGGGAGAGATACCATGGTAAATAGGTAACCTATTTACCATGGTATCCCTCCCCTGCGGCGGCTGCTCTTGATCGCCGTTTGCTCTTGATCTCCGTGAACGCACCCGCTGTCACATTGAAGCGCTTGAAAACACAGCACAACATTCCCGAATAACACTTGCAATGCATTATGACTTCAAAGGTATGACTTTAAGTCTATGACATTATTATTTATTGATTTTATTTTGTTTTATTTCTTTGATCACCAACTGCCACGACAACACACTCGTTTTTTTTATGCAGTACTCCTGACGAACTTCACCAATTGACCGCATCGTACCGGCTCTTAAGGTAGCTTCTGTTGGAGCAGCAGGACAAGCTCGCCATCCCGCCCGCTGCTTTCCTGCATTAATGCTCACCAAAACACAACGCACCCAGGGGAGAGATACCATGGTAAATAGGTAACCTATTTACCATGGTATCCCTCCCCTGCGGCGGCTGCTCTTGATCTCCATTTGCTCTTGATCTCCGTGAACGCACCCGCTGTCTCCAAACCTTGCAGAGCAGCACATTGAAGCGCTTGAAAACACAGCACAACATTCCCTAATAACACTTGCAATGCATTATGACTTCAAAGGTATGACTTTAAGTCTATGACATTATTAT
Organism: Acipenser ruthenus; assembly: GCF_902713425.1. Classification (NCBI taxonomy): domain Eukaryota; kingdom Metazoa; phylum Chordata; class Actinopteri; order Acipenseriformes; family Acipenseridae; genus Acipenser; species Acipenser ruthenus. The sequence goes on from NC_081195.1 coordinate 49,280,138, forward strand.
TTATTGATTTTATTTTGTTTTATTTCTTTGATCACCAACTGCCACGACAACACACTCGTTTTTTTATGCAGTACTCCTGACGAACTTCACCAATTGACCGCATCGTACCGGCTCTTTAGGTAGCTTGTGTTGGAGCAGCAGGACAAGCTCGCCATCCCGCCCGCTGCTTTCCTGCATTAATGCTCACCAAAACACAACGCACCCAGGGGAGAGATACCATGGTAAATAGGTAACCTATTTACCATGGTATCCCTCCCCTGCGGCGGCTGCTCTTGATCTCCGGCTGCTCTTGATCTCCGTGAACGCACCCGCTGTCACATTGAAGCGCTTGAAAACACAGCACAACATTCCCTAATAACACTTGCAATGCATTATGACTTCAAAGGTATGACTTTAAGTCTATGACATTATTATTTATTGATTTTATTTTGTTTTATTTCTTTGATCACCAACTGCCACGACAACACACTCGTTTTTTTATGCAGTACTCCTGACGAACTTCACCAATTGACCGCATCGTACCGGCTCTTTAGGTAGCTTGTGTTGGAGCAGCAGGACAAGCTCGCCATCCCGCCCGCTGCTTTCCTGCATTAATGCTCACCAAAACACAACGCACCCAGGGGAGAGATACCATGGTAAATAGGTAACCTATTTACCATGGTATCCCTCCCCTGCGGCGGCTGCTCTTGATCTCCGGCTGCTCTTGATCTCCGTGAACGCACCCGCTGTCACATTGAAGCGCTTGAAAACACAGCACAACATTCCCTAATAACACTTGCAATGCATTATGACTTCAAAGGTATGACTTTAAGTCTATGACATTATTATTTATTGATTTTATTTTGTTTTATTTCTTTGATCACCAACTGCCACGACAACACACTCGTTTTTTTATGCAGTACTCCTGACGAACTTCACCCATTGCCCGCATGGTACCGGCTCTTATGCTAGCTTGTGTTGGTGCAGCAGGACAAGCTCGCCATCCCGCCCGCTGCTTTCCTGCATTAATGCTCACCAAAACACAACGCACCCAGGGGAGAGATACCATGGTAAATAGGTAACCTATTTACCATGGTATCCCTCCCCTGCGGCGGCTGCTCTTGATCTCCGTTTGCTCTTGATCTCCGTGAACGCACCCGCTGTCTCCAAACCTTGCAGAGCAGCACATTGAAGCGCTTGAAAACACAGCACAACATTCCCTAATAACACTTGCAATGCATTATGACTTCAAAGGTATGACTTTAAGTCTATGACATTATTATTTATTGATTTTATTTTGTTTTATTTCTTTGATCACCAACTGCCACGACAACACACTCGTTTTTTTATGCAGTACTCCTGACGAACTTCACCAATTGACCGCATCGTACCGGCTCTTAAGGTAGCTTATGTTGGAGCAGCAGGACAAGCTCGCCATCCCGCCCGCTGCTTTCTTGCATTACTGCTCACCAAAACCGTTCGCCGAAACAAAAATAGGTAAATAGGCAACCTATTTACCATGGTATCTCTCCCCTGGGTGCCTTGTGTTTTGCGCCGGCTGCTCTTGATCTCCGTGAACGCACCCGCTGTCTCCAAACCTTGCAGAGCAGCACATTGAAGCGCTTGAAAACACAGCACAACATTCCCTAATAACACTTGCAATGCATTATGACTTCAAAGGTATGACTTTAAGTCTATGACATTATTATTTATTGATTTTATTTTGTTTTATTTCTTTGATCACCAACTGCCACGACAACACACTCGTTTTTGTATGCAGTACTCCTGACGAACTTCACCAATTGACCGCATCGTACCGGCTCTTAAGGTAGCTTCTGTTGGAGCAGCAGGACAAGCTCGCCATCCCGCCCGCTGCTTTCCTGCATTATTGCTCACCAAAACCGTTCGCCGAAACAAAAATAGGTAAATATGTAACCTATTTACCATGGTATCTCTCCCCTGGGTGCCTTGTGTTTTGCGCCGGCTGCTCTTGATCTCCGTGAACGCACCCGCTGTCTCCAAACCTTGCAGAGCAGCACATTGAAGCGCTTGAAAACACAGCACAACATTCCCTAATAACACTTGCAATGCATTATGACTTCAAAGGTATGGCTTTAAGTCTATGACATTATTATTTATTGATTTTATTTTGTTTTATTTCTTTGATCACCAACTGCCACGACAACACACTCGTTTTTATATGCAGTACTCCTGACGAACTTCACCCATTGCCCGCATCGTACCGGCTCTTAAGCTAGCTTGTGTTGGAGCAGCAGGACAAGCTCGCCATCCCGCCCGCTGCTTTCCTGCATTAATGCTCACCAAAACACAACGCACCCAGGGGAGAGATACCATGGTAAATAGGTAACCTATTTACCATGGTATCCCTCCCCTGCGGCGGCTGCTCTTGATCTCCGGCTGCTCTGGATCTCCGTGAACGCACCCGCTGTCTCCAAACCTTGCAGAGCAGCACATTGAAGCGCTTGAAAACACAGCACAACATTCCCTAATAACACTTGCAATGCATTATGACTTCAAAGGTATGACTTTAAGTCTATGACATTATTATTTATTGATTATATTTTGTTTTATTTCTTTGATCACCAACTGCCACGACAACACACTCGTTTTTTTATGCAGTACTCCTGACGAACATCACCCATTGCACGCATCGTACCGGCTCTTAAGCTAGCTTGTGTTGGAGCAGCAGGACAAGCTCGCCATCCCGCCCGCTGCTTTCTTGCATTACTGCTCAACCAAACCGTTCGCCGAAACAAAAATAGGTAAATAGGTAACCTATTTACCATGGTATCTCTCTCCCCTGGGTGCCTTGTGTTTTGCGCCGGCTGCTCTTGATCTCCGTGAACGCACCCGCTGTCTCCAAACCTTGCAGAGCAGCACATTGAAGCGCTTGAAAACACAGCACAACATTCCCTAATAACACTTGCAATGCATTATGACTTCAAAGGTATGACTTTAAGTCTATGACATTATTATTTATTGATTATATTTTGTTTTATTTCTTTGATCACCAACTGCCACGACAACACACTCGTTTTTTTATGCAGTACTCCTGACGAACATCACCCATTGCACGCATCGTACCGGCTCTTAAGCTAGCTTGTGTTGGAGCAGCAGGACAAGCTCGCCATCCCGCCCGCTGCTTTCCTGCATTAATGCTCACCAAAACACAACGCACCCAGGGGAGAGATACCATGGTAAATAGGTAACCTATTTACCATGGTATCCCTCCCCTGCGGCGGCTGCTCTTGATCGCCGTTTGCTCTTGATCTCCGTGAACGCACCCGCTGTCACATTGAAGCGCTTGAAAACACAGCACAACATTCCCTAATAACACTTGCAATGCATTATGACTTCAAAGGTATGACTTTAAGTCTATGACATTATTATTTATTGATTTTATTTTGTTTTATTTCTTTGATCACCAACTGCCACGACAACACACTCGTTTTTTTTATGCAGTACTCCTGACGAACTTCACCAATTGACCGCATCGTACCGGCTCTTAAGGTAGCTTCTGTTGGAGCAGCAGGACAAGCTCGCCATCCCGCCCGCTGCTTTCCTGCATTAATGCTCACCAAAACACAACGCACCCAGGGGAGAGATACCATGGTAAATAGGTAACCTATTTACCATGGTATCCCTCCCCTGCGGCGGCTGCTCTTGATCTCCATTTGCTCTTGATCTCCGTGAACGCACCCGCTGTCTCCAAACCTTGCAGAGCAGCACATTGAAGCGCTTGAAAACACAGCACAACATTCCCTAATAACACTTGCAATGCATTATGACTTCAAAGGTATGACTTTAAGTCTATGACATTATTATTTATTGATTTTATTTTGTTTTATTTCTTTGATCACCAACTGCCACGACAACACACTCGTTTTTTTATGCAGTACTCCTGACGAACTTAACCAATTGACCGCATCGTACCGGCTCTTTAGGTAGCTTGTGTTGGAGCAGCAGGACAAGCTCGCCATCCCGCCCGCTGCTTTCCTGCATTAATGCTCACCAAAACACAACGCACCCAGGGGAGAGATACCATGGTAAATAGGTAACCTATTTACCATGGTATCCCTCCCCTGCGGCGGCTGCTCTTGATCTCCGGCTGCTCTTGATCTCCGTGAACGCACCCGCTGTCACATTGAAGCGCTTGAAAACACAGCACAACATTCCCTAATAACACTTGCAATGCATTATGACTTCAAAGGTATGACTTTAAGTCTATGACATTATTATTTATTGATTTTATTTTGTTTTATTTCTTTGATCACCAACTGCCACGACAACACACTCGTTTTTTTATGCAGTACTCCTGACGAACTTCACCAATTGACCGCATCGTACCGGCTCTTAAGGTAGCTTATGTTGGAGCAGCAGGACAAGCTCGCCATCCCGCCCGCTGCTTTCTTGCATTACTGCTCACCAAAACCGTTCGCCGAAACAAAAATAGGTAAATAGGCAACCTATTTACCATGGTATCTCTCCCCTGGGTGCCTTGTGTTTTGCGCCGGCTGCTCTTGATCTCCGTGAACGCACCCGCTGTCTCCAAACCTTGCAGAGCAGCACATTGAAGCGCTTGAAAACACAGCACAACATTCCCTAATAACACTTGCAATGCATTATGACTTCAAAGGTATGACTTTAAGTCTATGACATTATTATTTATTGATTTTATTTTGTTTTATTTCTTTGATCACCAACTGCCACGACAACACACTCGTTTTTGTATGCAGTACTCCTGACGAACTTCACCAATTGACCGCATCGTACCGGCTCTTAAGGTAGCTTCTGTTGGAGCAGCAGGACAAGCTCGCCATCCCGCCCGCTGCTTTCCTGCATTATTGCTCACCAAAACCGTTCGCCGAAACAAAAATAGGTAAATATGTAACCTATTTACCATGGTATCTCTCCCCTGGGTGCCTTGTGTTTTGCGCCGGCTGCTCTTGATCTCCGTGAACGCACCCGCTGTCTCCAAACCTTGCAGAGCAGCACATTGAAGCGCTTGAAAACACAGCACAACATTCCCTAATAACACTTGCAATGCATTATGACTTCAAAGGTATGGCTTTAAGTCTATGAAATTATTATTTATTGATTTTATTTTGTTTTATTTCTTTGATCACCAACTGCCACGACAACACACTCGTTTTTTTATGCAGTACTCCTGACGAACTTCACCCATTGCCCGCATCGTACCGGCTCTTAAGCTAGCTTGTGTTGGAGCAGCAGGACAAGCTCGCCATCCCGCCCGCTGCTTTCCTGCATTAATGCTCACCAAAACACAACGCACCCAGGGGAGAGATACCATGGTAAATAGGTAACCTATTTACCATGGTATCCCTCCCCTGCGGCGGCTGCTCTTGATCTCCGGCTGCTCTGGATCTCCGTGAACGCACCCGCTGTCACATTGAAGCGCTTGAAAACACAGCACAACATTCCCTAATAACACTTGCAATGCATTATGACTTCAAAGGTATGACTTTAAGTCTATGACATTATTATTTATTGATTTTATTTTGTTTTATTTCTTTGATCACCAACTGCCACGACAACACACTCGTTTTTTTATGCAGTACTCCTGACGAACTTCACCAATTGACCGCATCGTACCGGCTCTTAAGGTAGCTTGTGTTGGAGCAGCAGGACAAGCTCGCCATCCCGCCCGCTGCTTTCTTGCATTACTGCTCAACCAAACCGTTCGCCGAAACAAAAATAGGTAAATAGGTAACCTATTTACCATGGTATCTCTCCCCTGGGTGCCTTGTGTTTTGCGCCGGCTGCTCTTGATCTCCGTGAACGCACCCGCTGTCTCCAAACCTTGCAGAGCAGCACATTGAAGCGCTTGAAAACACAGCACAACATTCCCTAATAACACTTGCAATGCATTATGACTTCAAAGGTATGACTTTAAGTCTATGACATTATTATTTATTGATTTTATTTTGTTTTATTTCTTTGATCACCAACTGCCACGACAACACACTCGTTTTTTTATGCAGTACTCCTGACGAACTTCACCCATTGCACGCATGGTACCTGCTCTTAAGCTAGCTTGTGTTGGAGCAGCAGGACAAGCTCGCCATCCCGCCCGCTGCTTTCCTGCATTAATGCTCACCAAAACACAACGCACCCAGGGGAGAGATACCATGGTAAATAGGTAACCTATTTACCATGGTATCCCTCCCCTGCGGCGGCTGCTCTTGATCTCCGTTTGCTCTTGATCTCCGGGAACGCACCCGCTGTCTCCAAACCTTGCAGAGCAGCACATTGAAGCGCTTGAAAACACAGCACAACATTCCCTAATAACACTTGCAATGCATTATGACTTCAAAGGTATGACTTTAAGTCTATGACATTATTATTTATTGATTTTATTTTGTTTTATTTCTTTGATCACCAACTGCCACGACAACACACTCGTTTTTTTTATGCAGTACTCCTGACGAACTTCACCAATTGACCGCATCGTACCGGCTCTTAAGCTAGCTTCTGTTGGAGCAGCAGGACAAGCTCGCCATCCCGCCCGCTGCTTTCCTGCATTATTGCTCACCAAAACCGTTCGCCGAAACAAAAATAGGTAAATATGTAACCTTTTTACCATGGTATCTCTCCCCTGGGTGCCTTGTGTTTTGCGCCGGCTGCTCTTGATCTCCGTGAACGCACCCGCTGTCTCCAAACCTTGCAGAGCAGCACATTGAAGCGCTTGAAAACACAGCACAAAATTCCCTAATAACACTTGCAATGCATTATGACTTCAAAGGTATGACTTTAAGTCTATGACATTATTATTTATTGATTTTAATTTGTTTTATTTCTTTGATCACCAACTGCCACGACAACACACTCGTTTTTTTATGCAGTACTCCTGACGAACTTCACCAATTGACCGCATTGTACCGGCTCTTAAGGTAGCTTCTGTTGGAGCAGCAGGACAAGCTCGCCATCCCGCCCGCTGCTTTCCTGCATTATTGCTCAACAAAACCGTTCGCCGAAACAAAAATAGGTAAATATGTAACCTATTTACCATGGTATCTCTCCCCTGGGTGCCTTGTGTTTTGCGCCGACTGCTCTTGATCTCCGTGAACGCACCCGCTGTCTCCAAACCTTGCAGAGCAGCACATTGAAGCGCTTGTAAACACAGCACAACATTCCCTAATAACACTTGCAATGCATTATGACTTCAAAGGTATGGCTTTAAGTCTATGAAATTATTATTTATTGATTTTATTTTGTTTTATTTCTTTGATCACCAACTGCCACGACAACACACTCGTTTTTTTATGCAGTACTCCTGACGAACTTCACCCATTGCCCGCATTGTACCGGCTCTTAAGCTAGCTTGTGTTGGAGCAGCAGGACAAGCTCGCCATCCCGCCCGCTGCTTTCCTGCATTAATGCTCACCAAAACACAACGCACCCAGGGGAGAGATACCATGGTAAATAGGTAACCTATTTACCATGGTATCCCTCCCCTGCGGCGGCTGCTCTTGATCTCCGGCTGCTCTGGATCTCCGTGAACGCACCCGCTGTCACATTGAAGCGCTTGAAAACACAGCACAACATTCCCTAATAACACTTGCAATGCATTATGACTTCAAAGGTATGACTTTAAGTCTATGACATTATTATTTATTGATTTTATTTTGTTTTATTTCTTTGATCACCAACTGCCACGACAACACACTCGTTTTTTTATGCAGTACTCCTGACGAACTTCACCAATTGACCGCATCGTACCGGCTCTTAAGGTAGCTTGTGTTGGAGCAGCAGGACAAGCTCGCCATCCCGCCCGCTGCTTTCTTGCATTACTGCTCAACCAAACCGTTCGCCGAAACAAAAATAGGTAAATAGGTAACCTATTTACCATGGTATCTCTCCCCTGGGTGCCTTGTGTTTTGCGCCGGCTGCTCTTGATCTCCGTGAACGCACCCGCTGTCTCCAAACCTTGCAGAGCAGCACATTGAAGCGCTTGAAAACACAGCACAACATTCCCTAATAACACTTGCAATGCATTATGACTTCAAAGGTATGACTTTAAGTCTATGACATTATTATTTATTGATTTTATTTTGTTTTATTTCTTTGATCACCAACTGCCACGACAACACACTCGTTTTTTTATGCAGTACTCCTGACGAACTTCACCAATTGACCGCATCGTACCGGCTCTTAAGGTAGCTTATGTTGGAGCAGCAGGACAAGCTCGCCATCCCGCCCGCTGCTTTCTTGCATTACTGCTCACCAAAACCGTTCGCCGAAACAAAAATAGGTAAATAGGCAACCTATTTACCATGGTATCTCTCCCCTGGGTGCCTTGTGTTTTGCGCCGGCTGCTCTTGATCTCCGTGAACGCACCCGCTGTCTCCAAACCTTGCAGAGCAGCACATTGAAGCGCTTGAAAACACAGCACAACATTCCCTAATAACACTTGCAATGCATTATGACTTCAAAGGTATGACTTTAAGTCTATGACATTATTATTTATTGATTTTATTTTGTTTTATTTCTTTGATCACCAACTGCCACGACAACACACTCGTTTTTGTATGCAGTACTCCTGACGAACTTCACCAATTGACCGCATCGTACCGGCTCTTAAGGTAGCTTCTGTTGGAGCAGCAGGACAAGCTCGCCATCCCGCCCGCTGCTTTCCTGCATTATTGCTCACCAAAACCGTTCGCCGAAACAAAAATAGGTAAATATGTAACCTATTTACCATGGTATCTCTCCCCTGGGTGCCTTGTGTTTTGCGCCGGCTGCTCTTGATCTCCGTGAACGCACCCGCTGTCTCCAAACCTTGCAGAGCAGCACATTGAAGCGCTTGAAAACACAGCACAACATTCCCTAATAACACTTGCAATGCATTATGACTTCAAAGGTATGGCTTTAAGTCTATGAAATTATTATTTATTGATTTTATTTTGTTTTATTTCTTTGATCACCAACTGCCACGACAACACACTCGTTTTTTTATGCAGTACTCCTGACGAACTTCACCCATTGCCCGCATCGTACCGGCTCTTAAGCTAGCTTGTGTTGGAGCAGCAGGACAAGCTCGCCATCCCGCCCGCTGCTTTCCTGCATTAATGCTCACCAAAACACAACGCACCCAGGGGAGAGATACCATGGTAAATAGGTAACCTATTTACCATGGTATCCCTCCCCTGCGGCGGCTGCTCTTGATCTCCGGCTGCTCTGGATCTCCGTGAACGCACCCGCTGTCACATTGAAGCGCTTGAAAACACAGCACAACATTCCCTAATAACACTTGCAATGCATTATGACTTCAAAGGTATGACTTTAAGTCTATGACATTATTATTTATTGATTTTATTTTGTTTTATTTCTTTGATCACCAACTGCCACGACAACACACTCGTTTTTTTATGCAGTACTCCTGATGAACTTCACCAATTGACCGCATCGTACCGGCTCTTAAGGTAGCTTGTGTTGGAGCAGCAGGACAAGCTCGCCATCCCGCCCGCTGCTTTCTTGCATTACTGCTCACCAAAACCGTTCGCCGAAACAAAAATAGGTAAATAGGCAACCTATTTACCATGGTATCTCTCCCCTGGGTGCCTTGTGTTTTGCGCCGGCTGCTCTTGATCTCCGTGAACGCACCCGCTGTCTCCAAACCTTGCAGAGCAGCACATTGAAGCGCTTGAAAACACAGCACAACATTCCCTAATAACACTTGCAATGCATTATGACTTCAAAGGTATGACTTTAAGTCTATGACATTATTATTTATTGATTTTATTTTGTTTTATTTCTTTGATCACCAACTGCCACGACAACACACTCGTTTTTTTATGCAGTACTCCTGACGAACTTCACCCATTGCACGCATGGTACCTGCTCTTAAGCTAGCTTGTGTTGGAGCAGCAGGACAAGCTCGCCATCCCGCCCGCTGCTTTCCTGCATTAATGCTCACCAAAACACAACGCACCCAGGGGAGAGATACCATGGTAAATAGGTAACCTATTTACCATGGTATCCCTCCCCTGCGGCGGCTGCTCTTGATCTCCGTTTGCTCTTGATCTCCGTGAACGCACCCGCTGTCTCCAAACCTTGCAGAGCAGCACATTGAAGCGCTTGAAAACACAGCACAACATTCCCTAATAACACTTGCAATGCATTATGACTTCAAAGGTATGACTTTAAGTCTATGACATTATTATTTATTGATTTTATTTTGTTTTATTTCTTTGATCACCAACTGCCACGACAACACACTCGTTTTTTTATGCAGTACTCCTGACGAACTTCACCAATTGACCGCATCGTACCGGCTCTTAAGGTAGCTTCTGTTGGAGCAGCAGGACAAGCTCGCCATCCCGCCCGCTGCTTTCCTGCATTATTGCTCACCAAAACCGTTCGCCGAAACAAAAATAGGTAAATATGTAACCTATTTACCATGGTATCTCTCCCCTGGGTGCCTTGTGTTTTGCGCCGACTGCTCTTGATCTCCGTGAACGCACCCGCTGTCTCCAAACCTTGCAGAGCAGCACATTGAAGCGCTTGTAAACACAGCACAACATTCCCTAATAACACTTGCAATGCATTATGACTTCAAAGGTATGGCTTTAAGTCTATGAAATTATTATTTATTGATTTTATTTTGTTTTATTTCTTTGATCACCAACTGTCACGACAACACACTCGTTTTTTTATGCAGTACTCCTGACGAACTTCACCCATTGCCCGCATCGTACCGGCTCTTAAGCTAGCTTGTGTTGGAGCAGCAGGACAAGCTCGCCATCCCGCCCGCTGCTTTCCTGCATTAATGCTCACCAAAACACAACGCACCCAGGGGAGAGATACCATGGTAAATAGGTAACCTATTTACCATGGTATCCCTCCCCTGCGGCGGCTGCTCTTGATCGCCGTTTGCTCTTGATCTCCGTGAACGCACCCGCTGTCACATTGAAGCGCTTGAAAACACAGCACAACATTCCCTAATAACACTTGCAATGCATTATGACTTCAAAGGTATGACTTTAAGTCTATGACATTATTATTTATTGATTTTATTTTGTTTTATTTCTTTGATCACCAACTGCCACGACAACACACTCGTTTTTTTATGCAGTACTCCTGATGAACTTCACCAATTGACCGCATCGTACCGGCTCTTAAGGTAGCTTGTGTTGGAGCAGCAGGACAAGCTCGCCATCCCGCCCGCTGCTTTCTTGCATTACTGCTCACCAAAACCGTTCGCCGAAACAAAAATAGGTAAATAGGCAACCTATTTACCATGGTATCTCTCCCCTGGGTGCCTTGTGTTTTGCGCCGGCTGCTCTTGATCTCCGTGAACGCACCCGCTGTCTCCAAACCTTGCAGAGCAGCACATTGAAGCGCTTGAAAACACAGCACAACATTCCCTAATAACACTTGCAATGCATTATGACTTCAAAGGTATGACTTTAAGTCTATGACATTATTATTTATTGATTTTATTTTGTTTTATTTCTTTGATCACCAACTGCCACGACAACACACTCGTTTTTTTATGCAGTACTCCTGACGAACTTCACCCATTGCACGCATGGTACCTGCTCTTAAGCTAGCTTGTGTTGGAGCAGCAGGACAAGCTCGCCATCCCGCCCGCTGCTTTCCTGCATTAATGCTCACCAAAACACAACGCACCCAGGGGAGAGATACCATGGTAAATAGGTAACCTATTTACCATGGTATCCCTCCCCTGCGGCGGCTGCTCTTGATCTCCGTTTGCTCTTGATCTCCGTGAACGCACCCGCTGTCTCCAAACCTTGCAGAGCAGCACATTGAAGCGCTTGAAAACACAGCACAACATTCCCTAATAACACTTGCAATGCATTATGACTTCAAAGGTATGACTTTAAGTCTATGACATTATTATTTATTGATTTTATTTTGTTTTATTTCTTTGATCACCAACTGCCACGACAACACACTCGTTTTTTTATGCAGTACTCCTGACGAACTTCACCAATTGACCGCATCGTACCGGCTCTTAAGGTAGCTTCTGTTGGAGCAGCAGGACAAGCTCGCCATCCCGCCCGCTGCTTTCCTGCATTATTGCTCACCAAAACCGTTCGCCGAAACAAAAATAGGTAAATATGTAACCTATTTACCATGGTATCTCTCCCCTGGGTGCCTTGTGTTTTGCGCCGACTGCTCTTGATCTCCGTGAACGCACCCGCTGTCTCCAAACCTTGCAGAGCAGCACATTGAAGCGCTTGTAAACACAGCACAACATTCCCTAATAACACTTGCAATGCATTATGACTTCAAAGGTATGGCTTTAAGTCTATGAAATTATTATTTATTGATTTTATTTTGTTTTATTTCTTTGATCACCAACTGTCACGACAACACACTCGTTTTTTTATGCAGTACTCCTGACGAACTTCACCCATTGCCCGCATCGTACCGGCTCTTAAGCTAGCTTGTGTTGGAGCAGCAGGACAAGCTCGCCATCCCGCCCGCTGCTTTCCTGCATTAATGCTCACCAAAACACAACGCACCCAGGGGAGAGATACCATGGTAAATAGGTAACCTATTTACCATGGTATCCCTCCCCTGCGGCGGCTGCTCTTGATCGCCGTTTGCTCTTGATCTCCGTGAACGCACCCGCTGTCACATTGAAGCGCTTGAAAACACAGCACAACATTCCCTAATAACACTTGCAATGCATTATGACTTCAAAGGTATGACTTTAAGTCTATGACATTATTATTTATTGATTTTATTTTGTTTTATTTCTTTGATCACCAACTGCCACGACAACACACTCGTTTTTTTATGCAGTACTCCTGACGAACTTCACCCATTGCCCGCATCGTACCGGCTCTTAAGCTAGCTTGTGTTGGAGCAGCAGGACAAGCTCGCCATCCCGCCCGCTGCTTTCCTGCATTAATGCTCACCAAAACACAACGCACCCAGGGGAGAGATACCATGGTAAATAGGTAACCTATTTACCATGGTATCCCTCCCCTGCGGCGGCTGCTCTTGATCTCCGTTTGCTCTTGATCTCCGTGAACGCACCCGCTGTCACATTGAAGCGCTTGAAAACACAGCACAACATTCCCTAATAACACTTGCAATGCATTATGACTTCAAAGGTATGACTTTAAGTCTATGACATTATTATTTATTGATTTTATTTTGTTTTATTTCTTTGATCACCAACTGCCACGACAACACACTCGTTTTTTTTATGCAGTACTCCTGACGAACTTCACCAATTGACCGCATCGTACCGGCTCTTAAGGTAGCTTCTGTTGGAGCAGCAGGACAAGCTCGCCATCCCGCCCGCTGCTTTCCTGCATTAATGCTCACCAAAACACAACGCACCCAGGGGAGAGATACCATGGTAAATAGGTAACCTATTTACCATGGTATCCCTCCCCTGCGGCGGCTGCTCTTGATCTCCGGCTGCTCTTGATCTCCGTGAACGCACCCGCTGTCACATTGAAGCGCTTGAAAACACAGCACAACATTCCCTAATAACACTTGCAATGCATTATGACTTCAAAGGTATGACTTTAAGTCTATGACATTATTATTTATTGATTTTATTTTGTTTTATTTCTTTGATCACCAACTGCCACGACAACACACTCGTTTTTTTTATACAGTACTCCTGACGAACTTCACCAATTGACCGCATCGTACCGGCTCTTAAGGTAGCTTGTGTTGGAGCAGCAGGACAAGCTCGCCATCCCGCCCGCTGCTTTCTTGCATTACTGCTCACCAAAACCGTTCGCCGAAACAAAAATAGGTAAATAGGCAACCTATTTACCATGGTATCTCTCCCCTGGGTGCCTTGTGTTTTGCGCCGGCTGCTCTTGATCTCCGTGAACGCACCCGCTGTCTCCAAACCTTGCAGAGCAGCACATTGAAGCGCTTGAAAACACAGCACAACATTCCCTAATAACAGTTGCAATGCATTATGACTTCAAAGGTATGACTTTAAGTCTATGACATTATTATTTATTGATTTTATTTTGTTTTATTTCTTTGATCACCAACTGCCACGACAACACACTCGTTTTTGTATGCAGTACTCCTGACGAACTTCACCAATTGACCGCATCGTACCGGCTCTTAAGGTAGCTTCTGTTGGAGCAGCAGGACAAGCTCGCCATCCCGCCCGCTGCTTTCCTGCATTATTGCTCACCAAAACCGTTCGCCGAAACAAAAATAGGTAAATATGTAACCTATTTACCATGGTATCTCTCCCCTGGGTGCCTTGTGTTTTGCGCCGGCTGCTCTTGATCTCCGTGAACGCACCCGCTGTCTCCAAACCTTGCAGAGCAGCACATTGAAGCGCTTGAAAACACAGCACAACATTCCCTAATAACACTTGCAATGCATTATGACTTCAAAGGTATGGCTTTAAGTCTATGAAATTATTATTTATTGATTTTATTTTGTTTTATTTCTTTGATCACCAACTGCCACGACAACACACTCGTTTTTTTATGCAGTACTCCTGACGAACTTCACCCATTGCCCGCATCGTACCGGCTCTTAAGCTAGCTTGTGTTGGAGCAGCAGGACAAGCTCGCCATCCCGCCCGCTGCTTTCCTGCATTAATGCTCACCAAAACACAACGCACCCAGGGGAGAGATACCATGGTAAATAGGTAACCTATTTACCATGGTATCCCTCCCCTGCGGCGGCTGCTCTTGATCTCCGTTTGCTCTTGATCTCCGTGAACGCACCCGCTGTCTCCAAACCTTGCAGAGCAGCACATTGAAGCGCTTGAAAACACAGCACAACATTCCCTAATAAAACTTGCAATGCATTATGACTTCAAAGGTATGACTTTAAGTCTATGACATTATTATTTATTGATTTTATTTTGTTTTATTTCTTTGATCACCAACTGCCACGACAACACACTCGTTTTTTTATGCAGTACTCCTGACGAACTTCACCAATTGACCGCATCGTACCGGCTCTTTAGGTAGCTTGTGTTGGAGCAGCAGGACAAGCTCGCCATCCCGCCCGCTGCTTTCCTGCATTAATGCTCACCAAAACACAACGCACCCAGGGGAGAGATACCATGGTAAATAGGTAACCTATTTACCATGGTATCCCTCCCCTGCGGCGGCTGCTCTTGATCTCCGGCTGCTCTTGATCTCCGTGAACGCACCCGCTGTCACATTGAAGCGCTTGAAAACACAGCACAACATTCCCTAATAACACTTGCAATGCATTATGACTTCAAAGGTATGACTTTAAGTCTATGACATTATTATTTATTGATTTTATTTTGTTTTATTTCTTTGATCACCAACTGCCACGACAACACACTCGTTTTTTTTATACAGTACTCCTGACGAACTTCACCAATTGACCGCATCGTACCGGCTCTTAAGGTAGCTTGTGTTGGAGCAGCAGGACAAGCTCGCCATCCCGCCCGCTGCTTTCTTGCATTACTGCTCACCAAAACCGTTCGCCGAAACAAAAATAGGTAAATAGGCAACCTATTTACCATGGTATCTCTCCCCTGGGTGCCTTGTGTTTTGCGCCGGCTGCTCTTGATCTCCGTGAACGCACCCGCTGTCTCCAAACCTTGCAGAGCAGCACATTGAAGCGCTTGAAAACACAGCACAACATTCCCTAATAACAGTTGCAATGCATTATGACTTCAAAGGTATGACTTTAAGTCTATGACATTATTATTTATTGATTTTATTTTGTTTTATTTCTTTGATCACCAACTGCCACGACAACACACTCGTTTTTGTATGCAGTACTCCTGACGAACTTCACCAATTGACCGCATCGTACCGGCTCTTAAGGTAGCTTCTGTTGGAGCAGCAGGACAAGCTCGCCATCCCGCCCGCTGCTTTCCTGCATTATTGCTCACCAAAACCGTTCGCCGAAACAAAAATAGGTAAATATGTAACCTATTTACCATGGTATCTCTCCCCTGGGTGCCTTGTGTTTTGCGCCGGCTGCTCTTGATCTCCGTGAACGCACCCGCTGTCTCCAAACCTTGCAGAGCAGCACATTGAAGCGCTTGAAAACACAGCACAACATTCCCTAATAACACTTGCAATGCATTATGACTTCAAAGGTATGGCTTTAAGTCTATGAAATTATTATTTATTGATTTTATTTTGTTTTATTTCTTTGATCACCAACTGCCACGACAACACACTCGTTTTTTTATGCAGTACTCCTGACGAACTTCACCCATTGCCCGCATCGTACCGGCTCTTAAGCTAGCTTGTGTTGGAGCAGCAGGACAAGCTCGCCATCCCGCCCGCTGCTTTCCTGCATTAATGCTCACCAAAACACAACGCACCCAGGGGAGAGATACCATGGTAAATAGGTAACCTTTTTTTATTTATTGATTATTATATTTATATATTATTTATTGATTATATTTTGTTTTATTTCTTTGATCACCAACTGCCACGACAACACACTCGTTTTTTTATGCAGTACTCCTGACGAACTTCACCCATTGCCCGCATCGTACCGGCTCTTAAGCTAGCTTGTGTTGGAGCAGCAGGACAAACTCGCCATCCCGCCCGCTGCTTTCCTGCATTAATGCTCACCAAAACACAACGCACCCAGGGGAGAGATACCATGGTAAATAGGTAACCTATTTACCATGGTATCCCTCCCCTGCGGCGGCTGCTCTTGATCTCCGGCTGCTCTGGATCTCCGTGAACGCACCCGCTGTCACATTGAAGCGCTTGAAAACACAGCACAACATTCCCTGATAACACTTGCAATGCATTATGACTTCAAAGGTATGACTTTAAGTCTATGACATTATTATTTATTGATTTTATTTTGTTTTATTTCTTTGATCACCAACTGCCACGACAACACACTCGTTTTTTTATGCAGTACTCCTGACGAACTTCACCAATTGACCGCATCGTACCGGCTCTTAAGCTAGCTTCTGTTGGAGCAGCAGGACAAGCTCGCCATCCCGCCCGCTGCTTTCCTGCATTATTGCTCACCAAAACCGTTCGCCGAAACAAAAATAGGTAAATATGTAACCTATTTACCATGGTATCTCTCCCCTGGGTGCCTTGTGTTTTGCGCCGGCTGCTCTTGATCTCCGTGAACGCACCCGCTGTCTCCAAACCTTGCAGAGCAGCACATTGAAGCGCTTGAAAACACAGCACAACATTCCCTAATAACACTTGCAATGCATTATGACTTCAAAGGTATGACTTTAAGTCTATGACATTATTATTTATTGATTTTATTTTGTTTTATTTCTTTGATCACCAACTGCCACGACAACACACTCGTTTTTTTATGCAGTACTCCTGACGAACTTCACCCATTGCACGCATGGTACCTGCTCTTAAGCTAGCTTGTGTTGGAGCAGCAGGACAAGCTCGCCATCCCGCCCGCTGCTTTCCTGCATTAATGCTCACCAAAACACAACGCACCCAGGGGAGAGATACCATGGTAAATAGGTAACCTATTTACCATGGTATCCCTCCCCTGCGGCGGCTGCTCTTGATCTCCGTTTGCTCTTGATCTCCGTGAACGCACCCGCTGTCTCCAAACCTTGCAGAGCAGCACATTGAAGCGCTTGAAAACACAGCACAACATTCCCTAATAACACTTGCAATGCATTATGACTTCAAAGGTATGACTTTAAGTCTATGACATTATTATTTATTGATTTTATTTTGTTTTATTTCTTTGATAACCAACTGCCACGACAACACACTCGTTTTTTTATGCAGTACTCCTGACGAACTTCACCAATTGACCGCATCGTACCGGCTCTTAAGCTAGCTTCTGTTGGAGCAGCAGGACAAGCTCGCCATCCCGCCTGCTGCTTTCCTGCATTATTGCTCACCAAAACCGTTCGCCGAAACAAAAATAGGTAAATATGTAACCTATTTACCATGGTATCTCTCCCCTGGGTGGCTTGATTTTTGCGCCGGCTGCTCTTGATCTCCGTGAACGCACCCGCTGTCTCCAAACCTTGCAGAGCAGCACATTGAAGCGCTTGAAAACACAGCACAACATTCCCTAATAACACTTGCAATGCATTATGACTTCAAAGGTATGACTTTAAGTCTATGACATTATTATTTATTGATTTTATTTTGTTTTATTTCTTTGATCACCAACTGCCACGACAACAGACTCGTTTTTTTATGCAGTACTCCTGACGAACTTCACCAATTGACCGCATCGTACCGGCTCTTAAGGTAGCTTCTGTTGGAGCAGCAGGACAAGCTCGCCATCCCGCCCGCTGCTTTCCTGCATTATTGCTCACCAAAACCGTTCGCCGAAACAAAAATAGGTAAATATGTAACCTATTTACCATGGTATCTCTCCCCTGGGTGCCTTGTGTTTTGCGCCGACTGCTCTTGATCTCCGTGAACGCACCCGCTGTCTCCAAACCTTGCAGAGCAGCACATTGAAGCGCTTGTAAACACAGCACAACATTCCCTAATAACACTTGCAATGCATTATGACTTCAAAGGTATGGCTTTAAGTCTATGAAATTATTATTTATTGATTTTATTTTGTTTTATTTCTTTGATCACCAACTGCCACGACAACACACTCGTTTTTTTATGCAGTACTCCTGACGAACTTCACCCATTGCCCGCATCGTACCGGCTCTTAAGCTAGCTTGTGTTGGAGCAGCAGGACAAGCTCGCCATCCCGCCCGCTGCTTTCCTGCATTAATGCTCACCAAAACACAACGCACCCAGGGGAGA
The DNA here is from genome assembly GCF_902713425.1 of Acipenser ruthenus. NCBI lineage: Eukaryota > Metazoa > Chordata > Actinopteri > Acipenseriformes > Acipenseridae > Acipenser > Acipenser ruthenus. The sequence goes on from NC_081195.1 coordinate 49,298,854, forward strand.
GATACCATGGTAAATAGGTAACCTATTTACCATGGTATCCCTCCCCTGCGGCGGCTGCTCTTGATCTCCGGCTGCTCTGGATCTCCGTGAACGCACCCGCTGTCACATTGAAGCGCTTGAAAACACAGCACAACATTCCCTAATAACACTTGCAATGCATTATGACTTCAAAGGTATGACTTTAAGTCTATGACATTATTATTTATTGATTTTATTTTGTTTTATTTCTTTGATCACCAACTGCCACGACAACACACTCGTTTTTTTATGCAGTACTCCTGACGAACTTCACCAATTGACCGCATCGTACCGGCTCTTAAGGTAGCTTGTGTTGGAGCAGCAGGACAAGCTCGCCATCCCGCCCGCTGCTTTCTTGCATTACTGCTCAACCAAACCGTTCGCCGAAACAAAAATAGGTAAATATGTAACCTATTTACCATGGTATCTCTCCCCTGGGTGCCTTGTGTTTTGCGCCGGCTGCTCTTGATCTCCGTGAACGCACCCGCTGTCTCCAAACCTTGCAGAGCAGCACATTGAAGCGCTTGAAAACACAGCACAACATTCCCTAATAACACTTGCAATGCATTATGACTTCAAAGGTATGACTTTAAGTCTATGACATTATTATTTATTGATTTTATTTTGTTTTATTTCTTTGATCACCAACTGCCACGACAACACACTCGTTTTTTTTATGCAGTACTCCTGACGAACTTCACCAATTGACCGCATCGTACCGGCTCTTAAGGTAGCTTCTGTTGGAGCAGCAGGACAAGCTCGCCATCCCGCCCGCTGCTTTCCTGCATTATTGCTCACCAAAACCGTTCGCCGAAACAAAAATAGGTAAATATGTAACCTATTTACCATGGTATCTCTCCCCTGGGTGCCTTGTGTTTTGCGCCGACTGCTCTTTATCTCCGTGAACGCACCCGCTGTCTCCAAACCTTGCAGAGCAGCACATTGAAGCGCTTGAAAACACAGCACAACATTCCCTAATAACACTTGCAATGCATTATGACTTCAAAGGTATGGCTTTAAGTCTATGAAATTATTATTTATTGATTTTATTTTGTTTTATTTCTTTGATCACCAACTGCCACGACAACACACTCGTTTTTTTATGCAGTACTCCTGACGAACTTCACCCATTGCCCGCATCGTACCGGCTCTTAAGGTAGCTTCTGTTGGAGCAGCAGGACAAGCTCGCCATCCCGCCCGCTGCTTTCCTGCATTAATGCTCACCAAAACACAACGCACCCAGGGGAGAGATACCATGGTAAATAGGTAACCTATTTACCATGGTATCCCTCCCCTGCGGCGGCTGCTCTTGATCTCCGGCTGCTCTGGATCTCCGTGAACGCACCCGCTGTCACATTGAAGCGCTTGAAAACACAGCACAACATTCCCTAATAACACTTGCAATGCATTATGACTTCAAAGGTATGACTTTAAGTCTATGACATTATTATTTATTGATTTTATTTTGTTTTATTTCTTTGATCACCAACTGCCACGACAACACACTCGTTTTTTTATGCAGTACTCCTGACGAACTTCACCAATTGACCGCATCGTACCGGCTCTTAAGGTAGCTTGTGTTGGAGCAGCAGGACAAGCTCGCCATCCCGCCCGCTGCTTTCTTGCATTACTGCTCAACCAAACCGTTTGCCGAAACAAAAATAGGTAAATAGGTAACCTATTTACCATGGTATCTCTCCCCTGGGTGCCTTGTGTTTTGCGCCGGCTGCTCTTGATCTCCGTGAACGCACCCGCTGTCTCCAAACCTTGCAGAGCAGCACATTGAAGCGCTTGAAAACACAGCACAACATTCCCTAATAACACTTGCAATGCATTATGACTTCAAAGGTATGACTTTAAGTCTATGATATTATTATTTATTGATTATATTTTGTTTTATTTCTTTGATCACCAACTGCCACGACAACACACTCGTTTTTTTATGCAGTACTCCTGACGAACTTCACCCATTGCACGCATGGTACCTGCTCTTAAGCTAGCTTGTGTTGGAGCAGCAGGACAAGCTCGCCATCCCGCCCGCTGCTTTCCTGCATTAATGCTCACCAAAACACAACGCACCCAGGGGAGAGATACCATGGTAAATAGGTAACCTATTTACCATGGTATCCCTCCCCTGCGGCGGCTGCTCTTGATCTCCGTTTGCTCTTGATCTCCGTGAACGCACCCGCTGTCTCCAAACCTTGCAGAGCAGCACATTGAAGCGCTTGAAAACACAGCACAACATTCCCTAATAACACTTGCAATGCATTATGACTTCAAAGGTATGACTTTAAGTCTATGACATTATTATTTATTGATTATATTTTGTTTTATTTCTTTGATCACCAACTGCCACGACAACACACTCGTTTTTTTATGCAGTACTCCTGACGAACTTCACCCATTGCACGCATCGTACCGGCTCTTAAGCTAGCTTGTGTTGGAGCAGCAGGACAAGCTCGCCATCCCGCCCGCTGCTTTCCTGCATTAATGCTCACCAAAACACAACGCACCCAGGGGAGAGATACCATGGTAAATAGGTAACCTATTTACCATGGTATCCCTCCCCTGCGACGGCTGCTCTTGATCGCCGTTTGCTCTTGATCTCCGTGAACGCACCCGCTGTCACATTGAAGCGCTTGAAAACACAGCACAACATTCCCTAATAACACTTGCAATGCATTATGACTTCAAAGGTATGACTTTAAGTCTATGACATTATTATTTATTGATTTTATTTTGTTTTATTTCTTTGATCACAAACTGCCACGACAACACACTCGTTTTTTTATGCAGTACTCCTGACGAACTTCACCAATTGACCGCATCGTACCGGCTCTTAAGCTAGCTTCTGTTGGAGCAGCAGGACAAGCTCGCCATCCCGCCCGCTGCTTTCCTGCATTATTGCTCACCAAAACCGTTCGCCGAAACAAAAATAGGTAAATATGTAACCTATTTACCATGGTATCTCTCCCCTGGGTGCCTTGTGTTTTGCGCCGGCTGCTCTTGATCTCCGTGAACGCACCCGCTGTCTCCAAACCTTGCAGAGCAGCACATTGAAGCGCTTGAAAACACAGCACAACATTCCCTAATAACACTTGCAATGCATTATGACTTCAAAGGTATGACTTTAAGTCTATGACATTATTATTTATTGATTTTATTTTGTTTTATTTCTTTGATCACCAACTGCCACGACAACACACTCGTTTTTTTATGCAGTACTCCTGACGAACTTCACCCATTGCACGCATGGTACCTGCTCTTAAGCTAGCTTGTGTTGGAGCAGCAGGACAAGCTCGCCATCCCGCCCGCTGCTTTCCTGCATTAATGCTCACCAAAACACAACGCACCCAGGGGAGAGATACCATGGTAAATAGGTAACCTATTTACCATGGTATCCCTCCCCTGCGGCGGCTGCTCTTGATCTCCGTTTGCTCTTGATCTCCGTGAACGCACCCGCTGTCTCCAAACCTTGCAGAGCAGCACATTGAAGCGCTTGAAAACACAGCACAACATTCCCTAATAACACTTGCAATGCATTATGACTTCAAAGGTATGACTTTAAGTCTATGACATTATTATTTATTGATTTTATTTTGTTTTATTTCTTTGATCACCAACTGCCACGACAACACACTCGTTTTTTTTATGCAGTACTCCTGACGAACTTCACCAATTGACCGCATCGTACCGGCTCTTAAGGTAGCTTCTGTTGGAGCAGCAGGACAAGCTCGCCATCCCGCCCGCTGCTTTCCTGCATTATTGCTCACCAAAACCGTTCGCCGAAACAAAAATAGGTAAATATGTAACCTATTTACCATGGTATCTCTCCCCTGGGTGCCTTGTGTTTTGCGCCGACTGCTCTTGATCTCCGTGAACGCACCCGCTGTCTCCAAACCTTGCAGAGCAGCACATTGAAGCGCTTGTAAACACAGCACAACATTCCCTAATAAAACTTGCAATGCATTATGACTTCAAAGGTATGGCTTTAAGTCTATGAAATTATTATTTATTGATTTTATTTTGTTTTATTTCTTTGATCACCAACTGCCACGACAACACACTCGTTTTTTTATGCAGTACTCCTGACGAACTTCACCCATTGCCCGCATCGTACCGGCTCTTAAGCTAGCTTGTGTTGGAGCAGCAGGACAAGCTCGCCATCCCGCCCGCTGCTTTCCTGCATTAATGCTCACCAAAACACAACGCACCCAGGGGAGAGATACCATGGTAAATAGGTAACCTATTTACCATGGTATCCCTCCCCTGCGGCGGCTGCTCTTGATCTCCGGCTGCTCTGGATCTCCGTGAACGCACCCGCTGTCACATTGAAGCGCTTGAAAACACAGCACAACATTCCCTAATAACACTTGCAATGCATTATGACTTCAAAGGTATGACTTTAAGTCTATGACATTATTATTTATTGATTTTATTTTGTTTTATTTCTTTGATCACCAACTGCCACGACAACACACTCGTTTTTTTATGCAGTACTCCTGACGAACTTCACCAATTGACCGCATCGTACCGGCTCTTAAGGTAGCTTGTGTTGGAGCAGCAGGACAAGCTCGGCATCCCGCCCGCTGCTTTCTTGCATTACTGCTCAACCAAACCGTTCGCCGAAACAAAAATAGGTAAATATGTAACCTATTTACCATGGTATCTCTCCCCTGGGTGCCTTGTGTTTTGCGCCGACTGCTCTTGATCTCCGTGAACGCACCCGCTGTCTCCAAACCTTGCAGAGCAGCACATTGAAGCGCTTGAAAACACAGCACAACATTCCCTAATAACACTTGCAATGCATTATGACTTCAAAGGTATGACTTTAAGTCTATGACATTATTATTTATTGATTATATTTTGATTTATTTCTTTGATCACCAACTGCCACGACAACACACTCGTTTTTTTATGCAGTACTCCTGACGAACATCACCCATTGCACGCATCGTACCGGCTCTTAAGCTAGCTTGTGTTGGAGCAGCAGGACAAGCTCGCCATCCCGCCCGCTGCTTTCCTGCATTAATGCTCACCAAAACACAACGCACCCAGGGGAGAGATACCATGGTAAATAGGTAACCTATTTACCATGGTATCCCTCCCCTGCGGCGGCTGCTCTTGATCGCCGTTTGCTCTTGATCTCCGTGAACGCACCCGCTGTCACATTGAAGCGCTTGAAAACACAGCACAACATTCCCTAATAACACTTGCAATGCATTATGACTTCAAAGGTATGACTTTAAGTCTATGACATTATTATTTATTGATTTTATTTTGTTTTATTTCTTTGATCACCAACTGCCACGACAACACACTCGTTTTTTTTATGCAGTACTCCTGACGAACTTCACCAATTGACCGCATCGTACCGGCTCTTAAGCTAGCTTCTGTTGGAGCAGCAGGACAAGCTCGCCATCCCGCCCGCTGCTTTCCTGCATTATTGCTCACCAAAACCGTTCGCCGAAACAAAAATAGGTAAATATGTAACCTATTTACCATGGTATCTCTCCCCTGGGTGCCTTGTGTTTTGCGCCGGCTGCTCTTGACCTTGCAGAGCAGCACATTGAAGCGCTTGAAAACACAGCACAACTTTCCCTAATAACACTTGCAATGCATTATGACTTCAAAGGTATGACTTTAAGTCTATGACATTATTATTTATTGATTTTATTTTGTTTTATTTCTTTGATCACCAACTGCCACGACAACACACTCGTTTTTTTATGCAGTACTCCTGACGAACTTCACCCATTGCACGCATGGTACCTGCTCTTAAGCTAGCTTGTGTTGGAGCAGCAGGACAAGCTCGCCATCCCGCCCGCTGCTTTCCTGCATTAATGCTCACCAAAACACAACGCACCCAGGGGAGAGATACCATGGTAAATAGGTAACCTATTTACCATGGTATCCCTCCCCTGCGGCGGCTGCTCTTGATCTCCGTTTGCTCTTGATCTCCGTGAACGCACCCGCTGTCTCCAAACCTTGCAGAGCAGCACATTGAAGCGCTTGAAAACACAGCACAACATTCCCTAATAACACTTGCAATGCATTATGACTTCAAAGGTATGACTTTAAGTCTATGACATTATTATTTATTGATTATATTTTGTTTTATTTCTTTGATCACCAACTGCCACGACAACACACTCGTTTTTTTATGCAGTACTCCTGACGAACTTCACCCATTGCCCGCATCGTACCGGCTCTTAAGCTAGCTTGTGTTGGAGCAGCAGGACAAGCTCGCCATCCCGCCCGCTGCTTTCCTGCATTAATGCTCACCAAAACACAACGCACCCAGGGGAGAGATACCATGGTAAATAGGTAACCTATTTACCATGGTATCCCTCCCCTGCGGCGGCTGCTCTTGATCTCCGTTTGCTCTTGATCTCCGTGAACGCACCCGCTGTCACATTGAAGCGCTTGAAAACACAGCACAACATTCCCTAATAACACTTGCAATGCATTATGACTTCAAAGGTATGACTTTAAGTCTATGACATTATTATTTATTGATTTTATTTTGTTTTATTTCTTTGATCACCAACTGCCACGACAACACACTCGTTTTTTTTATGCAGTACTCCTGACGAACTTCACCAATTGACCGCATCGTACCGGCTCTTAAGGTAGCTTCTGTTGGAGCAGCAGGACAAGCTCGCCATCCCGCCCGCTGCTTTCCTGCATTATTGCTCACCAAAACCGTTCGCCGAAACAAAAATAGGTAAATATGTAACCTATTTACCATGGTATCTCTCCCCTGAGTGCCTTGTGTTTTGCGCAGACTGCTCTTGATCTCCGTGAACGCACCCGCTGTCTCCAAACCTTGCAGAGCAGCACATTGAAGCGCTTGTAAACACAGCACAACATTCCCTAATAACACTTGCAATGCATTATGACTTCAAAGGTATGGCTTTAAGTCTATGAAATTATTATTTATTGATTTTATTTTGTTTTATTTCTTTGATCACCAACTGCCACGACAACACACTCGTTTTTTTATGCAGTACTCCTGACGAACTTCACCCATTGCCCGCATCGTACCGGCTCTTAAGCTAGCTTGTGTTGGAGCAGCAGGACAAGCTCGCCATCCCGCCCACTGCTTTCCTGCATTAATGCTCACCAAAACACAACGCACCCAGGGGAGAGATACCATGGTAAATAGGTAACCTATTTACCATGGTATCCCTCCCCTGCGGCGGCTGCTCTTGATCTCCGGCTGCTCTGGATCTCCGTGAACGCACCCGCTGTCACATTGAAGCGCTTGAAAACACAGCACAACATTCCCTAATAACACTTGCAATGCATTATGACTTCAAAGGTATGACTTTAAGTCTATGACATTATTATTTATTGATTTTATTTTGTTTTATTTCTTTGATCACCAACTGCCACGACAACACACTCGTTTTTTTATGCAGTACTCCTGACGAACTTCACCAATTGACCGCATCGTACCGGCTCTTAAGGTAGCTTGTGTTGGAGCAGCAGGACAAGCTCGCCATCCCGCCCGCTGCTTTCTTGCATTACTGCTCAACCAAACCGTTCGCCGAAACAAAAATAGGTAAATAGGTAACCTATTTACCATGGTATCTCTCCCCTGGGTGCCTTGTGTTTTGCGCCGGCTGCTCTTGATCTCCGTGAACGCACCCGCTGTCTCCAAACCTTGCAGAGCAGCACATTGAAGCGCTTGAAAACACAGCACAACATTCCCTAATAACACCTGCAATGCATTATGACTTCAAAGGTATGACTTTAAGTCTATGACATTATTATTTATTGATTTTATTTTGTTTTATTTCTTTGATCACCAACTGCCACGACAACACACTCGTTTTTTTATGCAGTACTCCTGACGAACTTCACCCATTGCACGCATGGTACCTGCTCTTAAGCTAGCTTGTGTTGGAGCAGCAGGACAAGCTCGCCATCCCGCCCGCTGCTTTCCTGCATTAATGCTCACCAAAACACAACGCACCCAGGGGAGAGATACCATGGTAAATAGGTAACCTATTTACCATGGTATCCCTCCCCTGCGGCGGCTGCTCTTGATCTCCGTTTGCTCTTGATCTCCGTGAACGCACCCGCTGTCTCCAAACCTTGCAGAGCAGCACATTGAAGCGCTTGAAAACACAGCACAACATTCCCTAATAACACTTGCAATGCATTATGACTTCAAAGGTATGACTTTAAGTCTATGACATTATTATTTATTGATTATATTTTGTTTTATTTCTTTGATCACCAACTGCCACGACAACACACTCGTTTTTTTATGCAGTACTCCTGACGAACTTCACCCATTGCCCGCATCGTACCGGCTCTTAAGCTAGCTTGTGTTGGAGCAGCAGGACAAGCTCGCCATCCCGCCCGCTGCTTTCCTGCATTAATGCTCACCAAAACACAACGCACCCAGGGGAGAGATACCATGGTAAATAGGTAACCTATTTACCATGGTATCCCTCCCCTGCGGCGGCTGCTCTTGATCTCCGGCTGCTCTGGATCTCCGTGAACACACCCGCTGTCACATTGAAGCGCTTGAAAACACAGCACAACATTCCCTAATAACACTTGCAATGCATTATGACTTCAAAGGTATGACTTTAAGTCTATGACATTATTATTTATTGATTTTATTTTGTTTTATTTCTTTGATCACCAACTGCCACGACAACACACTCGTTTTTTTATGCAGTACTCCTGACGAACTTCACCCATTGCACGCATGGTACCTGCTCTTAAGCTAGCTTGTGTTGGAGCAGCAGGACAAGCTCGCCATCCCGCCCGCTGCTTTCCTGCATTAATGCTCACCAAAACACAACGCACCCAGGGGAGAGATACCATGGTAAATAGGTAACCTATTTACCATGGTATCCCTCCCCTGCGGCGGCTGCTCTTGATCTCCGTTTGCTCTTGATCTCCGTGAACGCACCCGCTGTCTCCAAACCTTGCAGAGCAGCACATTGAAGCGCTTGAAAACACAGCACAACATTCCCTAATAACACTTGCAATGCATTATGACTTCAAAGGTATGACTTTAAGTCTATGACATTATTATTTATTGATTTTATTTTGTTTTATTTCTTTGATCACCAACTGCCACGACAACACACTCGTTTTTTTTATGCAGTACTCCTGACGAACTTCACCCATTGCCCGCATCGTACCGGCTCTTAAGCTAGCTTGTGTTGGAGCAGCAGGACAAGCTCGCCATCCCGCCCGCTGCTTTCCTGCATTAATGCTCACCAAAACACAACGCACCCAGGGGAGAGATACCATGGTAAATAGGTAACCTATTTACCATGGTATCCCTCCCCTGCGGCGGCTGCTCTTGATCTCCGTTTGCTCTTGATCTCCGTGAACGCACCCGCTGTCTCCAAACCTTGCAGAGCAGCACATTGAAGCGCTTGAAAACACAGCACAACATTCCCTAATAACACTTGCAATGCATTATGACTTCAAAGGTATGACTTTAAGTCTATGACATTATTATTTATTGATTTTATTTTGTTTTATTTCTTTGATCACCAACTGCCACGACAACACACTCGTTTTTTTTATGCAGTACTCCTGACGAACTTCACCAATTGACCGCATCGTACCGGCTCTTAAGGTAGCTTCTGTTGGAGCAGCAGGACAAGCTCGCCATCCCGCCCGCTGCTTTCCTGCATTATTGCTCACCAAAACCGTTCGCCGAAACAAAAATAGGTAAATATGTAACCTATTTACCATGGTATCTCTCCCCTGAGTGCCTTGTGTTTTGCGCAGACTGCTCTTGATCTCCGTGAACGCACCCGCTGTCTCCAAACCTTGCAGAGCAGCACATTGAAGCGCTTGTAAACACAGCACAACATTCCCTAATAACACTTGCAATGCATTATGACTTCAAAGGTATGGCTTTAAGTCTATGAAATTATTATTTATTGATTTTATTTTGTTTTATTTCTTTGATCACCAACTGCCACGACAACACACTCGTTTTTTTATGCAGTACTCCTGACGAACTTCACCCATTGCCCGCATCGTACCGGCTCTTAAGCTAGCTTGTGTTCATGCAGCAGGACAAGCTCGCCATCCCGCCCACTGCTTTCCTGCATTAATGCTCACCAAAACACAACGCACCCAGGGGAGAGATACCATGGTAAATAGGTAACCTATTTACCATGGTATCCCTCCCCTGCGGCGGCTGCTCTTGATCTCCGGCTGCTCTGGATCTCCGTGAACGCACCCGCTGTCACATTGAAGCGCTTGAAAACACAGCACAACATTCCCTAATAACACTTGCAATGCATTATGACTTCAAAGGTATGACTTTAAGTCTATGACATTATTATTTATTGATTTTATTTTGTTTTATTTCTTTGATCACCAACTGCCACGACAACACACTCGTTTTTTTATGCAGTACTCCTGACGAACTTCACCAATTGACCGCATCGTACCGGCTCTTAAGGTAGCTTGTGTTGGAGCAGCAGGACAAGCTCGCCATCCCGCCCGCTGCTTTCTTGCATTACTGCTCAACCAAACCGTTCGCCGAAACAAAAATAGGTAAATAGGTAACCTATTTACCATGGTATCTCTCCCCTGGGTGCCTTGTGTTTTGCGCCGGCTGCTCTTGATCTCCGTGAACGCACCCGCTGTCTCCAAACCTTGCAGAGCAGCACATTGAAGCGCTTGAAAACACAGCACAACATTCCCTAATAACACCTGCAATGCATTATGACTTCAAAGGTATGACTTTAAGTCTATGACATTATTATTTATTGATTTTATTTTGTTTTATTTCTTTGATCACCAACTGCCACGACAACACACTCGTTTTTTTATGCAGTACTCCTGACGAACTTCACCCATTGCACGCATGGTACCTGCTCTTAAGCTAGCTTGTGTTGGAGCAGCAGGACAAGCTCGCCATCCCGCCCGCTGCTTTCCTGCATTAATGCTCACCAAAACACAACGCACCCAGGGGAGAGATACCATGGTAAATAGGTAACCTATTTACCATGGTATCCCTCCCCTGCGGCGGCTGCTCTTGATCTCCGTTTGCTCTTGATCTCCGTGAACGCACCCGCTGTCTCCAAACCTTGCAGAGCAGCACATTGAAGCGCTTGAAAACACAGCACAACATTCCCTAATAACACTTGCAATGCATTATGACTTCAAAGGTATGACTTTAAGTCTATGACATTATTATTTATTGATTATATTTTGTTTTATTTCTTTGATCACCAACTGCCACGACAACACACTCGTTTTTTTATGCAGTACTCCTGACGAACTTCACCCATTGCCCGCATCGTACCGGCTCTTAAGCTAGCTTGTGTTGGAGCAGCAGGACAAGCTCGCCATCCCGCCCGCTGCTTTCCTGCATTAATGCTCACCAAAACACAACGCACCCAGGGGAGAGATACCATGGTAAATAGGTAACCTATTTACCATGGTATCCCTCCCCTGCGGCGGCTGCTCTTGATCTCCGGCTGCTCTGGATCTCCGTGAACACACCCGCTGTCACATTGAAGCGCTTGAAAACACAGCACAACATTCCCTAATAACACTTGCAATGCATTATGACTTCAAAGGTATGACTTTAAGTCTATGACATTATTATTTATTGATTTTATTTTGTTTTATTTCTTTGATCACCAACTGCCACGACAACACACTCGTTTTTGTATGCAGTACTCCTGACGAACTTCACCAATTGACCGCATCGTACCGGCTCTTAAGGTAGCTTCTGTTGAAGCAGCAGGACAAGCTCGCCATCCCGCCCGCTGCTTTCCTGCATTATTGCTCACCAAAACCGTTCGCCGAAACAAAAATAGGTAAATATGTAACCTATTTACCATGGTATCTCTCCCCTGGGTGCCTTGTGTTTTGCGCCGGCTGCTCTTGATCTCCGTGAACGCACCCGCTGTCTCCAAACCTTGCAGAGCAGCACATTGAAGCGCTTGAAAACACAGCACAACATTCCCTAATAACACTTGCAATGCATTATGACTTCAAAGGTATGGCTTTAAGTCTATGACATTATTATTTATTGATTTTATTTTGTTTTATTTCTTTGATCACCAACTGCCACGACAACACACTCGTTTTTTTATGCAGTACTCCTGACGAACTTCACCCATTGCCCGCATCGTACCGGCTCTTAAGCTAGCTTGTGTTGGAGCAGCAGGACAAGCTCGCCATCCCGCCCGCTGCTTTCCTGCATTAATGCTCACCAAAACACAACGCACCCAGGGGAGAGATACCATGGTAAATAGGTAACCTATTTACCATGGTATCCCTCCCCTGCGGCGGCTGCTCTTGATCTCCGGCTGCTCTGGATCTCCGTGAACGCACCCGCTGTCACATTGAAGCGCTTGAAAACACAGCACAACATTCCCTAATAACACTTGCAATGCATTATGACTTCAAAGGTATGACTTTAAGTCTATGACATTATTATTTATTGATTTTATTTTGTTTTATTTCTTTGATCACCAACTGCCACGACAACACACTCGTTTTTGTATGCAGTACTCCTGACGAACTTCACCAATTGACCGCATCGTACCGGATCTTAAGGTAGCTTCTGTTGGAGCAGCAGGACAAGCTCGCCATCCCGCCCGCTGCTTTCCTGCATTATTGCTCACCAAAACCGTTCGCCGAAACAAAAATAGGTAAATATGTAACCTATTTACCATGGTATCTCTCCCCTGGGTGCCTTTTGTTTTGCGCCGGCTGCTCTTGATCTCCGTGAACGCACCCGCTGTCTCCAAACCTTGCAGAGCAGCACATTGAAGCGCTTGAAAACACAGCACAACATTCCCTAATAACACTTGCAATGCATTATGACTTCAAAGGTATGGCTTTAAGTCTATGACATTATTATTTATTGATTTTATTTTGTTTTATTTCTTTGATCACCAACTGCCACGACAACACACTCGTTTTTTTATGCAGTACTCCTGACGAACTTCACCCATTGCCCGCATCGTACCGGCTCTTAAGCTAGCTTGTGTTGGAGCAGCAGGACAAGCTCGCCATCCCGCCCGCTGCTTTCCTGCATTAATGCTCACCAAAACACAACGCACCCAGGGGAGAGATACCATGGTAAATAGGTAACCTATTTACCATGGTATCCCTCCCCTGCGGCGGCTGCTCTTGATCTCCGTTTGCTCTTGATCTCCGTGAACGCACCCGCTGTCTCCAAACCTTGCAGAGCAGCACATTGAAGCGCTTGAAAACACAGCACAACATTCCCTAATAACACTTGCAATGCATTATGACTTCAAAGGTATGGCTTTAAGTCTATGACATTATTATTTATTGATTTTATTTTGTTTTATTTCTTTGATCACCAACTGCCACGACAACACACTCGTTTTTTTATGCAGTACTCCTGATGAACTTCACCCATTGCCCGCATCGTACCGGCTCTTAAGCTAGCTTGTGTTGGAGCAGCAGGACAAGCTCGCCATCCCGCCCGCTGCTTTCCTGCATTAATGCTCACCAAAACACAACGCACCCAGGGGAGAGATACCATGGTAAATAGGTAACCTATTTACCATGGTATCCCTCCCCTGCGGCGGCTGCTCTTGATCTCCGGCTGCTCTTGATCTCCGTGAACGCACCCGCTGTCACATTGAAGCGCTTGAAAACACAGCACAACATTCCCTAATAACACTTGCAATGCATTATGACTTCAAAGGTATGACTTTAAGTCTATGACATTATTATTTATTGATTTTATTTTGTTTTATTTCTTTGATCACCAACTGCCACGACAACACACTCGTTTTTTTATGCAGTACTCCTGACGAACTTCACCAATTGACCGCATCGTACCGGCTCTTAAGGTAGCTTCTGTTGGAGCAGCAGGACAAGCTCGCCATCCCGCCCGCTGCTTTCCTGCATTAATGCTCACCAAAACACAACGCACCCAGGGGAGAGATACCATGGTAAATAGGTAACCTATTTACCATGGTATCCCTCCCCTGCGGCGGCTGCTCTTGATCTCCGTTTGCTCTTGATCTCCGTGAACGCACCCGCTGTCTCCAAACCTTGCAGAGCAGCACATTGAAGCGCTTGAAAACACAGCACAACATTCCCTAATAACACTTGCAATGCATTATGACTTCAAAGGTATGACTTTAAGTCTATGACATTATTATTTATTGATTTTATTTTGTTTTATTTCTTTGATCACCAACTGCCACGACAACACACTCGTTTTTTTATGCAGTACTCCTGACGAACTTCACCAATTGACCGCATCGTACCGGCTCTTAAGGTAGCTTGTGTTGGAGCAGCAGGACAAGCTCGCCATCCCGCCCGCTGCTTTCTTGCATTACTGCTCACCAAAACCGTTCGCCGAAACAAAAATAGGTAAATAGGTAACCTATTTACCATGGTATCTCTCCCCTGGGTGCCTTGTGTTTTGCGCCGGCTGCTCTTGATCTCCGTGAACGCACCTGCTGTCTCCAAACCTTGCAGAGCAGCACATTGAAGCGCTTGAAAACACAGCACAACATTCCCTAATAACACTTGCAATGCATTATGACTTCAAAGGTATGACTTTAAGTCTATGACATTATTATTTATTGATTTTATTTTGTTTTATTTCTTTGATCACCAACTGCCACGACAACACACTCGTTTTTGTATGAAGTACTCCTGACGAACTTCACCAATTGACCGCATCGTACCGGCTCTTAAGGTAGCTTCTGTTGGAGCAGCAGGACAAGCTCGCCATCCCGCCCGCTGCTTTCCTGCATTATTGCTCACCAAAACCGTTCGCCGAAACAAAAATAGGTAAATATGTAACCTATTTACCATGGTATCTCTCCCCTGGGTGCCTTGTGTTTTGCGCCGGCTGCTCTTGATCTCCGTGAACGCACCCGCTGTCTCCAAACCTTGCAGAGCAGCACATTGAAGCGCTTGAAAACACAGCACAACATTCCCTAATAACACTTGCAATGCATTATGACTTCAAAGGTATGGCTTTAAGTCTATGACATTATTATTTATTGATTTTATTTTGTTTTATTTCTTTGATCACCAACTTCCACGACAACACACTCGTTTTTTTATGCAGTACTCCTGACGAACTTCACCCATTGCCCGCATCGTACCGGCTCTTAAGCTAGCTTGTGTTGGAGCAGCAGGACAAGCTCGCCATCCCGCCCGCTGCTTTCCTGCATTAATGCTCACCAAAACACAACGCACCCAGGGGAGAGATACCATGGTAAATAGGTAACCTATTTACCATGGTATCCCTCCCCTGCGGCGGCTGCTCTTGATCTCCGGCTGCTCTTGATCTCCGTGAACGCACCCGCTGTCACATTGAAGCGCTTGAAAACACAGCACAACATTCCCTAATAACACTTGCAATGCATTATGACTTCAAAGGTATGACTTTAAGTCTATGACATTATTATTTATTGATTTTATTTTGTTTTATTTCTTTGATCACCAACTGCCACGACAACACACTCGTTTTTTTATGCAGTACTCCTGACGAACTTCACCAATTGACCGCATCGTACCGGCTCTTAAGCTAGCTTCTGTTGGAGCAGCAGGACAAGCTCGCCATCCCGCCCGCTGCTTTCCTGCATTATTGCTCACCAAAACCGTTCGCCGAAACAAAAATAGGTAAATATGTAACCTATTTACCATGGTATCTCTCCCCTGGGTGCCTTGTGTTTTGCGCCGGCTGCTCTTGATCTCCGTGAACGCACCCGCTGTCTCCAAACCTTGCAGAGCAGCACATTGAAGCGCTTGAAAACACAGCACAACATTCCCTAATAACACTTGCAATGCATTATGACTTCAAAGGTATGGCTTTAAGTCTATGACATTATTATTTATTGATTTTATTTTGTTTTATTTCTTTGATCACCAACTGCCACGACAACACACTCGTTTTTTTATGCAGTACTCCTGACGAACTTCACCCATTGCCCGCATCGTACCGGCTCTTAAGCTAGCTTGTGTTGGAGCAGCAGGACAAGCTCGCCATCCCGCCCGCTGCTTTCCTGCATTAATGCTCACCAAAACACAACGCACCCAGGGGAGAGATACCATGGTAAATAGGTAACCTATTTACCATGGTATCCCTCCCCTGCGGCGGCTGCTCTTGATCTCCGGCTGCTCTTGATCTCCGTGAACGCACCCGCTGTCACATTGAAGCGCTTGAAAACACAGCACAACATTCCCTAATAACACTTGCAATGCATTATGACTTCAAAGGTATGACTTTAAGTCTATGACATTATTATTTATTGATTTTATTTTGTTTTATTTCTTTGATCACCAACTGCCACGACAACACACTCGTTTTTTTATGCAGTACTCCTGACGAACTTCACCCATTGCCCGCATCGTACCGGCTCTTAAGCTAGCTTGTGTTGGAGCAGCAGGACAAGCTCGCCATCCCGCCCGCTGCTTTCTGGCATTACTGGTCACCAAAACCGTTCGCCGAAACAAAAATAGGTAAATAGGTAACCTATTTACCATGGTATCCCTCCCCTGGGTGCCTTGTGTTTTGCGCCGGCTGCTCTTGATCTCCGTGAACGCACCCGCTGTCTCCAAACCTTGCAGAGCAGCACATTGAAGCGCTTGAAAACACAGCACAACATTCCCTAATAACACTTGCAATGCATTATGACTTCAAAGGTATGACTTTAAGTCTATGACATTATTATTTATTGATTTTATTTTGTTTTATTTCTTTGATCACCAACTGCCACGACAACACACTCGTTTTTGTATGAAGTACTCCTGACGAACTTCACCAATTGACCGCATCGTACCGGCTCTTAAGGTAGCTTCTGTTGGAGCAGCAGGACAAGCTCGCCATCCCGCCCGCTGCTTTCCTGCATTATTGCTCACCAAAACCGTTCGCCGAAACAAAAATAGGTAAATATGTAACCTATTTACCATGGTATCTCTCCCCTGGGTGCCTTGTGTTTTGCGCCGGCTGCTCTTGATCTCCGTGAACGCACCCGCTGTCTCCAAACCTTGCAGAGCAGCACATTGAAGCGCTTGAAAACACAGCACAACATTCCCTAATAACACTTGCAATGCATTATGACTTCAAAGGTATGGCTTTAAGTCTATGACATTATTATTTATTGATTTTATTTTGTTTTATTTCTTTGATCACCAACTGCCACGACAACACACTCGTTTTTTTATGCAGTACTCCTGACGAACTTCACCCATTGCCCGCATCGTACCGGCTCTTAAGCTAGCTTGTGTTGGAGCAGCAGGACAAGCTCGCCATCCCGCCCGCTGCTTTCCTGCATTAATGCTCACCAAAACACAACGCACCCAGGGGAGAGATACCATGGTAAATAGGTAACCTATTTACCATGGTATCCCTCCCCTGCGGCGGCTGCTCTTGATCTCCGGCTGCTCTTGATCTCCGTGAACGCACCCGCTGTCACATTGAAGCGCTTGAAAACACAGCACAACATTCCCTAATAACACTTGCAATGCATTATGACTTCAAAGGTATGACTTTAAGTCTATGACATTATTATTTATTGATTTTATTTTGTTTTATTTCTTTGATCACCAACTGCCACGACAACACACTCGTTTTTTTATGCAGTACTCCTGACGAACTTCACCAATTGACCGCATCGTACCGGCTCTTAAGGTAGCTTCTGTTGGAGCAGCAGGACAAGCTCGCCATCCCGCCCGCTGCTTTCCTGCATTAATGCTCACCAAAACACAACGCACCCAGGGGAGAGATACCATGGTAAATAGGTAACCTATTTACCATGGTATCCCTCCCCTGCGGCGGCTGCTCTTGATCTCCGTTTGCTCTTGATCTCCGTGAACGCACCCGCTGTCTCCAAACCTTGCAGAGCAGCACATTGAAGCGCTTGAAAACACAGCACAACATTCCCTAATAACACTTGCAATGCATTATGACTTCAAAGGTATGACTTTAAGTCTATGACATTATTATTTATTGATTTTATTTTGTTTTATTTCTTTGATCACCAACTGCCACGACAACACACTCGTTTTTTTATGCAGTACTCCTGACGAACTTCACCAATTGACCGCATCGTACCGGCTCTTAAGGTAGCTTGTGTTGGAGCAGCAGGACAAGCTCGCCATCCCGCCCGCTGCTTTCTTGCATTACTGCTCACCAAAACCGTTCGCCGAAACAAAAATAGGTAAATAGGTAACCTATTTACCATGGTATCTCTCCCCTGGGTGCCTTGTGTTTTGCGCCGGCTGCTCTTGATCTCCGTGAACGCACCTGCTGTCTGCAAACCTTGCAGAGCAGCACATTGAAGCGCTTGAAAACACAGCACAACATTCCCTAATAACACTTGCAATGCATTATGACTTCAAAGGTATGACTTTAAGTCTATGACATTATTATTTATTGATTTTATTTTGTTTTATTTCTTTGATCACCAACTGCCACGACAACACACTCGTTTTTGTATGAAGTACTCCTGACGAACTTCACCAATTGACCGCATCGTACCGGCTCTTAAGGTAGCTTCTGTTGGAGCAGCAGGACAAGCTCGCCATCCCGCCCGCTGCTTTCCTGCATTATTGCTCACCAAAACCGTTCGCCGAAACAAAAATAGGTAAATATGTAACCTATTTACCATGGTATCTCTCCCCTGGGTGCCTTGTGTTTTGCGCCGGCTGCTCTTGATCTCCGTGAACGCACCCGCTGTCTCCAAACCTTGCAGAGCAGCACATTGAAGCGCTTGAAAACACAGCACAACATTCCCTAATAACACTTGCAATGCATTATGACTTCAAAGGTATGGCTTTAAGTCTATGACATTATTATTTATTGATTTTATTTTGTTTTATTTCTTTGATCACCAACTGCCACGACAACACACTCGTTTTTTTATGCAGTACTCCTGACGAACTTCACCCATTGCCCGCATCGTACCGGCTCTTAAGCTAGCTTGTGTTGGAGCAGCAGGACAAGCTCGCCATCCCGCCCGCTGCTTTCCTGCATTAATGCTCACCAAAACACAACGCACCCAGGGGAGAGATACCATGGTAAATAGGTAACCTATTTACCATGGTATCCCTCCCCTGCGGCGGCTGCTCTTGATCTCCGGCTGCTCTTGATCTCCGTGAACGCACCCGCTGTCACATTGAAGCGCTTGAAAACACAGCACAACATTCCCTAATAACACTTGCAATGCATTATGACTTCAAAGGTATGACTTTAAGTCTATGACATTATTATTTATTGATTTTATTTTGTTTTATTTCTTTGATCACCAACTGCCACGACAACACACTCGTTTTTTTATGCAGTACTCCTGACGAACTTCACCAATTGACCGCATCGTACCGGCTCTTAAGCTAGCTTCTGTTGGAGCAGCAGGACAAGCTCGCCATCCCGCCCGCTGCTTTCCTGCATTATTGCTCACCAAAACCGTTCGCCGAAACAAAAATAGGTAAATATGTAACCTATTTACCATGGTATCTCTCCCCTGGGTGCCTTGTGTTTTGCGCCGGCTGCTCTTGATCTCCGTGAACGCACCCGCTGTCTCCAAACCTTGCAGAGCAGCACATTGAAGCGCTTGAAAACACAGCACAACATTCCCTAATAACACTTGCAATGCATTATGACTTCAAAGGTATGGCTTTAAGTCTATGACATTATTATTTATTGATTTTATTTTGTTTTATTTCTTTGATCACCAACTGCCACGACAACACACTCGTTTTTTTATGCAGTACTCCTGACGAACTTCACCCATTGCCCGCATCGTACCGGCTCTTAAGCTAGCTTGTGTTGGAGCAGCAGGACAAGCTCGCCATCCCGCCCGCTGCTTTCCTGCATTAATGCTCACCAAAACACAACGCACCCAGGGGAGAGATACCATGGTAAATAGGTAACCTATTTACCATGGTATCCCTCCCCTGCGGCGGCTGCTCTTGATCTCCGGCTGCTCTTGATCTCCGTGAACGCACCCGCTGTCACATTGAAGCGCTTGAAAACACAGCACAACATTCCCTAATAACACTTGCAATGCATTATGACTTCAAAGGTATGACTTTAAGTCTATGACATTATTATTTATTGATTTTATTTTGTTTTATTTCTTTGATCACCAACTGCCACGACAACACACTCGTTTTTTTATGCAGTACTCCTGACGAACTTCACCCATTGCCCGCATCGTACCGGCTCTTAAGCTAGCTTGTGTTGGAGCAGCAGGACAAGCTCGCCATCCCGCCCGCTGCTTTCCTGCATTAATGCTCACCAAAACACAACGCACCCAGGGGAGAGATACCATGGTAAATAGGTAACCTATTTACCATGGTATCCCTCCCCTGCGGCGGCTGCTCTTGATCTCCGTTTGCTCTTGATCTCCGTGAACGCACCTGCTGTCTCCAAACCTTGCAGAGCAGCACATTGAAGCGCTTGAAAACACAGCACAACATTCCCTAATAACACTTGCAATGCATTATGACTTCAAAGGTATGACTTTAAGTCTATGACATTATTATTTATTGATTTTATTTTGTTTTATTTCTTTGATCACCAACTGCCACGACAACACACTCGTTTTTTTATGCAGTACTCCTGACGAACTTCACCAATTGACCGCATCGTACCGGCTCTTAAGGTAGCTTGTGTTGGAGCAGCAGGACAAGCTCGCCATCCCGCCCGCTGTTTTCTTGCATTACTGCTCACCAAAACCGTTCGCCGAAACAAAAATGGGTAAATAGGTAACCTATTTACCATGGTATCTCTCCCCTGGGTGCCTTGTGTTTTGCGCCGGCTGCTCTTGATCTCCGTGAACGCACCCGCTGTCTCCAAACCTTGCAGAGCAGCACATTGAAGCGCTTGAAAACACAGCACAACATTCCCTAATAACACTTGCAATGCATTATGACTTCAAAGGTATGGCTTTAAGTCTATGACATTATTATTTATTGATTTTATTTTGTTTTATTTCTTTGATCACCAACTGCCACGACAACACACTCGTTTTTTTATGCAGTACTCCTGACGAACTTCACCCATTGCCCGCATCGTACCGGCTCTTAAGCTAGCTTGTGTTGGAGCAGCAGGACAAGCTCGCCATCCCGCCCGCTGCTTTCCTGCATTAATGCTCACCAAAACACAACGCACCCAGGGGAGAGATACCATGGTAAATAGGTAACCTATTTACCATGGTATCCCTCCCCTGCGGCGGCTGCTCTTGATCTCCGGCTGCTCTTGATCTCCGTGAACGCACCCGCTGTCTCCAAACCTTGCAGAGCAGCACATTGAAGCGCTTGAAAACACAGCACAACATTCCCTAATAACACTTGCAATGCATTATGACTTCAAAGGTATGACTTTAAGTCTATGACATTATTATTTATTGATTTTATTTTGTTTTATTTCTTTGATCACCAACTGCCACGACAACACACTCGTTTTTTTATGCAGTACTCCTGACGAACTTCACCAATTGACCGCATCGTACCGGCTCTTAAGCTAGCTTCTGTTGGAGCAGCAGGACAAGCTCGCCATCCCGCCCGCTGCTTTCCTGCATTATTGCTCACCAAAACCGTTCGCCGAAACAAAAATAGGTAAATATGTAACCTATTTACCATGGTATCTCTCCCCTGGGTGCCTTGTGTTTTGCGCCGGCTGCTCTTGATCTCCGTGAACGCACCCGCTGTCTCCAAACCTTGCAGAGCAGCACATTGAAGCGCTTGAAAACACAGCACAACATTCCCTAATAACACTTGCAATGCATTATGACTTCAAAGGTATGACTTTAAGTCTATGACATTATTATTTATTGATTTTATTTTGTTTTATTTCTTTGATCACCAACTGCCACGACAACACACTCGTTTTTTTATGCAGTACTCCTGACGAACTTCACCCATTGCACGCATGGTACCTGCTCTTAAGCTAGCTTGTGTTGGAGCAGCAGGACAAGCTCGCCATCCCGCCCGCTGCTTTCCTGCATTAATGCTCACCAAAACACAACGCACCCAGGGGGGAGATACCATGGTAAATAGGTAACCTATTTACCATGGTATCCCTCCCCTGCGGCGGCTGCTCTTGATCTCCGTTTGCTCTTGATCTCCGTGAACGCACCCGCTGTCTCCAAACCTTGCAGAGCAGCACATTGAAGCGCTTGAAAACACAGCACAACATTCCCTAATAACACTTGCAATGCATTATGACTTCAAAGGTATGACTTTAAGTCTATGACATTATTATTTATTGATTATATTTTGTTTTATTTCTTTGATCACCAACTGCCACGACAACACACTCGTTTTTTTATGCAGTACTCCTGACGAACTTCACCCATTGCACGCATCGTACCGGCTCTTAAGCTAGCTTGTGTTGGAGCAGCAGGACAAGCTCGCCATCCCGCCCGCTGCTTTCCTGCATTAATGCTCACCAAAACACAACGCACCCAGGGGAGAGATACCATGGTAAATAGGTAACCTATTTACCATGGTATCCCTCCCCTGCGGCGGCTGCTCTTGATCTCCGTTTGCTCTTGATCTCCGTGAACGCACCCGCTGTCACATTGAAGCGCTTGAAAACACAGCACAACATTCCCTAATAACACTTGCAATGCATTATGACTTCAAAGGTATGACTTTAAGTCTATGACATTATTATTTATTGATTTTATTTTGTTTTATTTCTTTGATCACCAACTGCCACGACAACACACTCGTTTTTTTTATGCAGTACTCCTGACGAACTTCACCAATTGACCGCATCGTACCGGCTCTTAAGCTAGCTTCTGTTGGAGCAGCAGGACAAGCTCGCCATCCCGCCCGCTGCTTTCCTGCATTATTGCTCACCAAAACCGTTCGCCGAAACAAAAATAGGTAAATATGTAACCTATTTACCATGGTATCTCTCCCCTGGGTGCCTTGTGTTTTGCGCCGGCTGCTCTTGATCTCCGTGAACGCACCCGCTGTCTCCAAACCTTGCAGAGCAGCACATTGAAGCGCTTGAAAACACAGCACAACATTCCCTAATAACACTTGCAATGCATTATGACTTCAAAGGTATGACTTTAAGTCTATGACATTATTATTTATTGATTTTATTTTGTTTTATTTCTTTGATCACCAACTGCCACGACAACACACTCGTTTTTTTATGCAGTACTCCTGACGAACTTCACCCATTGCACGCATGGTACCTGCTCTTAAGCTAGCTTGTGTTGGAGCAGCAGGACAAGCTCGCCATCCCGCCCGCTGCTTTCCTGCATTAATGCTCACCAAAACACAACGCACCCAGGGGAGAGATACCATGGTAAATAGGTAACCTATTTACCATGGTATCCCTCCCCTGCGGCGGCTGCTCTTGATCTCCGGCTGCTCTTGATCTCCGTGAACGCACCCGCTGTCTCCAAACCTTGCAGAGCAGCACATTGAAGCTCTTGAAAACACAGCACAACATTCCCTAATAACACTTGCAATGCATTATGACTTCAAAGGTATGACTTTAAGTCTATGACATTATTATTTATTGATTTTATTTTGTTTTATTTCTTTGATCACCAACTGCCACGACAACACACTCGTTTTTTTAATGCAGTACTCCTGACGAACTTCACCAATTGACCGCATCGTACCGGCTCTTAAGGTAGCTTCTGTTGGAGCAGCAGGACAAGCTCGCCATCCCGCCCGCTGCTTTCCTGCATTATTGCTCACCAAAACCGTTCGCCGAAACAAAAATAGGTAAATATGTAACCTATTTACCATGGTATCTCTCCCCTGGGTGCCTTGTGTTTTGCGCCGACTGCTCTTGATCTCCGTGAACGCACCCGCTGTCTCCAAACCTTGCAGAGCAGCACATTGAAGCGCTTGAAAACACAGCACAACATTCCCTAATAACACTTGCAATGCATTATGACTTCAAAGGTATGGCTTTAAGTCTATGAAATTATTATTTATTGATTTTATTTTGTTTTATTTCTTTGATCACCAACTGCCACGACAACACACTCGTTTTTTTATGCAGTACTCCTGACGAACTTCACCCATTGCTCGCATCGTACCGGCTCTTAAGCTAGCTTGTGTTGGAGCAGCAGGACAAGCTCGCCATCCCGCCCGCTGCTTTCCTGCATTAATGCTCACCAAAACACAACGCACCCAGGGGGGAGATACCATGGTAAATAGGTAACCTATTTACCATGGTATCCCTCCCCTGCGGCGGCTGCTCTTGATCTCCGTTTGCTCTTGATCTCCGTGAACGCACCCGCTGTCTCCAAACCTTGCAGAGCAGCACATTGAAGCGCTTGAAAACACAGCACAACATTCCCTAATAACACTTGCAATGCATTATGACTTCAAAGGTATGACTTTAAGTCTATGACATTATTATTTATTGATTATATTTTGTTTTATTTCTTTGATCACCAACTGCCACGACAACACACTCGTTTTTTTATGCAGTACTCCTGACGAACTTCACCCATTGCACGCATCGTACCGGCTCTTAAGCTAGCTTGTGTTGGAGCAGCAGGACAAGCTCGCCATCCCGCCCGCTGCTTTCCTGCATTAATGCTCACCAAAACACAACGCACCCAGGGGAGAGATACCATGGTAAATAGGTAACCTATTTACCATGGTATCCCTCCCCTGCGGCGGCTGCTCTTGATCTCCGTTTGCTCTTGATCTCCGTGAACGCACCCGCTGTCACATTGAAGCGCTTGAAAACACAGCACAACATTCCCTAATAACACTTGCAATGCATTATGACTTCAAAGGTATGACTTTAAGTCTATGACATTATTATTTATTGATTTTATTTTGTTTTATTTCTTTGATCACCAACTGCCACGACAACACACTCGTTTTTTTTATGCAGTACTCCTGACGAACTTCACCAATTGACCGCATCGTACCGGCTCTTAAGCTAGCTTCTGTTGGAGCAGCAGGACAAGCTCGCCATCCCGCCCGCTGCTTTCCTGCATTATTGCTCACCAAAACCGTTCGCCGAAACAAAAATAGGTAAATATGTAACCTATTTACCATGGTATCTCTCCCCTGGGTGCCTTGTGTTTTGCGCCGGCTGCTCTTGATCTCCGTGAACGCACCCGCTGTCTCCAAACCTTGCAGAGCAGCACATTGAAGCGCTTGAAAACACAGCACAACATTCCCTAATAACACTTGCAATGCATTATGACTTCAAAGGTATGACTTTAAGTCTATGACATTATTATTTATTGATTTTATTTTGTTTTATTTCTTTGATCACCAACTGCCACGACAACACACTCGTTTTTTTATGCAGTACTCCTGACGAACTTCACCCATTGCACGCATCGTACCGGCTCTTAAGCTAGCTTGTGTTGGAGCAGCAGGACAAGCTCGCCATCCCGCCCGCTGCTTTCCTGCATTAATGCTCACCAAAACACAACGCACCCAGGGGAGAGATACCATGGTAAATAGGTAACCTATTTACCATGGTATCCCTCCCCTGCGGCGGCTGCTCTTGATCTCCGTTTGCTCTTGATCTCCGTGAACGCACCCGCTGTCACATTGAAGCGCTTGAAAACACAGCACAACATTCCCTAATAACACTTGCAATGCATTATGACTTCAAAGGTATGACTTTAAGTCTATGACATTATTATTTATTGATTTTATTTTGTTTTATTTCTTTGATCACCAACTGCCACGACAACACACTCGTTTTTTTTATGCAGTACTCCTGACGAACTTCACCAATTGACCGCATCGTACCGGCTCTTAAGCTAGCTTCTGTTGGAGCAGCAGGACAAGCTCGCCATCCCGCCCGCTGCTTTCCTGCATTATTGCTCACCAAAACCGTTCGCCGAAACAAAAATAGGTAAATATGTAACCTATTTACCATGGTATCTCTCCCCTGGGTGCCTTGTGTTTTGCGCCGGCTGCTCTTGATCTCCGTGAACGCACCCGCTGTCTCCAAACCTTGCAGAGCAGCACATTGAAGCGCTTGAAAACACAGCACAACATTCCCTAATAACACTTGCAATGCATTATGACTTCAAAGGTATGACTTTAAGTCTATGACATTATTATTTATTGATTTTATTTTGTTTTATTTCTTTGATCACCAACTGCCACGACAACACACTCGTTTTTTTATGCAGTACTCCTGACGAACTTCACCCATTGCACGCATGGTACCTGCTCTTAAGCTAGCTTGTGTTGGAGCAGCAGGACAAGCTCGCCATCCCGCCCGCTGCTTTCCTGCATTAATGCTCACCAAAACACAACGCACCCAGGGGAGAGATACCATGGTAAATAGGTAACCTATTTACCATGGTATCCCTCCCCTGCGGCGGCTGCTCTTGATCTCCGGCTGCTCTTGATCTCCGTGAACGCACCCGCTGTCTCCAAACCTTGCAGAGCAGCACATTGAAGCTCTTGAAAACACAGCACAACATTCCCTAATAACACTTGCAATGCATTATGACTTCAAAGGTATGACTTTAAGTCTATGACATTATTATTTATTGATTTTATTTTGTTTTATTTCTTTGATCACCAACTGCCACGACAACACACTCGTTTTTTTAATGCAGTACTCCTGACGAACTTCACCAATTGACCGCATCGTACCGGCTCTTAAGGTAGCTTCTGTTGGAGCAGCAGGACAAGCTCGCCATCCCGCCCGCTGCTTTCCTGCATTATTGCTCACCAAAACCGTTCGCCGAAACAAAAATAGGTAAATATGTAACCTATTTACCATGGTATCTCTCCCCTGGGTGCCTTGTGTTTTGCGCCGACTGCTCTTGATCTCCGTGAACGCACCCGCTGTCTCCAAACCTTGCAGAGCAGCACATTGAAGCGCTTGAAAACACAGCACAACATTCCCTAATAACACTTGCAATGCATTATGACTTCAAAGGTATGGCTTTAAGTCTATGAAATTATTATTTATTGATTTTATTTTGTTTTATTTCTTTGATCACCAACTGCCACGACAACACACTCGTTTTTTTATGCAGTACTCCTGACGAACTTCACCCATTGCTCGCATCGTACCGGCTCTTAAGCTAGCTTGTGTTTGAGCAGCAGGACAAGCTCGCCATCCCGCCCGCTGCTTTCCTGCATTATTGCTCACCAAAACACAACGCACCCAGGGGAGAGATACCATGGTAAATAGGTAACCTATTTACCATGGTATCCCTCCCCTGCGGCGGCTGCTCTTGATCTCCGGCTGCTCTTGATCTCCGTGAACGCACCCGCTGTCACATTGAAGCGCTTGAAAACACAGCACAACATTCCCTAATAACACTTGCAATGCATTATGACTTCAAAGGTATGACTTTAAGTCTATGACATTATTATTTATTGATTTTATTTTGTTTTATTTCTTTGATCACCAACTGCCACGACAACACACTCGTTTTTTTATGCAGTACTCCTGACGAACTTCACCAATTGACCGCATCGTACCGGCTCTTAAGCTAGCTTCTGTTGGAGCAGCAGGACAAGCTCGCCATCCCGCCCGCTGCTTTCCTGCATTATTGCTCACCAAAACCGTTCGCCGAAACAAAAATAGGTAAATATGTAACCTATTTACCATGGTATCTCTCCCCTGGGTGCCTTGTGTTTTGCGCCGGCTGCTCTTGATCTCCGTGAACGCACCCGCTGTCTCCAAACCTTGCAGAGCAGCACATTGAAGCGCTTGAAAACACAGCACAACATTCCCTAATAACACCTGCAATGCATTATGACTTCAAAGGTATGACTTTAAGTCTATGACATTATTATTTATTGATTTTATTTTGTTTTATTTCTTTGATCACCAACTGCCACGACAACACACTCGTTTTTTTATGCAGTACTCCTGACGAACTTCACCCATTGCACGCATGGTACCTGCTCTTAAGCTAGCTTGTGTTGGAGCAGCAGGACAAGCTCGCCATCCCGCCCGCTGCTTTCCTGCATTATTGCTCACCAAAACCGTTCGCCGAAACAAAAATAGGTAAATATGTAACCTATTTACCATGGTATCTCTCCCCTGGGTGCCTTGTGTTTTGCGCCGGCTGCTCTTGATCTCCGTGAACGCACCCGCTGTCTCCAAACCTTGCAGAGCAGCACATTGAAGCGCTTGAAAACACAGCACAACATTCCCTAATAACACTTGCAATGCATTATGACTTCAAAGGTATGACTTTAAGTCTATGACATTATTATTTATTGATTTTATTTTGTTTTATTTCTTTGATCACCAACTGCCACGACAACACACTCGTTTTTTTATGCAGTACTCCTGACGAACTTCACCCATTGCACGCATGGTACCTGCTCTTAAGCTAGCTTGTGTTGGAGCAGCAGGACAAGCTCGCCATCCCGCCCGCTGCTTTCCTGATTATTGCTCACCAAAACACAACGCACCCAGGGGAGAGATACCATGGTAAATAGGTAACCTATTTACCTTGGTATCCCTCCCCTGCGGCGGCTGCTCTTGATCTCCGTTTGCTCTTGATCTCCGTGAACGCACCCGCTGTCTCCAAACCTTGCAGAGCAGCACATTGAAGCGCTTGAAAACACAGCACAACATTCCCTAATAACACTTGCAATGCATTATGACTTCAAAGGTATGACTTTAAGTCTATGACATTATTATTTATTGATTTTATTTTGTTTTATTTCTTTGATCACCAACTGCCACGACAACACACTCGTTTTTTTAATGCAGTACTCCTGACGAACTTCACCAATTGACCGCATCGTACCGGCTCTTAAGGTAGCTTCTGTTGGAGCAGCAGGACAAGCTCGCCATCCCGCCCGCTGCTTTCCTGCATTATTGCTCACCAAAACCGTTCGCCGAAACAAAAATAGGTAAATATGTAACCTATTTACCATGGTATCTCTCCCCTGGGTGCCTTGTGTTTTGCGCCGACTGCTCTTGATCTCCGTGAACGCACCCGCTGTCTCCAAACCTTGCAGAGCAGCACATTGAAGCGCTTGAAAACACAGCACAACATTCCCTAATAACACTTGCAATGCATTATGACTTCAAAGGTATGACTTTAAGTCTATGACATTATTATTTATTGATTTTATTTTGTTTTATTTCTTTGATCACCAACTGCCACGACAACACACTCGTTTTTTTTATGCAGTACTCCTGACGAACTTCACCAATTGACCGCATCGTACCGGCTCTTAAGCTAGCTTCTGTTGGAGCAGCAGGACAAGCTCGCCATCCCGCCCGCTGCTTTCCTGCATTATTGCTCACCAAAACCGTTCGCCGAAACAAAAATAGGTAAATATGTAACCTATTTACCATGGTATCTCTCCCCTGGGTGCCTTGTGTTTTGCGCCGGCTGCTCTTGATCTCCGTGAACGCACCCGCTGTCTCCAAACCTTGCAGAGCAGCACATTGAAGCGCTTGAAAACACAGCACAACATTCCCTAATAACACTTGCAATGCATTATGACTTCAAAGGTATGACTTTAAGTCTATGACATTATTATTTATTGATTTTATTTTGTTTTATTTCTTTGATCACCAACTGCCACGACAACACACTCGTTTTTTTATGCAGTACTCCTGACGAACTTCACCCATTGCCCGCATCGTACCGGCTCTTAAGCTAGCTTGTGTTGGAGCAGCAGGACAAGCTCGCCATCCCGCCCGCTGCTTTCCTGCATTAATGCTCACCAAAACACAACGCACCCAGGGGAGAGATACCATGGTAAATAGGTAACCTATTTACCATGGTATCCCTCCCCTGCGGCGGCTGCTCTTGATCTCCGGCTGCTCTTGATCTCCGTGAACGCACCCGCTGTCACATTGAAGCGCTTGAAAACACAGCACAACATTCCCTAATAACACTTGCAATGCATTATGACTTCAAAGGTATGACTTTAAGTCTATGACATTATTATTTATTGATTTTATTTTGTTTTATTTCTTTGATCACCAACTGCCACGACAACACACTCGTTTTTTTATGCAGTACTCCTGACGAACTTCACCCATTGCCCGCATCGTACCGGCTCTTAAGCTAGCTTGTGTTGGAGCAGCAGGACAAGCTCGCCATCCCGCCCGCTGCTTTCCTGCATTAATGCTCACCAAAACACAACGCACCCAGGGGAGAGATACCATGGTAAATAGGTAACCTATTTACCATGGTATCCCTCCCCTGCGGCGGCTGCTCTTGATCTCCGGCTGCTCTTGATCTCCGTGAACGCACCCGCTGTCACATTGAAGCGCTTGAAAACACAGCACAACATTCCCTAATAACACTTGCAATGCATTATGACTTCAAAGGTATGACTTTAAGTCTATGACATTATTATTTATTGATTATATTTTGTTTTATTTCTTTGATCACCAACTGCCACGACAACACACTCGTTTTTTTATGCAGTACTCCTGACGAACATCACCCATTGCACGCATAGTACCGGCTCTTAAGCTAGCTTGTGTTGGAGCAGCAGGACAAGCTCGCCATCCCGCCCGCTGCTTTCCTGCATTAATGCTCACCAAAACACAACGCACCCAGGGGAGAGATACCATGGTAAATAGGTAACCTATTTACCATGGTATCCCTCCCCTGCGGCGGCTGCTCTTGATCGCCGTTTGCTCTTGATCTCCGTGAACGCACCCGCTGTCACATTGAAGCGCTTGAAAACACAGCACAACATTCCCTAATAACACTTGCAATGCATTATGACTTCAAAGGTATGACTTTAAGTCTATGACATTATTATTTATTGATTATATTTTGTTTTATTTCTTTGATCACCAACTGCCACGACAACACACTCGTTTTTTTATGCAGTACTCCTGACGAACATCACCCATTGCACGCATAGTACCGGCTCTTAAGCTAGCTTGTGTTGGAGCAGCAGGACAAGCTCGCCATCCCGCCCGCTGCTTTCCTGCATTAATGCTCACCAAAACACAACGCACCCAGGGGAGAGATACCATGGTAAATAGGTAACCTATTTACCATGGTATCCCTCCCCTGCGGCGGCTGCTCTTGATCGCCGTTTGCTCTTGATCTCCGTGAACGCACCCGCTGTCACATTGAAGCGCTTGAAAACACAGCACAACATTCCCTAATAACACTTGCAATGCATTATGACTTCAAAGGTATGACTTTAAGTCTATGACATTATTATTTATTGATTTTATTTTGTTTTATTTCTTTGATCACCAACTGCCACGACAACACACTCGTTTTTTTTATGCAGTACTCCTGACGAACTTCACCAATTGACCGCATCGTACCGGCTCTTAAGCTAGCTTCTGTTGGAGCAGCAGGACAAGCTCGCCATCCCGCCCGCTGCTTTCCTGCATTATTGCTCACCAAAACCGTTCGCCGAAACAAAAATAGGTAAATATGTAACCTATTTACCATGGTATCTCTCCCCTGGGTGCCTTGTGTTTTGCGCCGGCTGCTCTTGATCTCCGTGAACGCACCCGCTGTCTCCAAACCTTGCAGAGCAGCACATTGAAGCGCTTGAAAACACAGCACAACATTCCCTAATAACACTTGCAATGCATTATGACTTCAAAGGTATGACTTTAAGTCTATGATATTATTATTTATTGATTATATTTTGTTTTATTTCTTTGATCACCAACTGCCACGACAACACACTCGTTTTTTTATGCAGTACTCCTGACGAACTTCACCCATTGCACGCATGGTACCTGCTCTTAAGCTAGCTTGTGTTGGAGCAGCAGGACAAGCTCGCCATCCCGCCCGCTGCTTTCCTGCATTAATGCTCACCAAAACACAACGCACCCAGGGGAGAGATACCATGGTAAATAGGTAACCTATTTACCATGGAATCCCTCCCCTGCGGCGGCTGCTCTTGATCTCCGTTTGCTCTTGATCTCCGTGAACGCACCCGCTGTCTCCAAACCTTGCAGAGCAGCACATTGAAGCGCTTGAAAACACAGCACAACATTCCCTAATAACACTTGCAATGCATTATGACTTCAAAGGTATGACTTTAAGTCTATGACATTATTATTTATTGATTATATTTTGTTTTATTTCTTTGATCACCAACTGCCACGACAACACACTCGTTTTTTTATGCAGTACTCCTGACGAACTTCACCCATTGCCCGCATCGTACCGGCTCTTAAGCTAGCTTGTGTTGGAGCAGCAGGACAAGCTCGCCATCCCGCCCGCTGCTTTCCTGCATTAATGCTCACCAAAACACAACGCACCCAGGGGAGAGATACCATGGTAAATAGGTAACCTATTTACCATGGTATCCCTCCCCTGCGGCGGCTGCTCTTGATCTCCGGCTGCTCTTGATCTCCGTGAACGCACCCGCTGTCACATTGAAGCGCTTGAAAACACAGCACAACATTCCCTAATAACACTTGCAATGCATTATGACTTCAAAGGTATGACTTTAAGTCTATGACATTATTATTTATTGATTTTATTTTGTTTTATTTCTTTGATCACCAATTGCCACGACAACACACTCGTTTTTTTATGCAGTACTCCTGACGAACTTCACCAATTGACCGCATCGTACCGGCTCTTAAGGTAGCTTCTGTTGGAGCAGCAGGACAAGCTCGCCATCCCGCCCGTTGCTTTCCTGCATTATTGCTCACCAAAACCGTTCGCCGAAACAAAAATAGGTAAATATGTAACCTATTTACCATGGTATCTCTCCCCTGGGTGCCTTGTGTTTTGCGCCGGCTGCTCTTGATCTCCGTGAACGCACCCGCTGTCTCCAAACCTTGCAGAGCAGCACATTGAAGCGCTTGAAAACACAGCACAACATTCCCTAATAACACTTGCAATGCATTATGACTTCAAAGGTATGGCTTTAAGTCTATGACATTATTATTTATTGATTTTATTTTGTTTTATTTCTTTGATCACCAACTGCCACGACAACACACTCGTTTTTTTATGCAGTACTCCTGACGAACTTCACCAATTGACCGCATCGTACCGGCTCTTAAGGTAGCTTGTGTTGGAGCAGCAGGACAAGCTCGCCATCCCGCCCGCTGCTTTCTTGCATTACTGCTCAACCAAACCGTTCGCCGAAACAAAAATAGGTAAATAGGTAACCTATTTACCATGGTATCTCTCCCCTGGGTGCCTTGTGTTTTGCGCCGGCTGCTCTTGATCTCCGTGAACGCACCCGCTGTCTCCAAACCTTGCAGAGCAGCACATTGAAGCGCTTGAAAACACAGCACAACATTCCCTAATAACACTTGCAATGCATTATGACTTCAAAGGTATGACTTTAAGTCTATGACATTATTATTTATTGATTATATTTTGTTTTATTTCTTTGATCACCAACTGCCACGACAACACACTCGTTTTTTTATGCAGTACTCCTGACGAACATCACCCATTGCACGCATCGTACCGGCTCTTAAGCTAGCTTGTGTTGGAGCAGCAGGACAAGCTCGCCATCCCGCCCGCTGCTTTCCTGCATTAATGCTCACCAAAACACAACGCACCCAGGGGAGAGATACCATGGTAAATAGGTAACCTATTTACCATGGTATCCCTCCCCTGCGGCGGCTGCTCTTGATCTCCGTTTGCTCTTGATCTCCGTGAACGCACCCGCTGTCACATTGAAGCGCTTGAAAACACAGCACAACATTCCCTAATAACACTTGCAATGCATTATGACTTCAAAGGTATGACTTTAAGTCTATGACATTATTATTTATTGATTTTATTTTGTTTTATTTCTTTGATCACCAACTGCCACGACAACACACTCGTTTTTTTTATGCAGTACTCCTGACGAACTTCACCAATTGACCGCATCGTACCGGCTCTTAAGCTAGCTTCTGTTGGAGCAGCAGGACAAGCTCGCCATCCCGCCCGCTGCTTTCCTGCATTATTGCTCACCAAAACCGTTCGCCGAAACAAAAATAGGTAAATATGTAACCTATTTACCATGGTATCTCTCCCCTGGGTGCCTTGTGTTTTGCGCCGGCTGCTCTTGATCTCCGTGAACGCACCCGCTGTCTCCAAACCTTGCAGAGCAGCACATTGAAGCGCTTGAAAACACAGCACAACATTCCCTAATAACACTTGCAATGCATTATGACTTCAAAGGTATGACTTTAAGTCTATGACATTATTATTTATTGATTTTATTTTGTTTTATTTCTTTGATCACCAACTGCCACGACAACACACTCGTTTTTTTATGCAGTACTCCTGACGAACTTCACCCATTGCACGCATGGTACCTGCTCTTAAGCTAGCTTGTGTTGGAGCAGCAGGACAAGCTCGCCATCCCGCCCGCGGCTTTCCTGCATTAATGCTCACCAAAACACAACGCACCCAGGGGAGAGATACCATGGTAAATAGGTAACCTATTTACCATGGTATCCCTCCCCTGCGGCGGCTGCTCTTGATCTCCGTTTGCTCTTGATCTCCGTGAACGCACCCGCTGTCTCCAAACCTTGCAGAGCAGCACATTGAAGCGCTTGAAAACACAGCACAACATTCCCTAATAACACTTGCAATGCATTATGACTTCAAAGGTATGACTTTAAGTCTATGACATTATTATTTATTGATTTTATTTTGTTTTATTTCTTTGATCACCAACTGCCACGACAACACACTCGTTTTTTTTTGCAGTACTCCTGACGAACTTCACCCATTGCACGCATCGTACCGGCTCTTAAGCTAGCTTGTGTTGGAGCAGCAGGACAAGCTCGCCATCCCGCCCGCTGCTTTCCTGCATTAATGCTCACCAAAACACAACGCACCCAGGGGAGAGATACCATGGTAAATAGGTAACCTATTTACCATGGTATCCCTCCCCTGCGGCGGCTGCTCTTGATCTCCGTTTGCTCTTGATCTCCGTGAACGCACCCGCTGTCACATTGAAGCGCTTGAAAACACAGCACAACATTCCCTAATAACACTTGCAATGCATTATGACTTCAAAGGTATGACTTTAAGTCTATGACATTATTATTTATTGATTTTATTTTGTTTTATTTCTTTGATCACCAACTGCCACGACAACACACTCGTTTTTTTTATGCAGTACTCCTGACGAACTTCACCAATTGACCGCATCGTACCGGCTCTTAAGCTAGCTTCTGTTGGAGCAGCAGGACAAGCTCGCCATCCCGCCCGCTGCTTTCCTGCATTATTGCTCACCAAAACCGTTCGCCGAAACAAAAATAGGTAAATATGTAACCTATTTACCATGGTATCTCTCCCCTGGGTGCCTTGTGTTTTGCGCCGGCTGCTCTTGATCTCCGTGAACGCACCCGCTGTCTCCAAACCTTGCAGAGCAGCACATTGAAGCGCTTGAAAACACAGCACAACATTCCCTAATAACACTTGCAATGCATTATGACTTCAAAGGTATGACTTTAAGTCTATGACATTATTATTTATTGATTTTATTTTGTTTTATTTCTTTGATCACCAACTGCCACGACAACACACTCGTTTTTTTATGCAGTACTCCTGACGAACTTCACCCATTGCCCGCATGGTACCGGCTCTTATGCTAGCTTGTGTTGGTGCAGCAGGACAAGCTCGCCATCCCGCCCGCTGCTTTCCTGCATTATTGCTCACCAAAACACAACGCACCCAGGGGAGAGATACCATGGTAAATAGGTAACCTATTTACCATGGTATCCCTCCCCTGCGGCGGCTGCTCTTGATCTCCGTTTGCTCTTGATCT
The DNA here is from genome assembly GCF_902713425.1 of Acipenser ruthenus. NCBI lineage: Eukaryota > Metazoa > Chordata > Actinopteri > Acipenseriformes > Acipenseridae > Acipenser > Acipenser ruthenus. The sequence goes on from NC_081195.1 coordinate 49,334,524, forward strand.
CCGTGAACGCACCCGCTGTCACATTGAAGCGCTTGAAAACACAGCACAACATTCCCTAATAACACTTGCAATGCATTATGACTTCAAAGGTATGACTTTAAGTCTATGACATTATTATTTATTTCTTTGATCACCAACTGCCACGACAACACACTCGTTTTTTTATGCAGTACTCCTGACGAACTTCACCAATTGACCGCATCGTACCGGCTCTTAAGCTAGCTTCTGTTGGAGCAGCAGGACAAGCTCGCCATCCCGCCCGCTGCTTTCCTGCATTATTGCTCACCAAAACCGTTCGCCGAAACAAAAATAGGTAAATATGTAACCTATTTACCATGGTATCTCTCCCCTGGGTGCCTTGTGTTTTGCGCCGGCTGCTCTTGATCTCCGTGAACGCACCCGCTGTCTCCAAACCTTGCAGAGCAGCACATTGAAGCGCTTGAAAACACAGCACAACATTCCCTAATAACACTTGCAATGCATTATGACTTCAAAGGTATGACTTTAAGTCTATGACATTATTATTTATTGATTTTATTTTGTTTTATTTCTTTGATCACCAACTGCCACGACAACACACTCGTTTTTTTATGCAGTACTCCTGACGAACTTCACCCATTGCCCGCATGGTACCGGCTCTTATGCTAGCTTGTGTTGGTGCAGCAGGACAAGCTCGCCATCCCGCCCCCTGCTTTCCTGCATTATTGCTCACCAAAACACAACGCACCCAGGGGAGAGATACCATGGTAAATAGGTAACCTATTTACCATGGTATCCCTCCCCTGCGGCGGCTGCTCTTGATCTCCGTTTGCTCTTGATCTCCGTGAACGCACCCGCTGTCTCCAAACCTTGCAGAGCAGCACATTGAAGCGCTTGAAAACACAGCACAACATTCCCTAATAACACTTGCAATGCATTATGACTTCAAAGGTATGACTTTAAGTCTATGACATTATTATTTATTGATTTTATTTTGTTTTATTTCTTTGATCACCAACTGCCACGACAACACACTCGTTTTTTTATGCAGTACTCCTGACGAACTTCACCAATTGACCGCATCGTACCGGCTCTTAAGGTAGCTTATGTTGGAGCAGCAGGACAAGCTCGCCATCCCGCCCGCTGCTTTCTTGCATTACTGCTCACCAAAACCGTTCGCCGAAACAAAAATAGGTAAATATGTAACCTATTTACCATGGTATCTCTCCCCTGGGTGCCTTGTGTTTTGCGCCGGCTGCTCTTGATCTCCGTGAACGCACCCGCTGTCTCCAAACCTTGCAGAGCAGCACATTGAAGCGCTTGAAAACACAGCACAACATTCCCTAATAACACTTGCAATGCATTATGACTTCAAAGGTATGACTTTAAGTCTATGACATTATTATTTATTGATTTTATTTTGTTTTATTTCTTTGATCACCAACTGCCACGACAACACACTCGTTTTTTTATGCAGTACTCCTGACGAACTTCACCAATTGACCGCATCGTACCGGCTCTTAAGCTAGCTTGTGTTGGAGCAGCAGGACAAGCTCGCCATCCCGCCCGCTGCTTTCCTGCATTAATGCTCACCAAAACACAACGCACCCAGGGGAGAGATACCATGGTAAATAGGTAACCTATTTACCATGGTATCCCTCCCCTGCGGCGGCTGCTCTTGATCTCCGGCTGCTCTGGATCTCCGTGAACGCACCCGCTGTCACATTGAAGCGCTTGAAAACACAGCACAACATTCCCTAATAACACTTGCAATGCATTATGACTTCAAAGGTATGACTTTAAGTCTATGACATTATTATTTATTGATTTTATTTTGTTTTATTTCTTTGATCACCAACTGCCACGACAACACACTCGTTTTTTTATGCAGTACTCCTGACGAACTTCACCAATTGACCGCATCGTACCGGCTCTTAAGGTAGCTTGTGTTGGAGCAGCAGGACAAGCTCGCCATCCCGCCCGCTGCTTTCTTGCATTACTGCTCAACCAAACCGTTCGCCGAAACAAAAATAGGTAAATAGGTAACCTATTTACCATGGTATCTCTCCCCTGGGTGCCTTGTGTTTTGCGCCGGCTGCTCTTGATCTCCGTGAACGCACCCGCTGTCTCCAAACCTTGCAGAGCAGCACATTGAAGCGCTTGAAAACACAGCACAACATTCCCTAATAACACTTGCAATGCATTATGACTTCAAAGGTATGACTTTAAGTCTATGACATTATTATTTATTGATTATATTTTGTTTTATTTCTTTGATCACCAACTGCCACGACAACACACTCGTTTTTTTATGCAGTACTCCTGACGAACATCACCCATTGCACGCATCGTACCGGCTCTTAAGCTAGCTTGTGTTGGAGCAGCAGGACAAGCTCGCCATCCCGCCCGCTGCTTTCCTGCATTACTGCTCAACCAAACCGTTCGCCGAAACAAAAATAGGTAAATAGGTAACCTATTTACCATGGTATCTCTCCCCTGGGTGCCTTGTGTTTTGCGCCGGCTGCTCTTGATCTCCGTGAACGCACCCGCTGTCTCCAAACCTTGCAGAGCAGCACATTGAAGCGCTTGAAAACACAGCACAACATTCCCTAATAACACTTGCAATGCATTATGACTTCAAAGGTATGACTTTAAGTCTATGACATTATTATTTATTGATTTTATTTTGTTTTATTTCTTTGATCACCAACTGCCACGACAACACACTCGTTTTTTTTATGCAGTACTCCTGACGAACTTCACCAATTGACCGCATCGTACCGGCTCTTAAGGTAGCTTCTGTTGGAGCAGCAGGACAAGCTCGCCATCCCGCCCGCTGCTTTCCTGCAATAATGCTCACCAAAACACAACGCACCCAGGGGAGAGATACCATGGTAAATAGGTAACCTATTTACCATGGTATCCCTCCCCTGCGGCGGCTGCTCTTGATCTCCATTTGCTCTTGATCTCCGTGAACGCACCCGCTGTCTCCAAACCTTGCAGAGCAGCACATTGAAGCGCTTGAAAACACAGCACAACATTCCCTAATAACACTTGCAATGCATTATGACTTCAAAGGTATGACTTTAAGTCTATGACATTATTATTTATTGATTTTATTTTGGTTTATTTCTTTGATCACCAACTGCCACGACAACACACTCGTTTTTTTATGCAGTACTCCTGACGAACTTCACCAATTGACCGCATCGTACCGGCTCTTTAGGTAGCTTGTGTTGGAGCAGCAGGACAAGCTCGCCATCCCGCCCGCTGCTTTCCTGCATTAATGCTCACCAAAACACAACGCACCCAGGGGAGAGATACCATGGTAAATAGGTAACCTATTTACCATGGTATCCCTCCCCTGCGGCGGCTGCTCTTGATCTCCGGCTGCTCTTGATCTCCGTGAACGCACCCGCTGTCACATTGAAGCGCTTGAAAACACAGCACAACATTCCCTAATAACACTTGCAATGCATTATGACTTCAAAGGTATGACTTTAAGTCTATGACATTATTATTTATTGATTTTATTTTGTTTTATTTCTTTGATCACCAACTGCCACGACAACACACTCGTTTTTTTATGCAGTACTCCTGACGAACTTCACCCATTGCCCGCATGGTACCGGCTCTTATGCTAGCTTGTGTTGGTGCAGCAGGACAAGCTCGCCATCCCGCCCGCTGCTTTCCTGCATTAATGCTCACCAAAACACAACGCACCCAGGGGAGAGATACCATGGTAAATAGGTAACCTATTTACCATGGTATCCCTCCCCTGCGGCGGCTGCTCTTGATCTCCGTTTGCTCTTGATCTCCGTGAACGCACCCGCTGTCTCCAAAGCTTGCAGAGCAGCACATTGAAGCGCTTGAAAACACAGCACAACATTCCCTAATAACACTTGCAATGCATTATGACTTCAAAGGTATGACTTTAAGTCTATGACATTATTATTTATTGATTTTATTTTGTTTTATTTCTTTGATCACCAACTGCCACGACAACACACTCGTTTTTTTATGCAGTACTCCTGACGAACTTCACCAATTGACCGCATCGTACCGGCTCTTAAGGTAGCTTATGTTGGAGCAGCAGGACAAGCTCGCCATCCCGCCCGCTGCTTTCTTGCATTACTGCTCACCAAAACCGTTCGCCGAAACAAAAATAGGTAAATAGGCAACCTATTTACCATGGTATCTCTCCCCTGGGTGCCTTGTGTTTTGCGCCGGCTGCTCTTGATCTCCGTGAACGCACCCGCTGTCTCCAAACCTTGCAGAGCAGCACATTGAAGCGCTTGAAAACACAGCACAACATTCCCTAATAACACTTGCAATGCATTATGACATCAAAGGTATGGCTTTAAGTCTATGACATTATTATTTATTGATTTTATTTTGTTTTATTTCTTTGATCACCAACTGCCACGACAACACACTCGTTTTTTTATGCAGTACTCCTGACGAACTTCACCCATTGCCCGCATCGTACCGGCTCTTAAGCTAGCTTGTGTTGGAGCAGCAGGACAAGCTCGCCATCCCGCCCGCTGCTTTCCTGCATTAATGCTCACCAAAACACAACGCACCCAGGGGAGAGATACCATGGTAAATAGGTAACCTATTTACCATGGTATCCCTCCCCTGCGGCGGCTGCTCTTGATCTCCGGCTGCTCTGGATCTCCGTGAACGCACCCGCTGTCTCCAAACCTTGCAGAGCAGCACATTGAAGCGCTTGAAAACACAGCACAACATTCCCTAATAACACTTGCAATGCATTATGACTTCAAAGGTATGACTTTAAGTCTATGACATTATTATTTATTGATTATATTTTGTTTTATTTCTTTGATCACCAACTGCCACGACAACACACTCGTTTTTTTATGCAGTACTCCTGACGAACATCACCCATTGCACGCATGGTACCGGCTCTTAAGCTAGCTTGTGTTGGAGCAGCAGGACAAGCTCGCCATCCCGCCCGCTGCTTTCCTGCATTAATGCTCACCAAAACACAACGCACCCAGGGGAGAGATACCATGGTAAATAGGTAACCTATTTACCATGGTATCCCTCCCCTGCGGCGGCTGCTCTTGATCGCCGTTTGCTCTTGATCTCCGTGAACGCACCCGCTGTCACATTGAAGCGCTTGAAAACACAGCACAACATTCCCTAATAACACTTGCAATGCATTATGACTTCAAAGGTATGACTTTAAGTCTATGACATTATTATTTATTGATTTTATTTTGTTTTATTTCTTTGATCACCAACTGCCACGACAACACACTCGTTTTTTTATGCAGTACTCCTGACGAACTTCACCAATTGACCGCATCGTACCGGCTCTTTAGGTAGCTTGTGTTGGAGCAGCAGGACAAGCTCGCCATCCCGCCCGCTGCTTTCCTGCATTAATGCTCACCAAAACACAACGCACCCAGGGGAGAGATACCATGGTAAATAGGTAACCTATTTACCATGGTATCCCTCCCCTGCGGCGGCTGCTCTTGATCTCCGGCTGCTCTTGATCTCCGTGAACGCACCCGCTGTCACATTGAAGCGCTTGAAAACACAGCACAACATTCCCTAATAACACTTGCAATGCATTATGACTTCAAAGGTATGACTTTAAGTCTATGACATTATTATTTATTGATTTTATTTTGTTTTATTTCTTTGATCACCAACTGCCACGACAACACACTCGTTTTTTTATGCAGTACTCCTGACGAACTTCACCAATTGACCGCATCGTACCGGCTCTAAAGGTAGCTTGTGTTGGAGCAGCAGGACAAGCTCGCCATCCCGCCCGCTGCTTTCTTGCATTACTGCTCAACCAAACCGTTCGCCGAAACAAAAATAGGTAAATAGGTAACCTATTTACCATGGTATCTCTCCCCTGGGTGCCTTGTGTTTTGCGCCGGCTGCTCTTGATCTCCGTGAACGCACCCGCTGTCTCCAAACCTTGCAGAGCAGCACATTGAAGCGCTTGAAAACACAGCACAACATTCCCTAATAACACTTGCAATGCATTATGACTTCAAAGGTATGACTTTAAGTCTATGACATTATTATTTATTGATTTTATTTTGTTTTATTTCTTTGATCACCAACTGCCACGACAACACACTCGTTTTTTTTATGCAGTACTCCTGACGAACTTCACCAATTGACCGCATCGTACCGGCTCTTAAGGTAGCTTCTGTTGGAGCTGCAGGACAAGCTCGCCATCCCGCCCGCTGCTTTCCTGCATTAATGCTCACCAAAACACAACGCACCCAGGGGAGAGATACCATGGTAAATAGGTAACCTATTTACCATGGTATCCCTCCCCTGCGGCGGCTGCTCTTGATCTCCATTTGCTCTTGATCTCCGTGAACGCACCCGCTGTCTCCAAACCTTGCAGAGCAGCACATTGAAGCGCTTGAAAACACAGCACAACATTCCCTAATAACACTTGCAATGCATTATGACTTCAAAGGTATGACTTTAAGTCTATGACATTATTATTTATTGATTTTATTTTGTTTTATTTCTTTGATCACCAACTGCCACGACAACACACTCGTTTTTTTATGCAGTACTCCTGACGAACTTCACCAATTGACCGCATCGTACCGGCTCTTTAGGTAGCTTGTGTTGGAGCAGCAGGACAAGCTCGCCATCCCGCCCGCTGCTTTCCTGCATTAATGCTCACCAAAACACAACGCACCCAGGGGAGAGATACCATGGTAAATAGGTAACCTATTTACCATGGTATCCCTCCCCTGCGGCGGCTGCTCTTGATCTCCGGCTGCTCTTGATCTCCGTGAACGCACCCGCTGTCACATTGAAGCGCTTGAAAACACAGCACAACATTCCCTAATAACACTTGCAATGCATTATGACTTCAAAGGTATGACTTTAAGTCTATGACATTATTATTTATTGATTTTATTTTGTTTTATTTCTTTGATCACCAACTGCCACGACAACACACTCGTTTTTTTATGCAGTACTCCTGACGAACTTCACCCATTGCCCGCATGGTACCGGCTCTTATGCTAGCTTGTGTTGGTGCAGCAGGACAAGCTCGCCATCCCGCCCGCTGCTTTCCTGCATTAATGCTCACCAAAACACAACGCACCCAGGGGAGAGATACCATGGTAAATAGGTAACCTATTTACCATGGTATCCCTCCCCTGCGGCGGCTGCTCTTGATCTCCGTTTGCTCTTGATCTCCGTGAACGCACCCGCTGTCTCCAAACCTTGCAGAGCAGCACATTGAAGCGCTTGAAAACACAGCACAACATTCCCTAATAACACTTGCAATGCATTATGACTTCAAAGGTATGACTTTAAGTCTATGACATTATTATTTATTGATTTTATTTTGTTTTATTTCTTTGATCACCAACTGCCACGACAACACACTCGTTTTTTTATGCAGTACTCCTGACGAACTTCACCAATTGACCGCATCGTACCGGCTCTTAAGGTAGCTTATGTTGGAGCAGCAGGACAAGCTCGCCATCCCGCCCGCTGCTTTCTTGCATTACTGCTCACCAAAACCGTTCGCCGAAACAAAAATAGGTAAATAGGCAACCTATTTACCATGGTATCTCTCCCCTGGGTGCCTTGTGTTTTGCGCCGGCTGCTCTTGATCTCCGTGAACGCACCCGCTGTCTCCAAACCTTGCAGAGCAGCACATTGAAGCGCTTGAAAACACAGCACAACATTCCCTAATAACACTTGCAATGCATTATGACTTCAAAGGTATGACTTTAAGTCTATGACATTATTATTTATTGATTTTATTTTGTTTTATTTCTTTGATCACCAACTGCCACGACAACACACTCGTTTTTGTATGCAGTACTCCTGACGAACTTCACCAATTGACCGCATCGTACCGGCTCTTAAGGTAGCTTCTGTTGGAGCAGCAGGACAAGCTCGCCATCCCGCCCGCTGCTTTCCTGCATTATTGCTCACCAAAACCGTTCGCCGAAACAAAAATAGGTAAATATGTAACCTATTTACCATGGTATCTCTCCCCTGGGTGCCTTGTGTTTTGCGCCGGCTGCTCTTGATCTCCGTGAACGCACCCGCTGTCTCCAAACCTTGCAGAGCAGCACATTGAAGCGCTTGAAAACACAGCACAACATTCCCTAATAACACTTGCAATGCATTATGACTTCAAAGGTATGGCTTTAAGTCTATGACATTATTATTTATTGATTTTATTTTGTTTTATTTCTTTGATCACCAACTGCCACGACAACACACTCGTTTTTTTATGCAGTACTCCTGACGAACTTCACCCATTGCCCGCATCGTACCGGCTCTTAAGCTAGCTTGTGTTGGAGCAGCAGGACAAGCTCGCCATCCCGCCCGCTGCTTTCCTGCATTAATGCTCACCAAAACACAACGCACCCAGGGGAGAGATACCATGGTAAATAGGTAACCTATTTACCATGGTATCCCTCCCCTGCGGCGGCTGCTCTTGATCTCCGGCTGCTCTGGATCTCCGTGAACGCACCCGCTGTCTCCAAACCTTGCAGAGCAGCACATTGAAGCGCTTGAAAACACAGCACAACATTCCCTAATAACACTTGCAATGCATTATGACTTCAAAGGTATGACTTTAAGTCTATGACATTATTATTTATTGATTATATTTTGTTTTATTTCTTTGATCACCAACTGCCACGACAACACACTCGTTTTTTTATGCAGTACTCCTGACGAACATCACCCATTGCACGCATCGTACCGGCTCTTAAGCTAGCTTGTGTTGGAGCAGCAGGACAAGCTCGCCATCCCGCCCGCTGCTTTCCTGCATTAATGCTCACCAAAACACAACGCACCCAGGGGAGAGATACCATGGTAAATAGGTAACCTATTTACCATGGTATCCCTCCCCTGCGGCGGCTGCTCTTGATCGCCGTTTGCTCTTGATCTCCGTGAACGCACCCGCTGTCACATTGAAGCGCTTGAAAACACAGCACAACATTCCCTAATAACACTTGCAATGCATTATGACTTCAAAGGTATGACTTTAAGTCTATGACATTATTATTTATTGATTTTATTTTGTTTTATTTCTTTGATCACCAACTGCCACGACAACACACTCGTTTTTTTTATGCAGTACTCCTGACGAACTTCACCAATTGACCGCATCCTACCGGCTCTTAAGGTAGCTTCTGTTGGAGCAGCAGGACAAGCTCGCCATCCCGCCCGCTGCTTTCCTGCATTAATGCTCACCAAAACACAACGCACCCAGGGGAGAGATACCATGGTAAATAGGTAACCTATTTACCATGGTATCCCTCCCCTGCGGCGGCTGCTCTTGATCTCCGTTTGCTCTTGATCTCCGTGAACGCACCCGCTGTCTCCAAACCTTGCAGAGCAGCACATTGAAGCGCTTGAAAACACAGCACAACATTCCCTAATAACACTTGCAATGCATTATGACTTCAAAGGTATGACTTTAAGTCTATGACATTATTATTTATTGATTTTATTTTGTTTTATTTCTTTGATCACCAACTGCCACGACAACACACTCGTTTTTTTATGCAGTACTCCTGACGAACTTCACCAATTGACCGCATCGTACCGGCTCTTTAGGTAGCTTGTGTTGGAGCAGCAGGACAAGCTCGCCATCCCGCCCGCTGCTTTCCTGCATTAATGCTCACCAAAACACAACGCACCCAGGGGAGAGATACCATGGTAAATAGGTAACCTATTTACCATGGTATCCCTCCCCTGCGGCGGCTGCTCTTGATCTCCGGCTGCTCTTGATCTCCGTGAACGCACCCGCTGTCACATTGAAGCGCTTGAAAACACAGCACAACATTCCCTAATAACACTTGCAATGCATTATGACTTCAAAGGTATGACTTTAAGTCTATGACATTATTATTTATTGATTTTATTTTGTTTTATTTCTTTGATCACCAACTGCCACGACAACACACTCGTTTTTTTATGCAGTACTCCTGACGAACTTCACCCATTGCCCGCATGGTACCGGCTCTTATGCTAGCTTGTGTTGGTGCAGCAGGACAAGCTCGCCATCCCGCCCGCTGCTTTCCTGCATTAATGCTCACCAAAACACAACGCACCCAGGGGAGAGATACCATGGTAAATAGGTAACCTATTTACCATGGTATCCCTCCCCTGCGGCGGCTGCTCTTGATCTCCGTTTGCTCTTGATCTCCGTGAACGCACCCGCTGTCTCCAAACCTTGCAGAGCAGCACATTGAAGCGCTTGAAAACACAGCACAACATTCCCTAATAACACTTGCAATGCATTATGACTTCAAAGGTATGACTTTAAGTCTATGACATTATTATTTATTGATTTTATTTTGTTTTATTTCTTTGATCACCAACTGCCACGACAACACACTCGTTTTTTTATGCAGTACTCCTGACGAACTTCACCAATTGACCGCATCGTACCGGCTCTTAAGGTAGCTTATGTTGGAGCAGCAGGACAAGCTCGCCATCCCGCCCGCTGCTTTCTTGCATTACTGCTCACCAAAACCGTTCGCCGAAACAAAAATAGGTAAATAGGCAACCTATTTACCATGGTATCTCTCCCCTGGGTGCCTTGTGTTTTGCGCCGGCTGCTCTTGATCTCCGTGAACGCACCCGCTGTCTCCAAACCTTGCAGAGCAGCACATTGAAGCGCTTGAAAACACAGCACAACATTCCCTAATAACACTTGCAATGCATTATGACTTCAAAGGTATGACTTTAAGTCTATGACATTATTATTTATTGATTTTATTTTGTTTTATTTCTTTGATCACCAACTGCCACGACAACACACTCGTTTTTGTATGCAGTACTCCTGACGAACTTCACCAATTGACCGCATCGTACCGGCTCTTAAGGTAGCTTCTGTTGGAGCAGCAGGACAAGCTCGCCATCCCGCCCGCTGCTTTCCTGCATTATTGCTCACCAAAACCGTTCGCCGAAACAAAAATAGGTAAATATGTAACCTATTTACCATGGTATCTCTCCCCTGGGTGCCTTGTGTTTTGCGCCGGCTGCTCTTGATCTCGTGAACGCACCCGCTGTCTCCAAACCTTGCAGAGCAGCACATTGAAGCGCTTGAAAACACAGCACAACATTCCCTAATAACACTTGCAATGCATTATGACTTCAAAGGTATGGCTTTAAGTCTATGAAATTATTATTTATTGATTTTATTTTGTTTTATTTCTTTGATCACCAACTGCCACGACAACACACTCGTTTTTTTATGCAGTACTCCTGACGAACTTCACCCATTGCCCGCATCGTACCGGCTCTTAAGCTAGCTTGTGTTGGAGCAGCAGGACAAGCTCGCCATCCCGCCCGCTGCTTTCCTGCATTAATGCTCACCAAAACACAACGCACCCAGGGGAGAGATACCATGGTAAATAGGTAACCTTTTTTTATTTATTGATTATTATATTTATATATTATTTATTGATTATATTTTGTTTTATTTCTTTGATCACCAACTGCCACGACAACACACTCGTTTTTTTATGCAGTACTCCTGACGAACCACCCATTGCCCGCATCGTACCGGCTCTTAAGCTAGCTTGTGTTGGAGCAGCAGGACAAGCTCGCCATCCCGCCCGCTGCTTTCCTGCATTAATGCTCACCAAAACACAACGCACCCAGGGGAGAGATACCATGGTAAATAGGTAACCTATTTACCATGGTATCCCTCCCCTGCGGCGGCTGCTCTTGATCTCCGGCTGCTCTGGATCTCCGTGAACGCACCCGCTGTCACATTGAAGCGCTTGAAAACACAGCACAACATTCCCTAATAACACTTGCAATGCATTATGACTTCAAAGGTATGACTTTAAGTCTATGACATTATTATTTATTGATTTTATTTTGTTTTATTTCTTTGATCACCAACTGCCACGACAACACACTCGTTTTTTTATGCAGTACTCCTGACGAACTTCACCAATTGACCGCATCGTACCGGCTCTTAAGGTAGCTTGTGTTGGAGCAGCAGGACAAGCTCGCCATCCCGCCCGCTGCTTTCTTGCATTACTGCTCAACCAAACCGTTCGCCGAAACAAAAATAGGTAAATAGGTAACCTATTTACCATGGTATCTCTCCCCTGGGTGCCTTGTGTTTTGCGCCGGCTGCTCTTGATCTCCGTGAACGCACCCGCTGTCTCCAAACCTTGCAGAGCAGCACATTGAAGCGCTTGAAAACACAGCACAACATTCCCTAATAACACTTGCAATGCATTATGACTTCAAAGGTATGACTTTAAGTCTATGACATTATTATTTATTGATTATATTTTGTTTTATTTCTTTGATCACCAACTGCCACGACAACACACTCGTTTTTTTATGCAGTACTCCTGACGAACATCACCCATTGCACGCATCGTACCGGCTCTTAAGCTAGCTTGTGTTGGAGCAGCAGGACAAGCTCGCCATCCCGCCCGCTGCTTTCCTGCATTACTGCTCAACCAAACCGTTCGCCGAAACAAAAATAGGTAAATAGGTAACCTATTTACCATGGTATCTCTCCCCTGGGTGCCTTGTGTTTTGCGCCGGCTGCTCTTGATCTCCGTGAACGCACCCGCTGTCTCCAAACCTTGCAGAGCAGCACATTGAAGCGCTTGAAAACACAGCACAACATTCCCTAATAACACTTGCAATGCATTATGACTTCAAAGGTATGACTTTAAGTCTATGACATTATTATTTATTGATTTTATTTTGTTTTATTTCTTTGATCACCAACTGCCACGACAACACACTCGTTTTTTTTATGCAGTACTCCTGACGAACTTCACCAATTGACCGCATCGTACCGGCTCTTAAGGTAGCTTCTGTTGGAGCAGCAGGACAAGCTCGCCATCCCGCCCGCTGCTTTCCTGCAATAATGCTCACCAAAACACAACGCACCCAGGGGAGAGATACCATGGTAAATAGGTAACCTATTTACCATGGTATCCCTCCCCTGCGGCGGCTGCTCTTGATCTCCATTTGCTCTTGATCTCCGTGAACGCACCCGCTGTCTCCAAACCTTGCAGAGCAGCACATTGAAGCGCTTGAAAACACAGCACAACATTCCCTAATAACACTTGCAATGCATTATGACTTCAAAGGTATGACTTTAAGTCTATGACATTATTATTTATTGATTTTATTTTGGTTTATTTCTTTGATCACCAACTGCCACGACAACACACTCGTTTTTTTATGCAGTACTCCTGACGAACTTCACCAATTGACCGCATCGTACCGGCTCTTTAGGTAGCTTGTGTTGGAGCAGCAGGACAAGCTCGCCATCCCGCCCGCTGCTTTCCTGCATTAATGCTCACCAAAACACAACGCACCCAGGGGAGAGATACCATGGTAAATAGGTAACCTATTTACCATGGTATCCCTCCCCTGCGGCGGCTGCTCTTGATCTCCGGCTGCTCTTGATCTCCGTGAACGCACCCGCTGTCACATTGAAGCGCTTGAAAACACAGCACAACATTCCCTAATAACACTTGCAATGCATTATGACTTCAAAGGTATGACTTTAAGTCTATGACATTATTATTTATTGATTTTATTTTGTTTTATTTCTTTGATCACCAACTGCCACGACAACACACTCGTTTTTTTATGCAGTACTCCTGACGAACTTCACCCATTGCCCGCATGGTACCGGCTCTTATGCTAGCTTGTGTTGGTGCAGCAGGACAAGCTCGCCATCCCGCCCGCTGCTTTCCTGCATTAATGCTCACCAAAACACAACGCACCCAGGGGAGAGATACCATGGTAAATAGGTAACCTATTTACCATGGTATCCCTCCCCTGCGGCGGCTGCTCTTGATCTCCGTTTGCTCTTGATCTCCGTGAACGCACCCGCTGTCTCCAAAGCTTGCAGAGCAGCACATTGAAGCGCTTGAAAACACAGCACAACATTCCCTAATAACACTTGCAATGCATTATGACTTCAAAGGTATGACTTTAAGTCTATGACATTATTATTTATTGATTTTATTTTGTTTTATTTCTTTGATCACCAACTGCCACGACAACACACTCGTTTTTTTATGCAGTACTCCTGACGAACTTCACCAATTGACCGCATCGTACCGGCTCTTAAGGTAGCTTATGTTGGAGCAGCAGGACAAGCTCGCCATCCCGCCCGCTGCTTTCTTGCATTACTGCTCACCAAAACCGTTCGCCGAAACAAAAATAGGTAAATAGGCAACCTATTTACCATGGTATCTCTCCCCTGGGTGCCTTGTGTTTTGCGCCGGCTGCTCTTGATCTCCGTGAACGCACCCGCTGTCTCCAAACCTTGCAGAGCAGCACATTGAAGCGCTTGAAAACACAGCACAACATTCCCTAATAACACTTGCAATGCATTATGACATCAAAGGTATGGCTTTAAGTCTATGACATTATTATTTATTGATTTTATTTTGTTTTATTTCTTTGATCACCAACTGCCACGACAACACACTCGTTTTTTTATGCAGTACTCCTGACGAACTTCACCCATTGCCCGCATCGTACCGGCTCTTAAGCTAGCTTGTGTTGGAGCAGCAGGACAAGCTCGCCATCCCGCCCGCTGCTTTCCTGCATTAATGCTCACCAAAACACAACGCACCCAGGGGAGAGATACCATGGTAAATAGGTAACCTATTTACCATGGTATCCCTCCCCTGCGGCGGCTGCTCTTGATCTCCGGCTGCTCTGGATCTCCGTGAACGCACCCGCTGTCTCCAAACCTTGCAGAGCAGCACATTGAAGCGCTTGAAAACACAGCACAACATTCCCTAATAACACTTGCAATGCATTATGACTTCAAAGGTATGACTTTAAGTCTATGACATTATTATTTATTGATTATATTTTGTTTTATTTCTTTGATCACCAACTGCCACGACAACACACTCGTTTTTTTATGCAGTACTCCTGACGAACATCACCCATTGCACGCATGGTACCGGCTCTTAAGCTAGCTTGTGTTGGAGCAGCAGGACAAGCTCGCCATCCCGCCCGCTGCTTTCCTGCATTAATGCTCACCAAAACACAACGCACCCAGGGGAGAGATACCATGGTAAATAGGTAACCTATTTACCATGGTATCCCTCCCCTGCGGCGGCTGCTCTTGATCGCCGTTTGCTCTTGATCTCCGTGAACGCACCCGCTGTCACATTGAAGCGCTTGAAAACACAGCACAACATTCCCTAATAACACTTGCAATGCATTATGACTTCAAAGGTATGACTTTAAGTCTATGACATTATTATTTATTGATTTTATTTTGTTTTATTTCTTTGATCACCAACTGCCACGACAACACACTCGTTTTTTTATGCAGTACTCCTGACGAACTTCACCAATTGACCGCATCGTACCGGCTCTTTAGGTAGCTTGTGTTGGAGCAGCAGGACAAGCTCGCCATCCCGCCCGCTGCTTTCCTGCATTAATGCTCACCAAAACACAACGCACCCAGGGGAGAGATACCATGGTAAATAGGTAACCTATTTACCATGGTATCCCTCCCCTGCGGCGGCTGCTCTTGATCTCCGGCTGCTCTTGATCTCCGTGAACGCACCCGCTGTCACATTGAAGCGCTTGAAAACACAGCACAACATTCCCTAATAACACTTGCAATGCATTATGACTTCAAAGGTATGACTTTAAGTCTATGACATTATTATTTATTGATTTTATTTTGTTTTATTTCTTTGATCACCAACTGCCACGACAACACACTCGTTTTTTTATGCAGTACTCCTGACGAACTTCACCAATTGACCGCATCGTACCGGCTCTAAAGGTAGCTTGTGTTGGAGCAGCAGGACAAGCTCGCCATCCCGCCCGCTGCTTTCTTGCATTACTGCTCAACCAAACCGTTCGCCGAAACAAAAATAGGTAAATAGGTAACCTATTTACCATGGTATCTCTCCCCTGGGTGCCTTGTGTTTTGCGCCGGCTGCTCTTGATCTCCGTGAACGCACCCGCTGTCTCCAAACCTTGCAGAGCAGCACATTGAAGCGCTTGAAAACACAGCACAACATTCCCTAATAACACTTGCAATGCATTATGACTTCAAAGGTATGACTTTAAGTCTATGACATTATTATTTATTGATTTTATTTTGTTTTATTTCTTTGATCACCAACTGCCACGACAACACACTCGTTTTTTTTATGCAGTACTCCTGACGAACTTCACCAATTGACCGCATCGTACCGGCTCTTAAGGTAGCTTCTGTTGGAGCTGCAGGACAAGCTCGCCATCCCGCCCGCTGCTTTCCTGCATTAATGCTCACCAAAACACAACGCACCCAGGGGAGAGATACCATGGTAAATAGGTAACCTATTTACCATGGTATCCCTCCCCTGCGGCGGCTGCTCTTGATCTCCATTTGCTCTTGATCTCCGTGAACGCACCCGCTGTCTCCAAACCTTGCAGAGCAGCACATTGAAGCGCTTGAAAACACAGCACAACATTCCCTAATAACACTTGCAATGCATTATGACTTCAAAGGTATGACTTTAAGTCTATGACATTATTATTTATTGATTTTATTTTGTTTTATTTCTTTGATCACCAACTGCCACGACAACACACTCGTTTTTTTATGCAGTACTCCTGACGAACTTCACCAATTGACCGCATCGTACCGGCTCTTTAGGTAGCTTGTGTTGGAGCAGCAGGACAAGCTCGCCATCCCGCCCGCTGCTTTCCTGCATTAATGCTCACCAAAACACAACGCACCCAGGGGAGAGATACCATGGTAAATAGGTAACCTATTTACCATGGTATCCCTCCCCTGCGGCGGCTGCTCTTGATCTCCGGCTGCTCTTGATCTCCGTGAACGCACCCGCTGTCACATTGAAGCGCTTGAAAACACAGCACAACATTCCCTAATAACACTTGCAATGCATTATGACTTCAAAGGTATGACTTTAAGTCTATGACATTATTATTTATTGATTTTATTTTGTTTTATTTCTTTGATCACCAACTGCCACGACAACACACTCGTTTTTTTATGCAGTACTCCTGACGAACTTCACCCATTGCCCGCATGGTACCGGCTCTTATGCTAGCTTGTGTTGGTGCAGCAGGACAAGCTCGCCATCCCGCCCGCTGCTTTCCTGCATTAATGCTCACCAAAACACAACGCACCCAGGGGAGAGATACCATGGTAAATAGGTAACCTATTTACCATGGTATCCCTCCCCTGCGGCGGCTGCTCTTGATCTCCGTTTGCTCTTGATCTCCGTGAACGCACCCGCTGTCTCCAAACCTTGCAGAGCAGCACATTGAAGCGCTTGAAAACACAGCACAACATTCCCTAATAACACTTGCAATGCATTATGACTTCAAAGGTATGACTTTAAGTCTATGACATTATTATTTATTGATTTTATTTTGTTTTATTTCTTTGATCACCAACTGCCACGACAACACACTCGTTTTTTTATGCAGTACTCCTGACGAACTTCACCAATTGACCGCATCGTACCGGCTCTTAAGGTAGCTTATGTTGGAGCAGCAGGACAAGCTCGCCATCCCGCCCGCTGCTTTCTTGCATTACTGCTCACCAAAACCGTTCGCCGAAACAAAAATAGGTAAATAGGCAACCTATTTACCATGGTATCTCTCCCCTGGGTGCCTTGTGTTTTGCGCCGGCTGCTCTTGATCTCCGTGAACGCACCCGCTGTCTCCAAACCTTGCAGAGCAGCACATTGAAGCGCTTGAAAACACAGCACAACATTCCCTAATAACACTTGCAATGCATTATGACTTCAAAGGTATGACTTTAAGTCTATGACATTATTATTTATTGATTTTATTTTGTTTTATTTCTTTGATCACCAACTGCCACGACAACACACTCGTTTTTGTATGCAGTACTCCTGACGAACTTCACCAATTGACCGCATCGTACCGGCTCTTAAGGTAGCTTCTGTTGGAGCAGCAGGACAAGCTCGCCATCCCGCCCGCTGCTTTCCTGCATTATTGCTCACCAAAACCGTTCGCCGAAACAAAAATAGGTAAATATGTAACCTATTTACCATGGTATCTCTCCCCTGGGTGCCTTGTGTTTTGCGCCGGCTGCTCTTGATCTCCGTGAACGCACCCGCTGTCTCCAAACCTTGCAGAGCAGCACATTGAAGCGCTTGAAAACACAGCACAACATTCCCTAATAACACTTGCAATGCATTATGACTTCAAAGGTATGGCTTTAAGTCTATGACATTATTATTTATTGATTTTATTTTGTTTTATTTCTTTGATCACCAACTGCCACGACAACACACTCGTTTTTTTATGCAGTACTCCTGACGAACTTCACCCATTGCCCGCATCGTACCGGCTCTTAAGCTAGCTTGTGTTGGAGCAGCAGGACAAGCTCGCCATCCCGCCCGCTGCTTTCCTGCATTAATGCTCACCAAAACACAACGCACCCAGGGGAGAGATACCATGGTAAATAGGTAACCTATTTACCATGGTATCCCTCCCCTGCGGCGGCTGCTCTTGATCTCCGGCTGCTCTGGATCTCCGTGAACGCACCCGCTGTCTCCAAACCTTGCAGAGCAGCACATTGAAGCGCTTGAAAACACAGCACAACATTCCCTAATAACACTTGCAATGCATTATGACTTCAAAGGTATGACTTTAAGTCTATGACATTATTATTTATTGATTATATTTTGTTTTATTTCTTTGATCACCAACTGCCACGACAACACACTCGTTTTTTTATGCAGTACTCCTGACGAACATCACCCATTGCACGCATCGTACCGGCTCTTAAGCTAGCTTGTGTTGGAGCAGCAGGACAAGCTCGCCATCCCGCCCGCTGCTTTCCTGCATTAATGCTCACCAAAACACAACGCACCCAGGGGAGAGATACCATGGTAAATAGGTAACCTATTTACCATGGTATCCCTCCCCTGCGGCGGCTGCTCTTGATCGCCGTTTGCTCTTGATCTCCGTGAACGCACCCGCTGTCACATTGAAGCGCTTGAAAACACAGCACAACATTCCCTAATAACACTTGCAATGCATTATGACTTCAAAGGTATGACTTTAAGTCTATGACATTATTATTTATTGATTTTATTTTGTTTTATTTCTTTGATCACCAACTGCCACGACAACACACTCGTTTTTTTTATGCAGTACTCCTGACGAACTTCACCAATTGACCGCATCCTACCGGCTCTTAAGGTAGCTTCTGTTGGAGCAGCAGGACAAGCTCGCCATCCCGCCCGCTGCTTTCCTGCATTAATGCTCACCAAAACACAACGCACCCAGGGGAGAGATACCATGGTAAATAGGTAACCTATTTACCATGGTATCCCTCCCCTGCGGCGGCTGCTCTTGATCTCCGTTTGCTCTTGATCTCCGTGAACGCACCCGCTGTCTCCAAACCTTGCAGAGCAGCACATTGAAGCGCTTGAAAACACAGCACAACATTCCCTAATAACACTTGCAATGCATTATGACTTCAAAGGTATGACTTTAAGTCTATGACATTATTATTTATTGATTTTATTTTGTTTTATTTCTTTGATCACCAACTGCCACGACAACACACTCGTTTTTTTATGCAGTACTCCTGACGAACTTCACCAATTGACCGCATCGTACCGGCTCTTTAGGTAGCTTGTGTTGGAGCAGCAGGACAAGCTCGCCATCCCGCCCGCTGCTTTCCTGCATTAATGCTCACCAAAACACAACGCACCCAGGGGAGAGATACCATGGTAAATAGGTAACCTATTTACCATGGTATCCCTCCCCTGCGGCGGCTGCTCTTGATCTCCGGCTGCTCTTGATCTCCGTGAACGCACCCGCTGTCACATTGAAGCGCTTGAAAACACAGCACAACATTCCCTAATAACACTTGCAATGCATTATGACTTCAAAGGTATGACTTTAAGTCTATGACATTATTATTTATTGATTTTATTTTGTTTTATTTCTTTGATCACCAACTGCCACGACAACACACTCGTTTTTTTATGCAGTACTCCTGACGAACTTCACCCATTGCCCGCATGGTACCGGCTCTTATGCTAGCTTGTGTTGGTGCAGCAGGACAAGCTCGCCATCCCGCCCGCTGCTTTCCTGCATTAATGCTCACCAAAACACAACGCACCCAGGGGAGAGATACCATGGTAAATAGGTAACCTATTTACCATGGTATCCCTCCCCTGCGGCGGCTGCTCTTGATCTCCGTTTGCTCTTGATCTCCGTGAACGCACCCGCTGTCTCCAAACCTTGCAGAGCAGCACATTGAAGCGCTTGAAAACACAGCACAACATTCCCTAATAACACTTGCAATGCATTATGACTTCAAAGGTATGACTTTAAGTCTATGACATTATTATTTATTGATTTTATTTTGTTTTATTTCTTTGATCACCAACTGCCACGACAACACACTCGTTTTTTTATGCAGTACTCCTGACGAACTTCACCAATTGACCGCATCGTACCGGCTCTTAAGGTAGCTTATGTTGGAGCAGCAGGACAAGCTCGCCATCCCGCCCGCTGCTTTCTTGCATTACTGCTCACCAAAACCGTTCGCCGAAACAAAAATAGGTAAATAGGCAACCTATTTACCATGGTATCTCTCCCCTGGGTGCCTTGTGTTTTGCGCCGGCTGCTCTTGATCTCCGTGAACGCACCCGCTGTCTCCAAACCTTGCAGAGCAGCACATTGAAGCGCTTGAAAACACAGCACAACATTCCCTAATAACACTTGCAATGCATTATGACTTCAAAGGTATGACTTTAAGTCTATGACATTATTATTTATTGATTTTATTTTGTTTTATTTCTTTGATCACCAACTGCCACGACAACACACTCGTTTTTGTATGCAGTACTCCTGACGAACTTCACCAATTGACCGCATCGTACCGGCTCTTAAGGTAGCTTCTGTTGGAGCAGCAGGACAAGCTCGCCATCCCGCCCGCTGCTTTCCTGCATTATTGCTCACCAAAACCGTTCGCCGAAACAAAAATAGGTAAATATGTAACCTATTTACCATGGTATCTCTCCCCTGGGTGCCTTGTGTTTTGCGCCGGCTGCTCTTGATCTCGTGAACGCACCCGCTGTCTCCAAACCTTGCAGAGCAGCACATTGAAGCGCTTGAAAACACAGCACAACATTCCCTAATAACACTTGCAATGCATTATGACTTCAAAGGTATGGCTTTAAGTCTATGAAATTATTATTTATTGATTTTATTTTGTTTTATTTCTTTGATCACCAACTGCCACGACAACACACTCGTTTTTTTATGCAGTACTCCTGACGAACTTCACCCATTGCCCGCATCGTACCGGCTCTTAAGCTAGCTTGTGTTGGAGCAGCAGGACAAGCTCGCCATCCCGCCCGCTGCTTTCCTGCATTAATGCTCACCAAAACACAACGCACCCAGGGGAGAGATACCATGGTAAATAGGTAACCTTTTTTTATTTATTGATTATTATATTTATATATTATTTATTGATTATATTTTGTTTTATTTCTTTGATCACCAACTGCCACGACAACACACTCGTTTTTTTATGCAGTACTCCTGACGAACCACCCATTGCCCGCATCGTACCGGCTCTTAAGCTAGCTTGTGTTGGAGCAGCAGGACAAGCTCGCCATCCCGCCCGCTGCTTTCCTGCATTAATGCTCACCAAAACACAACGCACCCAGGGGAGAGATACCATGGTAAATAGGTAACCTATTTACCATGGTATCCCTCCCCTGCGGCGGCTGCTCTTGATCTCCGGCTGCTCTGGATCTCCGTGAACGCACCCGCTGTCACATTGAAGCGCTTGAAAACACAGCACAACATTCCCTAATAACACTTGCAATGCATTATGACTTCAAAGGTATGACTTTAAGTCTATGACATTATTATTTATTGATTTTATTTTGTTTTATTTCTTTGATCACCAACTGCCACGACAACACACTCGTTTTTTTATGCAGTACTCCTGACGAACTTCACCAATTGACCGCATCGTACCGGCTCTTAAGGTAGCTTGTGTTGGAGCAGCAGGACAAGCTCGCCATCCCGCCCGCTGCTTTCTTGCATTACTGCTCAACCAAACCGTTCGCCGAAACAAAAATAGGTAAATAGGTAACCTATTTACCATGGTATCTCTCCCCTGGGTGCCTTGTGTTTTGCGCCGGCTGCTCTTGATCTCCGTGAACGCACCCGCTGTCTCCAAACCTTGCAGAGCAGCACATTGAAGCGCTTGAAAACACAGCACAACATTCCCTAATAAC
Source organism: Acipenser ruthenus (assembly GCF_902713425.1). Classification (NCBI taxonomy): domain Eukaryota; kingdom Metazoa; phylum Chordata; class Actinopteri; order Acipenseriformes; family Acipenseridae; genus Acipenser; species Acipenser ruthenus. Next base: position 49,356,792 of record NC_081195.1, read on the forward strand.
ACTTGCAATGCATTATGACTTCAAAGGTATGACTTTAAGTCTATGACATTATTATTTATTGATTTTATTTTGTTTTATTTCTTTGATCACCAACTGCCACGACAACACACTCGTTTTTTTATGCAGTACTCCTGACGAACTTCACCCATTGCACGCATGGTACCTGCTCTTAAGCTAGCTTGTGTTGGAGCAGCAGGACAAGCTCGCCATCCCGCCCGCTGCTTTCCTGCATTAATGCTCACCAAAACACAACGCACCCAGGGGAGAGATACCATGGTAAATAGGTAACCTATTTACCATGGTATCCCTCCCCTGCGGCGGCTGCTCTTGATCTCCGTTTGCTCTTGATCTCCGTGAACGCACCCGCTGTCTCCAAACCTTGCAGAGCAGCACATTGAAGCGCTTGAAAACACAGCACAACATTCCCTAATAACACTTGCAATGCATTATGACTTCAAAGGTATGACTTTAAGTCTATGACATTATTATTTATTGATTTTATTTTGTTTTATTTCTTTGATCACCAACTGCCACGACAACACACTCGTTTTTTTTATGCAGTACTCCTGACGAACTTCACCAATTGACCGCATCGTACCGGCTCTTAAGCTAGCTTCTGTTGGAGCAGCAGGACAAGCTCGCCATCCCGCCCGCTGCTTTCCTGCATTATTGCTCACCAAAACCGTTCGCCGAAACAAAAATAGGTAAATATGTAACCTTTTTACCATGGTATCTCTCCCCTGGGTGCCTTGTGTTTTGCGCCGGCTGCTCTTGATCTCCGTGAACGCACCCGCTGTCTCCAAACCTTGCAGAGCAGCACATTGAAGCGCTTGAAAACACAGCACAACATTCCCTAATAACACTTGCAATGCATTATGACTTCAAAGGTATGACTTTAAGTCTATGACATTATTATTTATTGATTTTATTTTGTTTTATTTCTTTGATCACCAACTGCCACGACAACACACTCGTTTTTTTATGCAGTACTCCTGACGAACTTCACCCATTGCCCGCATCGTACCGGCTCTTAAGCTAGCTTGTGTTGGAGCAGCAGGACAAGCTCGCCATCCCGCCCGCTGCTTTCCTGCATTAATGCTCACCAAAACACAACGCACCCAGGGGAGAGATACAATGGTAAATAGGTAACCTATTTACCATGGTATCCCTCCCCTGCGGCGGCTGCTCTTGATCTCCGGCTGCTCTGGATCTCCGTGAACGCACCCGCTGTCACATTGAAGCGCTTGAAAACACAGCACAACATTCCCTAATAACACTTGCAATGCATTATGACTTCAAAGGTATGACTTTAAGTCTATGACATTATTATTTATTGATTTTATTTTGTTTTATTTCTTTGATCACCAACTGCCACGACAACACACTCGTTTTTTTATGCAGTACTCCTGACGAACTTCACCAATTGACCGCATCGTACCGGCTCTTAAGGTAGCTTGTGTTGGAGCAGCAGGACAAGCTCGCCATCCCGCCCGCTGCTTTCTTGCATTACTGCTCAACCAAACCGTTCGCCGAAACAAAAATAGGTAAATAGGTAACCTATTTACCATGGTATCTCTCCCCTGGGTGCCTTGTGTTTTGCGCCGGCTGCTCTTGATCTCCGTGAACGCACCCGCTGTCTCCAAACCTTGCAGAGCAGCACATTGAAGCGCTTGAAAACACAGCACAACATTCCCTAATAACACTTGCAATGCATTATGACTTCAAAGGTATGACTTTAAGTCTATGACATTATTATTTATTGATTATATTTTGTTTTATTTCTTTGATCACCAACTGCCACGACAACACACTCGTTTTTTTATGCAGTACTCCTGACGAACTTCACCCATTGCCCGCATCGTACCGGCTCTTAAGCTAGCTTGTGTTGGAGCAGCAGGACAAGCTCGCCATCCCGCCCGCTGCTTTCCTGCATTAATGCTCACCAAAACACAACGCACCCAGGGGAGAGATACCATGGTAAATAGGTAACCTATTTACCATGGTATCCCTCCCCTGCGGCGGCTGCTCTTGATCTCCGGCTGCTCTGGATCTCCGTGAACGCACCCGCTGTCACATTGAAGCGCTTGAAAACACAGCACAACATTCCCTAATAACACTTGCAATGCATTATGACTTCAAAGGTATGACTTTAAGTCTATGACATTATTATTTATTGATTTTATTTTGTTTTATTTCTTTGATCACCAACTGCCACGACAACACACTCGTTTTTTTATGCAGTACTCCTGACGAACTTCACCAATTGACCGCATCGTACCGGCTCTTAAGGTAGCTTGTGTTGGAGCAGCAGGACAAGCTCGCCATCCCGCCCGCTGCTTTCTTGCATTACTGCTCAACCAAACCGTTCGCCGAAACAAAAATAGGTAAATAGGTAACCTATTTACCATGGTATCTCTCCCCTGGGTGCCTTGTGTTTTGCGCCGGCTGCTCTTGATCTCCGTGAACGCACCCGCTGTCTCCAAACCTTGCAGAGCAGCACATTGAAGCGCTTGAAAACACAGCACAACATTCCCTAATAACACTTGCAATGCATTATGACTTCAAAGGTATGACTTTAAGTCTATGACATTATTATTTATTGATTTTATTTTGTTTTATTTCTTTGATCACCAACTGCCACGACAACACACTCGTTTTTTTTATGCAGTACTCCTGACGAACTTCACCAATTGACCGCATCGTACCGGCTCTTAAGCTAGCTTCTGTTGGAGCAGCAGGACAAGCTCGCCATCCCGCCCGCTGCTTTCCTGCATTATTGCTCACCAAAACCGTTCGCCGAAACAAAAATAGGTAAATATGTAACCTATTTACCATGGTATCTCTCCCCTGGGTGGCTTGTGTTTTGCGCCGGCTGCTCTTGATCTCCGTGAACGCACCCGCTGTCTCCAAACCTTGCAGAGCAGCACATTGAAGCGCTTGAAAACACAGCACAACATTCCCTAATAACACTTGCAATGCATTATGACTTCAAAGGTATGACTTTAAGTCTATGACATTATTATTTATTGATTTTATTTTGTTTTATTTCTTTGATCACCAACTGCCACGACAACACACTCGTTTTTTTATGCAGTACTCCTGACGAACTTCACCAATTGACCGCATCGTACCGGCTCTTAAGGTAGCTTCTGTTGGAGCAGCAGGACAAGCTCGCCATCCCGCCCGCTGCTTTCCTGCATTATTGCTCACCAAAACCGTTCGCCGAAACAAAAATAGGTAAATATGTAACCTATTTACCATGGTATCTCTCCCCTGGGTGCCTTGTGTTTTGCGCCGACTGCTCTTGATCTCCGTGAACGCACCCGCTGTCTCCAAACCTTGCAGAGCAGCACATTGAAGCGCTTGTAAACACAGCACAACATTCCCTAATAACACTTGCAATGCATTATGACTTCAAAGGTATGGCTTTAAGTCTATGAAATTATTATTTATTGATTTTATTTTGTTTTATTTCTTTGATCACCAACTGCCACGACAACACACTCGTTTTTTTATGCAGTACTCCTGACGAACTTCACCCATTGCCCGCATCGTACCGGCTCTTAAGCTAGCTTGTGTTGGAGCAGCAGGACAAGCTCGCCATCCCGCCCGCTGCTTTCCTGCATTAATGCTCACCAAAACACAACGCACCCAGGGGAGAGATACCATGGTAAATAGGTAACCTATTTACCATGGTATCCCTCCCCTGCGGCGGCTGCTCTTGATCTCCGGCTGCTCTGGATCTCCGTGAACGCACCCGCTGTCACATTGAAGCGCTTGAAAACACAGCACAACATTCCCTAATAACACTTGCAATGCATTATGACTTCAAAGGTATGACTTTAAGTCTATGACATTATTATTTATTGATTTTATTTTGTTTTATTTCTTTGATCACCAACTGCCACGACAACACACTCGTTTTTTTATGCAGTACTCCTGACGAACTTCACCAATTGACCGCATCGTACCGGCTCTTAAGGTAGCTTGTGTTGGAGCAGCAGGACAAGCTCGCCATCCCACCCGCTGCTTTCTTGCATTACTGCTCAACCAAACCGTTCGCCGAAACAAAAATAGGTAAATAGGTAACCTATTTACCATGGTATCTCTCCCCTGGGTGCCTTGTGTTTTGCGCCGGCTGCTCTTGATCTCCGTGAACGCACCCGCTGTCTCCAAACCTTGCAGAGCAGCACATTGAAGCGCTTGAAAACACAGCACAACATTCCCTAATAACACTTGCAATGCATTATGACTTCAAAGGTATGACTTTAAGTCTATGACATTATTATTTATTGATTATATTTTGTTTTATTTCTTTGATCACCAACTGCCACGACAACACACTCGTTTTTTTATGCAGTACTCCTGACGAACATCACCCATTGCACGCATCGTACCGGCTCTTAAGCTAGCTTGTGTTGGAGCAGCAGGACAAGCTCGCCATCCCGCCCGCTGCTTTCCTGCATTAATGCTCACCAAAACACAACGCACCCAGGGGAGAGATACCATGGTAAATAGGTAACCTATTTACCATGGTATCCCTCCCCTGCGGCGGCTGCTCTTGATCGCCGTTTGCTCTTGATCTCCGTGAACGCACCCGCTGTCACATTGAAGCGCTTGAAAACACAGCACAACATTCCCTAATAACACTTGCAATGCATTATGACTTCAAAGGTATGACTTTAAGTCTATGACATTATTATTTATTGATTTTATTTTGTTTTATTTCTTTGATCACCAACTGCCACGACAACACACTCGTTTTTTTTATGCAGTACTCCTGACGAACTTCACCAATTGACCGCATCGTACCGGCTCTTAAGCTAGCTTCTGTTGGAGCAGCAGGACAAGCTCGCCATCCCGCCCGCTGCTTTCCTGCATTATTGCTCACCAAAACCGTTCGCCGAAACAAAAATAGGTAAATATGTAACCTATTTACCATGGTATCTCTCCCCTGGGTGCCCTGTGTTTTGCGCCGGCTGCTCTTGATCTCCGTGAACGCACCCGCTGTCTCCAAACCTTGCAGAGCAGCACATTGAAGCGCTTGAAAACACAGCACAACTTTCCCTAATAACACTTGCAATGCATTATGACTTCAAAGGTATGACTTTAAGTCTATGACATTATTATTTATTGATTTTATTTTGTTTTATTTCTTTGATCACCAATTGCCACGACAACACACTCGTTTTTTTATGCAGTACTCCTGACGAACTTCACCCATTGCCCGCATGGTACCTGCTCTTAAGCTAGCTTGTGTTGGAGCAGCAGGACAAGCTCGCCATCCCGCCCGCTGCTTTCCTGCATTAATGCTCACCAAAACACAACGCACCCAGGGGAGAGATACCATGGTAAATAGGTAACCTATTTACCATGGTATCCCTCCCCTGCGGCGGCTGCTCTTGATCTCCGTTTGCTCTTGATCTCCGTGAACGCACCCGCTGTCTCCAAACCTTGCAGAGCAGCACATTGAAGCGCTTGAAAACACAGCACAACATTCCCTAATAACACTTGCAATGCATTATGACTTCAAAGGTATGACTTTAAGTCTATGACATTATTATTTATTGATTATATTTTGTTTTATTTCTTTGATCACCAACTGCCACGACAACACACTCGTTTTTTTATGCAGTACTCCTGACGAACTTCACCCATTGCACGCATCGTACCGGCTCTTAAGCTAGCTTGTGTTGGAGCTGCAGGACAAGCTCGCCATCCCGCCCGCTGCTTTCCTGCATTAATGCTCACCAAAACACAACGCACCCAGGGGAGAGATACCATGGTAAATAGGTAACCTATTTACCATGGTATCCCTCCCCTGCGGCGGCTGCTCTTGATCTCCGTTTGCTCTTGATCTCCGTGAACGCACCCGCTGTCACATTGAAGCGCTTGAAAACACAGCACAACATTCCCTAATAACACTTGCAATGCATTATGACTTCAAAGGTATGACTTTAAGTCTATGACATTATTATTTATTGATTTTATTTTGTTTTATTTCTTTGATCACCAACTGCCACGACAACACACTCGTTTTTTTATGCAGTACTCCTGACGAACTTCACCAATTGACCGCATCGTACCGGCTCTTAAGGTAGCTTGTGTTGGAGCAGCAGGACAAGCTCGCCATCCCGCCCGCTGCTTTCCTGCATTAATGCTCACCAAAACACAACGCACCCAGGGGAGAGATACCATGGTAAATAGGTAACCTATTTACCATGGTATCCCTCCCCTGCGGCGGCTGCTCTTGATCTCCGTTTGCTCTTGATCTCCGTGAACGCACCCGCTGTCTCCAAACCTTGCAGAGCAGCACATTGAAGCGCTTGAAAACACAGCACAACATTCCCTAATAACACTTGCAATGCATTATGACTTCAAAGGTATGACTTTAAGTCTATGACATTATTATTTATTGATTTTATTTTGTTTTATTTCTTTGATCACCAACTGCCACGACAACACACTCGTTTTTTTTATGCAGTACTCCTGACGAACTTCACCAATTGACCGCATCGTACCGGCTCTTAAGGTAGCTTCTGTTGGAGCAGCAGGACAAGCTCGCCATCCCGCCCGCTGCTTTCCTGCATTATTGCTCACCAAAACCGTTCGCCGAAACAAAAATAGGTAAATATGTAACCTATTTACCATGGTATCTCTCCCCTGGGTGCCTTGTGTTTTGCGCCGACTGCTCTTGATCTCCGTGAACGCACCCGCTGTCTCCAAACCTTGCAGAGCAGCACATTGAAGCGCTTGAAAACACAGCACAACATTCCCTAATAACACTTGCAATGCATTATGACTTCAAAGGTATGGCTTTAAGTCTATGAAATTATTATTTATTGATTTTATTTTGTTTTATTTCTTTGATCACCAACTGCCACGACAACACACTCGTTTTTTTATGCAGTACTCCTGACGAACTTCACCCATTGCCCGCATCGTACCGGCTCTTAAGCTAGCTTGTGTTGGAGCAGCAGGACAAGCTCGCCATCCCGCCCGCTGCTTTCCTGCATTATTGCTCACCAAAACCGTTCGCCGAAACAAAAATAGGTAAATATGTAACCTATTTACCATGGTATCTCTCCCCTGGGTGCCTTGTGTTTTGCGCCGACTGCTCTTGATCTCCGTGAACGCACCCGCTGTCTCCAAACCTTGCAGAGCAGCACATTGAAGCGCTTGAAAACACAGCACAACATTCCCTAATAACACTTGCAATGCATTATGACTTCAAAGGTATGGCTTTAAGTCTATGAAATTATTATTTATTGATTTTATTTTGTTTTATTTCTTTGATCACCAACTGCCACGACAACACACTCGTTTTTTTATGCAGTACTCCTGACGAACTTCACCCATTGCCCGCATCGTACCGGCTCTTAAGCTAGCTTGTGTTGGAGCAGCAGGACAAGCTCGCCATCCCGCCCGCTGCTTTCCTGCATTAATGCTCACCAAAACACAACGCACCCAGGGGAGAGATACCATGGTAAATAGGTAACCTATTTACCATGGTATCCCTCCCCTGCGGCGGCTGCTCTTGATCTCCGGCTGCTCTGGATCTCCGTGAACGCACCCGCTGTCACATTGAAGCGCTTGAAAACACAGCACAACATTCCCTAATAACACTTGCAATGCATTATGACTTCAAAGGTATGACTTTAAGTCTATGACATTATTATTTATTGATTTTATTTTGTTTTATTTCTTTGATCACCAACTGCCACGACAACACACTCGTTTTTTTATGCAGTACTCCTGACGAACTTCACCAATTGACCGCATCGTACCGGCTCTTAAGGTAGCTTCTGTTGGAGCAGCAGGACAAGCTCGCCATCCCGCCCGCTGCTTTCCTGCATTATTGCTCACCAAAACCGTTCGCCGAAACAAAAATAGGTAAATATGTAACCTATTTACCATGGTATCTCTCCCCTGGGTGCCTTGTGTTTTGCGCCGGCTGCTCTTGATCTCCGTGAACGCACCCGCTGTCTCCAAACCTTGCAGAGCAGCACATTGAAGCGCTTGTAAACACAGCACAACATTCCCTAATAACACTTGCAATGCATTATGACTTCAAAGGTATGGCTTTAAGTCTATGAAATTATTATTTATTGATTTTATTTTGTTTTATTTCTTTGATCACCAACTGCCACGACAACACACTCGTTTTTTTATGCAGTACTCCTGACGAACTTCACCCATTGCCCGCATCGTACCGGCTCTTAAGCTAGCTTGTGTTGGAGCAGCAGGACAAGCTCGCCATCCCGCCCGCTGCTTTCCTGCATTAATGCTCACCAAAACACAACGCACCCAGGGGAGAGATACCATGGTAAATAGGTAACCTATTTACCATGGTATCCCTCCCCTGCGGCGGCTGCTCTTGATCTCCGGCTGCTCTGGATCTCCGTGAACGCACCCGCTGTCACATTGAAGCGCTTGAAAACACAGCACAACATTCCCTAATAACACTTGCAATGCATTATGACTTCAAAGGTATGACTTTAAGTCTATGACATTATTATTTATTGATTTTATTTTGTTTTATTTCTTTGATCACCAACTGCCACGACAACACACTCGTTTTTTTATGCAGTACTCCTGACGAACTTCACCAATTGACCGCATCGTACCGGCTCTTAAGGTAGCTTGTGTTGGAGCAGCAGGACAAGCTCGCCATCCCGCCCGCTGCTTTCTTGCATTACTGCTCAACCAAACCGTTCGCCGAAACAAAAATAGGTAAATAGGTAACCTATTTACCATGGTATCTCTCCCCTGGGTGCCTTGTGTTTTGCGCCGGCTGCTCTTGATCTCCGTGAACGCACCCGCTGTCTCCAAACCTTGCAGAGCAGCACATTGAAGCGCTTGAAAACACAGCACAACATTCCCTAATAACACTTGCAATGCATTATGACTTCAAAGGTATGACTTTAAGTCTATGACATTATTATTTATTGATTATATTTTGTTTTATTTCTTTGATCACCAACTGCCACGACAACACACTCGTTTTTTTATGCAGTACTCCTGACGAACATCACCCATTGCACGCATCGTACCGGCTCTTAAGCTAGCTTGTGTTGGAGCAGCAGGACAAGCTCGCCATCCCGCCCGCTGCTTTCCTGCATTAATGCTCACCAAAACACAACGCACCCAGGGGAGAGATACCATGGTAAATAGGTAACCTATTTACCATGGTATCCCTCCCCTGCGGCGGCTGCTCTTGATCGCCGTTTGCTCTTGATCTCCGTGAACGCACCCGCTGTCACATTGAAGCGCTTGAAAACACAGCACAACATTCCCTAATAACACTTGCAATGCATTATGACTTCAAAGGTATGACTTTAAGTCTATGACATTATTATTTATTGATTTTATTTTGTTTTATTTCTTTGATCACCAACTGCCACGACAACACACTCGTTTTTTTATGCAGTACTCCTGACGAACTTCACCAATTGACCGCATCGTACCGGCTCTTAAGCTAGCTTCTGTTGGAGCAGCAGGACAAGCTCGCCATCCCGCCCGTTGCTTTCCTGCATTATTGCTCACCAAAACCGTTCGCCGAAACAAAAATAGGTAAATATGTAACCTATTTACCATGGTATCTCTCCCCTGGGTGCCTTGTGTTTTGCGCCGGCTGCTCTTGATCTCCGTGAACGCACCCGCTGTCTCCAAACCTTGCAGAGCAGCACATTGAAGCGCTTGAAAACACAGCACAACATTCCCTAATAACACTTGCAATGCATTATGACTTCAAAGGTATGACTTTAAGTCTATGATATTATTATTTATTGATTTTATTTTGTTTTATTTCTTTGATCACCAACTGCCACGACAACACACTCGTTTTTTTATGCAGTACTCCTGACGAACTTCACCCATTGCACGCATGGTACCTGCTCTTAAGCTAGCTTGTGTTGGAGCAGCAGGACAAGCTCGCCATCCCGCCCGCTGCTTTCCTGCATTAATGCTCACCAAAACACAACGCACCCAGGGGAGAGATACCATGGTAAATAGGTAACCTATTTACCATGGTATCCCTCCCCTGCGGCGGCTGCTCTTGATCTCCGTTTGCTCTTGATCTCCGTGAACGCACCCGCTGTCTCCAAACCTTGCAGAGCAGCACATTGAAGCGCTTGAAAACACAGCACAACATTCCCTAATAACACTTGCAATGCATTATGACTTCAAAGGTATGACTTTAAGTCTATGACATTATTATTTATTGATTATATTTTGTTTTATTTCTTTGATCACCAACTGCCACGACAACACACTCGTTTTTTTATGCAGTACTCCTGACGAACTTCACCAATTGACCGCATCGTACCGGCTCTTAAGCTAGCTTCTGTTGGAGCAGCAGGACAAGCTCGCCATCCCGCCCGCTGCTTTCCTGCATTATTGCTCACCAAAACCGTTCGCCGAAACAAAAATAGGTAAATATGTAACCTATTTACCATGGTATCTCTCCCCTGGGTGCCTTGTGTTTTGCGCCGGCTGCTCTTGATCTCCGTGAACGCACCCGCTGTCTCCAAACCTTGCAGAGCAGCACATTGAAGCGCTTGAAAACACAGCACAACATTCCCTAATAACACTTGCAATGCATTATGACTTCAAAGGTATGACTTTAAGTCTATGATATTATTATTTATTGATTTTATTTTGTTTTATTTCTTTGATCACCAACTGCCACGACAACACACTCGTTTTTTTATGCAGTACTCCTGACGAACTTCACCCATTGCACGCATGGTACCTGCTCTTAAGCTAGCTTGTGTTGGAGCAGCAGGACAAGCTCGCCATCCCGCCCGCTGCTTTCCTGCATTAATGCTCACCAAAACACAACGCACCCAGGGGAGAGATACCATGGTAAATAGGTAACCTATTTACCATGGTATCCCTCCCCTGCGGCGGCTGCTCTTGATCTCCGTTTGCTCTTGATCTCCGTGAACGCACCCGCTGTCTCCAAACCTTGCAGAGCAGCACATTGAAGCGCTTGAAAACACAGCACAACATTCCCTAATAACACTTGCAATGCATTATGACTTCAAAGGTATGACTTTAAGTCTATGACATTATTATTTATTGATTATATTTTGTTTTATTTCTTTGATCACCAACTGCCACGACAACACACTCGTTTTTTTATGCAGTACTCCTGACGAACATCACCCATTGCACGCATCGTACCGGCTCTTAAGCTAGCTTGTGTTGGAGCAGCAGGACAAGCTCGCCATCCCGCCCGCTGCTTTCCTGCATTAATGCTCACCAAAACACAACGCACCCAGGGGAGAGATACCATGGTAAATAGGTAACCTATTTACCATGGTATCCCTCCCCTGCGGCGGCTGCTCTTGATCGCCGTTTGCTCTTGATCTCCGTGAACGCACCCGCTGTCACATTGAAGCGCTTGAAAACACAGCACAACATTCCCTAATAACACTTGCAATGCATTATGACTTCAAAGGTATGACTTTAAGTCTATGACATTATTATTTATTGATTTTATTTTGTTTTATTTCTTTGATCACAAACTGCCACGACAACACACTCGTTTTTTTATGCAGTACTCCTGACGAACTTCACCAATTGACCGCATCGTACCGGCTCTTAAGCTAGCTTCTGTTGGAGCAGCAGGACAAGCTCGCCATCCCGCCCGCTGCTTTCCTGCATTATTGCTCACCAAAACCGTTCGCCGAAACAAAAATAGGTAAATATGTAACCTATTTACCATGGTATCTCTCCCCTGGGTGCCTTGTGTTTTGCGCCGGCTGCTCTTGATCTCCGTGAACGCACCCGCTGTCTCCAAACCTTGCAGAGCAGCACATTGAAGCGCTTGAAAACACAGCACAACATTCCCTAATAACACTTGCAATGCATTATGACTTCAAAGGTATGACTTTAAGTCTATGACATTATTATTTATTGATTTTATTTTGTTTTATTTCTTTGATCACCAACTGCCACGACAACACACTCGTTTTTTTATGCAGTACTCCTGACGAACTTCACCCATTGCACGCATGGTACCTGCTCTTAAGCTAGCTTGTGTTGGAGCAGCAGGACAAGCTCGCCATCCCGCCCGCTGCTTTCCTGCATTAATGCTCACCAAAACACAACGCACCCAGGGGAGAGATACCATGGTAAATAGGTAACCTATTTACCATGGTATCCCTCCCCTGCGGCGGCTGCTCTTGATCTCCGTTTGCTCTTGATCTCCGTGAACGCACCCGCTGTCTCCAAACCTTGCAGAGCAGCACATTGAAGCGCTTGAAAACACAGCACAACATTCCCTAATAACACTTGCAATGCATTATGACTTCAAAGGTATGACTTTAAGTCTATGACATTATTATTTATTGATTATATTTTGTTTTATTTCTTTGATCACCAACTGCCACGACAACACACTCGTTTTTTTATGCAGTACTCCTGACGAACTTCACCAATTGACCGCATCGTACCGGCTCTTAAGCTAGCTTCTGTTGGAGCAGCAGGACAAGCTCGCCATCCCGCCCGCTGCTTTCCTGCATTATTGCTCACCAAAACCGTTCGCCGAAACAAAAATAGGTAAATATGTAACCTATTTACCATGGTATCTCTCCCCTGGGTGCCTTGTGTTTTGCGCCGGCTGCTCTTGATCTCCGTGAACGCACCCGCTGTCTCCAAACCTTGCAGAGCAGCACATTGAAGCGCTTGAAAACACAGCACAACATTCCCTAATAACACTTGCAATGCATTATGACTTCAAAGGTATGACTTTAAGTCTATGATATTATTATTTATTGATTTTATTTTGTTTTATTTCTTTGATCACCAACTGCCACGACAACACACTCGTTTTTTTATGCAGTACTCCTGACGAACTTCACCCATTGCACGCATGGTACCTGCTCTTAAGCTAGCTTGTGTTGGAGCAGCAGGACAAGCTCGCCATCCCGCCCGCTGCTTTCCTGCATTAATGCTCACCAAAACACAACGCACCCAGGGGAGAGATACCATGGTAAATAGGTAACCTATTTACCATGGTATCCCTCCCCTGCGGCGGCTGCTCTTGATCTCCGTTTGCTCTTGATCTCCGTGAACGCACCCGCTGTCTCCAAACCTTGCAGAGCAGCACATTGAAGCGCTTGAAAACACAGCACAACATTCCCTAATAACACTTGCAATGCATTATGACTTCAAAGGTATGACTTTAAGTCTATGACATTATTATTTATTGATTATATTTTGTTTTATTTCTTTGATCACCAACTGCCACGACAACACACTCGTTTTTTTATGCAGTACTCCTGACGAACATCACCCATTGCACGCATCGTACCGGCTCTTAAGCTAGCTTGTGTTGGAGCAGCAGGACAAGCTCGCCATCCCGCCCGCTGCTTTCCTGCATTAATGCTCACCAAAACACAACGCACCCAGGGGAGAGATACCATGGTAAATAGGTAACCTATTTACCATGGTATCCCTCCCCTGCGGCGGCTGCTCTTGATCGCCGTTTGCTCTTGATCTCCGTGAACGCACCCGCTGTCACATTGAAGCGCTTGAAAACACAGCACAACATTCCCTAATAACACTTGCAATGCATTATGACTTCAAAGGTATGACTTTAAGTCTATGACATTATTATTTATTGATTTTATTTTGTTTTATTTCTTTGATCACAAACTGCCACGACAACACACTCGTTTTTTTATGCAGTACTCCTGACGAACTTCACCAATTGACCGCATCGTACCGGCTCTTAAGCTAGCTTCTGTTGGAGCAGCAGGACAAGCTCGCCATCCCGCCCGCTGCTTTCCTGCATTATTGCTCACCAAAACCGTTCGCCGAAACAAAAATAGGTAAATATGTAACCTATTTACCATGGTATCTCTCCCCTGGGTGCCTTGTGTTTTGCGCCGGCTGCTCTTGATCTCCGTGAACGCACCCGCTGTCTCCAAACCTTGCAGAGCAGCACATTGAAGCGCTTGAAAACACAGCACAACATTCCCTAATAACACTTGCAATGCATTATGACTTCAAAGGTATGACTTTAAGTCTATGACATTATTATTTATTGATTTTATTTTGTTTTATTTCTTTGATCACCAACTGCCACGACAACACACTCGTTTTTTTATGCAGTACTCCTGACGAACTTCACCCATTGCACGCATGGTACCTGCTCTTAAGCTAGCTTGTGTTGGAGCAGCAGGACAAGCTCGCCATCCCGCCCGCTGCTTTCCTGCATTAATGCTCACCAAAACACAACGCACCCAGGGGAGAGATACCATGGTAAATAGGTAACCTATTTACCATGGTATCCCTCCCCTGCGGCGGCTGCTCTTGATCTCCGTTTGCTCTTGATCTCCGTGAACGCACCCGCTGTCTCCAAACCTTGCAGAGCAGCACATTGAAGCGCTTGAAAACACAGCACAACATTCCCTAATAACACTTGCAATGCATTATGACTTCAAAGGTATGACTTTAAGTCTATGACATTATTATTTATTGATTATATTTTGTTTTATTTCTTTGATCACCAACTGCCACGACAACACACTCGTTTTTTTATGCAGTACTCCTGACGAACTTCACCAATTGACCGCATCGTACCGGCTCTTAAGCTAGCTTCTGTTGGAGCAGCAGGACAAGCTCGCCATCCCGCCCGCTGCTTTCCTGCATTATTGCTCACCAAAACCGTTCGCCGAAACAAAAATAGGTAAATATGTAACCTATTTACCATGGTATCTCTCCCCTGGGTGCCTTGTGTTTTGCGCCGGCTGCTCTTGATCTCCGTGAACGCACCCGCTGTCTCCAAACCTTGCAGAGCAGCACATTGAAGCGCTTGAAAACACAGCACAACATTCCCTAATAACACTTGCAATGCATTATGACTTCAAAGGTATGACTTTAAGTCTATGATATTATTATTTATTGATTTTATTTTGTTTTATTTCTTTGATCACCAACTGCCACGACAACACACTCGTTTTTTTATGCAGTACTCCTGACGAACTTCACCCATTGCACGCATGGTACCTGCTCTTAAGCTAGCTTGTGTTGGAGCAGCAGGACAAGCTCGCCATCCCGCCCGCTGCTTTCCTGCATTAATGCTCACCAAAACACAACGCACCCAGGGGAGAGATACCATGGTAAATAGGTAACCTATTTACCATGGTATCCCTCCCCTGCGGCGGCTGCTCTTGATCTCCGTTTGCTCTTGATCTCCGTGAACGCACCCGCTGTCTCCAAACCTTGCAGAGCAGCACATTGAAGCGCTTGAAAACACAGCACAACATTCCCTAATAACACTTGCAATGCATTATGACTTCAAAGGTATGACTTTAAGTCTATGACATTATTATTTATTGATTATATTTTGTTTTATTTCTTTGATCACCAACTGCCACGACAACACACTCGTTTTTTTATGCAGTACTCCTGACGAACATCACCCATTGCACGCATCGTACCGGCTCTTAAGCTAGCTTGTGTTGGAGCAGCAGGACAAGCTCGCCATCCCGCCCGCTGCTTTCCTGCATTAATGCTCACCAAAACACAACGCACCCAGGGGAGAGATACCATGGTAAATAGGTAACCTATTTACCATGGTATCCCTCCCCTGCGGCGGCTGCTCTTGATCGCCGTTTGCTCTTGATCTCCGTGAACGCACCCGCTGTCACATTGAAGCGCTTGAAAACACAGCACAACATTCCCTAATAACACTTGCAATGCATTATGACTTCAAAGGTATGACTTTAAGTCTATGACATTATTATTTATTGATTTTATTTTGTTTTATTTCTTTGATCACAAACTGCCACGACAACACACTCGTTTTTTTATGCAGTACTCCTGACGAACTTCACCAATTGACCGCATCGTACCGGCTCTTAAGCTAGCTTCTGTTGGAGCAGCAGGACAAGCTCGCCATCCCGCCCGCTGCTTTCCTGCATTATTGCTCACCAAAACCGTTCGCCGAAACAAAAATAGGTAAATATGTAACCTATTTACCATGGTATCTCTCCCCTGGGTGCCTTGTGTTTTGCGCCGGCTGCTCTTGATCTCCGTGAACGCACCCGCTGTCTCCAAACCTTGCAGAGCAGCACATTGAAGCGCTTGAAAACACAGCACAACATTCCCTAATAACACTTGCAATGCATTATGACTTCAAAGGTATGACTTTAAGTCTATGACATTATTATTTATTGATTTTATTTTGTTTTATTTCTTTGATCACCAACTGCCACGACAACACACTCGTTTTTTTATGCAGTACTCCTGACGAACTTCACCCATTGCACGCATGGTACCTGCTCTTAAGCTAGCTTGTGTTGGAGCAGCAGGACAAGCTCGCCATCCCGCCCGCTGCTTTCCTGCATTAATGCTCACCAAAACACAACGCACCCAGGGGAGAGATACCATGGTAAATAGGTAACCTATTTACCATGGTATCCCTCCCCTGCGGCGGCTGCTCTTGATCTCCGTTTGCTCTTGATCTCCGTGAACGCACCCGCTGTCTCCAAACCTTGCAGAGCAGCACATTGAAGCGCTTGAAAACACAGCACAACATTCCCTAATAACACTTGCAATGCATTATGACTTCAAAGGTATGACTTTAAGTCTATGACATTATTATTTATTGATTTTATTTTGTTTTATTTCTTTGATCACCAACTGCCACGACAACACACTCGTTTTTTTTATGCAGTACTCCTGACGAACTTCACCAATTGACCGCATCGTACCGGCTCTTAAGGTAGCTTCTGTTGGAGCAGCAGGACAAGCTCGCCATCCCGCCCGCTGCTTTCCTGCATTATTGCTCACCAAAACCGTTCGCCGAAACAAAAATAGGTAAATATGTAACCTATTTACCATGGTATCTCTCCCCTGGGTGCCTTGTGTTTTGCGCCGACTGCTCTTGATCTCCGTGAACGCACCCGCTGTCTCCAAACCTTGCAGAGCAGCACATTGAAGCGCTTGTAAACACAGCACAACATTCCCTAATAACACTTGCAATGCATTATGACTTCAAAGGTATGGCTTTAAGTCTATGAAATTATTATTTATTGATTTTATTTTGTTTTATTTCTTTGATCACCAACTGCCACGACAACACACTCGTTTTTTTATGCAGTACTCCTGACGAACTTCACCCATTGCCCGCATCGTACCGGCTCTTAAGCTAGCTTGTGTTGGAGCAGCAGGACAAGCTCGCCATCCCGCCTGCTGCTTTCCTGCATTAATGCTCACCAAAACACAACGCACCCAGGGGAGAGATACCATGGTAAATAGGTAACCTATTTACCATGGTATCCCTCCCCTGCGGCGGCTGCTCTTGATCTCCGGCTGCTCTGGATCTCCGTGAACGCACCCGCTGTCACATTGAAGCGCTTGAAAACACAGCACAACATTCCCTAATAACACTTGCAATGCATTATGACTTCAAAGGTATGACTTTAAGTCTATGACATTATTATTTATTGATTTTATTTTGTTTTATTTCTTTGATCACCAACTGCCACGACAACACACTCGTTTTTTTTATGCAGTACTCCTGACGAACTTCACCAATTGACCGCATCGTACCGGCTCTTAAGCTAGCTTCTGTTGGAGCAGCAGGACAAGCTCGCCATCCCGCCCGCTGCTTTCCTGCATTATTGCTCACCAAAACCGTTCGCCGAAACAAAAATAGGTAAATATGTAACCTATTTACCATGGTATCTCTCCCCTGGGTGCCTTGTGTTTTGCGCCGGCTGCTCTTGATCTCCGTGAACGCACCCGCTGTCTCCAAACCTTGCAGAGCAGCACATTGAAGCGCTTGAAAACACAGCACAACTTTCCCTAATAACACTTGCAATGCATTATGACTTCAAAGGTATGACTTTAAGTCTATGACATTATTATTTATTGATTTTATTTTGTTTTATTTCTTTGATCACCAACTGCCACGACAACACACTCGTTTTTTTATGCAGTACTCCTGACGAACTTCACCCATTGCACGCATGGTACCTGCTCTTAAGCTAGCTTGTGTTGGAGCAGCAGGACAAGCTCGCCATCCCGCCCGCTGCTTTCCTGCATTAATGCTCACCAAAACACAACGCACCCAGGGGAGAGATACCATGGTAAATAGGTAACCTATTTACCATGGTATCCCTCCCCTGCGGCGGCTGCTCTTGATCTCCGTTTGCTCTTGATCTCCGTGAACGCACCCGCTGTCTCCAAACCTTGCAGAGCAGCACATTGAAGCGCTTGAAAACACAGCACAACATTCCCTAATAACACTTGCAATGCATTATGACTTCAAAGGTATGACTTTAAGTCTATGACATTATTATTTATTGATTATATTTTGTTTTATTTCTTTGATCACCAACTGCCACGACAACACACTCGTTTTTTTATGCAGTACTCCTGACGAACTTCACCCATTGCACGCATCGTACCGGCTCTTAAGCTAGCTTGTGTTGGAGCAGCAGGACTAGCTCGCCATCCCGCCCGCTGCTTTCCTGCATTAATGCTCACCAAAACACAACGCACCCAGGGGAGAGATACCATGGTAAATAGGTAACCTATTTACCATGGTATCCCTCCCCTGCGGTGGCTGCTCTTGATCTCCGTTTGCTCTTGATCTCCGTGAACGCACCCGCTGTCACATTGAAGCGCTTGAAAACACAGCACAACATTCCCTAATAACACT
This sequence comes from Acipenser ruthenus, assembly GCF_902713425.1. Classification (NCBI taxonomy): domain Eukaryota; kingdom Metazoa; phylum Chordata; class Actinopteri; order Acipenseriformes; family Acipenseridae; genus Acipenser; species Acipenser ruthenus. The sequence continues at coordinate 49,375,477 of NC_081195.1, forward strand.
TGCAATGCATTATGACTTCAAAGGTATGACTTTAAGTCTATGACATTATTATTTATTGATTTTATTTTGTTTTATTTCTTTGATCACCAACTGCCACGACAACACACTCGTTTTTTTATGCAGTACTCCTGACGAACTTCACCAATTGACCGCATCGTACCGGCTCTTAAGGTAGCTTGTGTTGGAGCAGCAGGACAAGCTCGCCATCCCGCCCGCTGCTTTCTTGCATTACTGCTCACCAAAACCGTTCGCCGAAACAAAAATAGGTAAATAGGTAACCTATTTACCATGGTATCTCTCCCCTGGGTGCCTTGTGTTTTGCGCCGGCTGCTCTTGATCTCCGTGAACGCACCCGCTGTCTCCAAACCTTGCAGAGCAGCACATTGAAGCGCTTGAAAACACAGCACAACATTCCCTAATAACACTTGCAATGCATTATGACTTCAAAGGTATGACTTTAAGTCTATGACATTATTATTTATTGATTTTATTTTGTTTTATTTCTTTGATCACCAACTGCCACGACAACACACTCGTTTTTTTATGCAGTACTCCTGACGAACTTCACCAATTGACCGCATCGTACCGGCTCTTAAGGTAGCTTCTGTTGGAGCAGCAGGACAAGCTCGCCATCCCGCCCGCTGCTTTCCTGCATTATTGCTCACCAAAACCGTTCGCCGAAACAAAAATAGGTAAATATGTAACCTATTTACCATGGTATCTCTCCCCTGAGTGCCTTGTGTTTTGCGCAGACTGCTCTTGATCTCCGTGAACGCACCCGCTGTCTCCAAACCTTGCAGAGCAGCACATTGAAGCGCTTGTAAACACAGCACAACATTCCCTAATAACACTTGCAATGCATTATGACTTCAAAGGTATGGCTTTAAGTCTATGAAATTATTATTTATTGATTTTATTTTGTTTTATTTCTTTGATCACCAACTGCCACGACAACACACTCGTTTTTTTATGCAGTACTCCTGACGAACTTCACCCATTGCCCGCATCGTACCGGCTCTTAAGCTAGCTTGTGTTGGAGCAGCAGGACAAGCTCGCCATCCCGCCCACTGCTTTCCTGCATTAATGCTCACCAAAACACAACGCACCCAGGGGAGAGATACCATGGTAAATAGGTAACCTATTTACCATGGTATCCCTCCCCTGCGGCGGCTACTCTTGATCTCCGGCTGCTCTGGATCTCCGTGAACGCACCCGCTGTCACATTGAAGCGCTTGAAAACACAGCACAACATTACCTAATAACACTTGCAATGCATTATGACTTCAAAGGTATGACTTTAAGTCTATGACATTATTATTTATTGATTTTATTTTGTTTTATTTCTTTGATCACCAACTGCCACGACAACACACTCGTTTTTGTATGCAGTACTCCTGACGAACTTCACCAATTGACCGCATCGTACCGGCTCTTAAGGTAGCTTCTGTTGGAGCAGCAGGACAAGCTCGCCATCCCGCCCGCTGCTTTCCTGCATTATTGCTCACCAAAACCGTTTGCCGAAACAAAAATAGGTAAATATGTAACCTATTTACCGTGGTATCTCTCCCCTGGGTGCCTTGTGTTTTGCGCCGACTGCTCTTGATCTCCGTGAACGCACCCGCTGTCTCCAAACCTTGCAGAGCAGCACATTGAAGCGCTTGTAAACACAGCACAACATTCCCTAATAACACTTGCAATGCATTATGACTTCAAAGGTATGGCTTTAAGTCTATGAAATTATTATTTATTGATTTTATTTTGTTTTATTTCTTTGATCACCAACTGCCACGACAACACACTCGTTTTTTTATGCAGTACTCCTGACGAACTTCACCCATTGCCCGCATCGTACCGGCTCTTAAGCTAGCTTGTGTTGGAGCAGCAGGACAAGCTCGCCATCCCGCCCGCTGCTTTCCTGCATTAATGCTCACCAAAACACAACGCACCCAGGGGAGAGATACCATGGTAAATAGGTAACCTATTTACCATGGTATCCCTCCCCTGCGGCGGCTGCTCTTGATCTCCGTTTGCTCTTGATCTCCGTGAACGCACCCGCTGTCTCCAAACCTTGCAGAGCAGCACATTGAAGCGCTTGAAAACACAGCACAACATTCCCTAATAACACTTGCAATGCATTATGACTTCAAAGGTATGACTTTAAGTCTATGACATTATTATTTATTGATTATATTTTGTTTTATTTCTTTGATCACCAACTGCCACGACAACACACTCGTTTTTTTATGCAGTACTCCTGACGAACTTCACCCATTGCCCGCATCGTACCGGCTCTTAAGCTAGCTTGTGTTGGAGCAGCAGGACAAGCTCGCCATCCCGCCCGCTGCTTTCCTGCATTAATGCTCACCAAAACACAACGCACCCAGGGGAGAGATACCATGGTAAATAGGTAACCTATTTACCATGGTATCCCTCCCCTGCGGCGGCTGCTCTTGATCTCCGGCTGCTCTGGATCTCCGTGAACGCACCCGCTGTCAGTTTGAAGCGCTTGAAAACACAGCACAACATTCCCTAATAACACTTGCAATGCATTATGACTTCAAAGGTATGACTTTAAGTCTATGACATTATTATTTATTGATTTTATTTTGTTTTATTTCTTTGATCACCAACTGCCACGACAACACACTCGTTTTTTTATGCAGTACTCCTGACGAACTTCACCAATTGACCGCATCGTACCGGCTCTTAAGGTAGCTTGTGTTGGAGCAGCAGGACAAGCTCGCCATCCCGCCCGCTGCTTTCTTGCATTACTGCTCAACCAAACCGTTCGCCGAAACAAAAATAGGTAAATAGGTAACCTATTTACCATGGTATCTCTCCCCTGGGTGCCTTGTGTTTTGCGCCGGCTGCTCTTGATCTCCGTGAACGCACCCGCTGTCTCCAAACCTTGCAGAGCAGCACATTGAAGCGCTTGAAAACACAGCACAACATTCCCTAATAACACTTGCAATGCATTATGACTTCAAAGGTATGACTTTAAGTCTATGACATTATTATTTATTGATTTTATTTTGTTTTATTTCTTTGATCACCAACTGCCACGACAACACACTCGTTTTTTTTATGCAGTACTCCTGACGAACTTCACCAATTGACCGCATCCTACCGGCTCTTAAGCTAGCTTCTGTTGGAGCAGCAGGACAAGCTCGCCATCCCGCCCGCTGCTTTCCTGCATTATTGCTCACCAAAACCGTTCGCCGAAACAAAAATAGGTAAATATGTAACCTATTTACCATGGTATCTCTCCCCTGGGTGCCTTGTGTTTTGCGCCGGCTGCTCTTGATCTCCGTGAACGCACCCGCTGTCTCCAAACCTTGCAGAGCAGCACATTGAAGCGCTTGAAAACACAGCACAACATTCCCTAATAACACCTGCAATGCATTATGACTTCAAAGGTATGACTTTAAGTCTATGACATTATTATTTATTGATTTTATTTTGTTTTATTTCTTTGATCACCAACTGCCACGACAACACACTCGTTTTTTTATGCAGTACTCCTGACGAACTTCACCCATTGCACGCATGGTACCTGCTCTTAAGCTAGCTTGTGTTGGAGCAGCAGGACAAGCTCGCCATCCCGCCCGCTGCTTTCCTGCATTAATGCTCACCAAAACACAACGCACCCAGGGGAGAGATACCATGGTAAATAGGTAACCTATTTACCATGGTATCCCTCCCCTGCGGCGGCTGCTCTTGATCTCCGTTTGCTCTTGATCTCCGTGAACGCACCCGCTGTCTCCAAACCTTGCAGAGCAGCACATTGAAGCGCTTGAAAACACAGCACAACATTCCCTAATAACACTTGCAATGCATTATGACTTCAAAGGTATGGCTTTAAGTCTATGACATTATTATTTATTGATTTTATTTTGTTTTATTTCTTTGATCACCAACTGCCACGACAACACACTCGTTTTTTTATGCAGTACTCCTGACGAACTTCACCCATTGCCCGCATCGTACCGGCTCTTAAGCTAGCTTGTGTTGGAGCAGCAGGACAAGCTCGCCATCCCGCCCGCTGCTTTCCTGCATTAATGCTCACCAAAACACAACGCACCCAGGGGAGAGATACCATGGTAAATAGGTAACCTATTTACCATGGTATCCCTCCCCTGCGGCGGCTGCTCTTGATCTCCGTTTGCTCTTGATCTCCGTGAACGCACCCGCTGTCTCCAAACCTTGCAGAGCAGCACATTGAAGCGCTTGAAAACACAGCACAACATTCCCTAATAACACTTGCAATGCATTATGACTTCAAAGGTATGACTTTAAGTCTATGACATTATTATTTATTGATTTTATTTTGTTTTATTTCTTTGATCACCAACTGCCACGACAACACACTCGTTTTTTTTATGCAGTACTCCTGACGAACTTCACCAATTGACCGCATCGTACCGGCTCTTAAGGTAGCTTCTGTTGGAGCAGCAGGACAAGCTCGCCATCCCGCCCGCTGCTTTCCTGCATTATTGCTCACCAAAACCGTTCGCCGAAACAAAAATAGGTAAATATGTAACCTATTTACCATGGTATCTCTCCCCTGGGTGCCTTGTGTTTTGCGCCGACTGCTCTTGATCTCCGTGAACGCACCCGCTGTCTCCAAACCTTGCAGAGCAGCACATTGAAGCGCTTGAAAACACAGCACAACATTCCCTAATAACACTTGCAATGCATTATGACTTCAAAGGTATGGCTTTAAGTCTATGAAATTATTATTTATTGATTTTATTTTGTTTTATTTCTTTGATCACCAACTGCCACGACAACACACTCGTTTTTTTATGCAGTACTCCTGACGAACTTCACCCATTGCCCGCATCGTACCGGCTCTTAAGCTAGCTTGTGTTGGAGCAGCAGGACAAGCTCGCCATCCCGCCCGCTGCTTTCCTGCATTAATGCTCACCAAAACACAACGCACCCAGGGGAGAGATACCATGGTAAATAGGTAACCTATTTACCATGGTATCCCTCCCCTGCGGCGGCTGCTCTTGATCTCCGGCTGCTCTGGATCTCCGTGAACGCACCCGCTGTCACATTGAAGAGCTTGAAAACACAGCACAACATTCCCTAATAACACTTGCAATGCATTATGACTTCAAAGGTATGACTTTAAGTCTATGACATTATTATTTATTGATTTTATTTTGTTTTATTTCTTTGATCACCAACTGCCACGACAACACACTCGTTTTTTTATGCAGTACTCCTGACGAACTTCACCAATTGACCGCATCGTACCGGCTCTTAAGGTAGCTTGTGTTGGAGCAGCAGGACAAGCTCGCCATCCCGCCCGCTGCTTTCTTGCATTACTGCTCACCAAAACCGTTCGCCGAAACAAAAATAGGTAAATAGGTAACCTATTTACCATGGTATCTCTCCCCTGGGTGCCTTGTGTTTTGCGCCGGCTGCTCTTGATCTCCGTGAACGCACCCGCTGTCTCCAAACCTTGCAGAGCAGCACATTGAAGCGCTTGAAAACACAGCACAACATTCCCTAATAACACTTGCAATGCATTATGACTTCAAAGGTATGACTTTAAGTCTATGACATTATTATTTATTGATTTTATTTTGTTTTATTTCTTTGATCACCAACTGCCACGACAACACACTCGTTTTTTTATGCAGTACTCCTGACGAACTTCACCCATTGCACGCATGGTACCTGCTCTTAAGCTAGCTTGTGTTGGAGCAGCAGGACAAGCTCGCCATCCCGCCCGCTGCTTTCCTGCATTAATGCTCACCAAAACACAACGCACCCAGGGGAGAGATACCATGGTAAATAGGTAACCTATTTACCATGGTATCCCTCCCCTGCGGCGGCTGCTCTTGATCTCCGTTTGCTCTTGATCTCCGTGAACGCACCCGCTGTCTCCAAACCTTGCAGAGCAGCACATTGAAGCGCTTGAAAACACAGCACAACATTCCCTAATAACACTTGCAATGCATTATGACTTCAAAGGTATGACTTTAAGTCTATGACATTATTATTTATTGATTATATTTTGTTTTATTTCTTTGATCACCAACTGCCACGACAACACACTCGTTTTTTTATGCAGTACTCCTGACGAACTTCACCCATTGCCCGCATCGTACCGGCTCTTAAGCTAGCTTGTGTTGGAGCAGCAGGACAAGCTCTCCATCCCGCCCGCTGCTTTCCTGCATTAATGCTCACCAAAACACAACGCACCCAGGGGAGAGATACCATGGTAAATAGGTAACCTATTTACCATGGTATCCCTCCCCTGCGGCGGCTGCTCTGGATCTCCGTGAACGCACCCGCTGTCACATTGAAGCGCTTGAAAACACAGCACAACATTCCCTAATAACACTTGCAATGCATTATGACTTCAAAGGTATGACTTTAAGTCTATGACATTATTATTTATTGATTTTATTTTGTTTTATTTCTTTGATCACCAACTGCCACGACAACACACTCGTTTTTTTATGCAGTACTCCTGACGAACTTCACCAATTGACCGCATCGTACCGGCTCTTAAGGTAGCTTGTGTTGGAGCAGCAGGACAAGCTCGCCATCCCGCCCGCTGCTTTCTGCATTACTGCTCAACCAAACCGTTCGCCGAAACAAAAATAGGTAAATAGGTAACCTATTTACCATGGTATCTCTCCCCTGGGTGCCTTGTGTTTTGCGCCGGCTGCTCTTGATCTCCGTGAACGCACCCGCTGTCTCCAAACCTTGCAGAGCAGCACATTGAAGCGCTTGAAAACACAGCACAACATTCCCTAATAACACTTGCAATGCATTATGACTTCAAAGGTATGACTTTAAGTCTATGACATTATTATTTATTGATTTTATTTTGTTTTATTTCTTTGATCACCAACTGCCACGACAACACACTCGTTTTTTTTATGCAGTACTCCTGACGAACTTCACCAATTGACCGCATCGTACCGGCTCTTAAGCTAGCTTCTGTTGGAGCAGCAGGACAAGCTCGCCATCCCGCCCGCTGCTTTCCTGCATTATTGCTCACCAAAACCGTTCGCCGAAACAAAAATAGGTAAATATGTAACCTATTTACCATGGTATCTCTCCCCTGGGTGCCTTGTGTTTTGCGCCGGCTGCTCTTGATCTCCGTGAACGCACCCGCTGTCTCCAAACCTTGCAGAGCAGCACATTGAAGCGCTTGAAAACACAGCACAACATTCCCTAATAACACTTGCAATGCATTATGACTTCAAAGGTATGGCTTTAAGTCTATGACATTATTATTTATTGATTTTATTTTGTTTTATTTCTTTGATCACCAACTGCCACGACAACACACTCGTTTTTTTATGCAGTACTCCTGACGAACTTCACCCATTGCCCGCATCGTACCGGCTCTTAAGCTAGCTTGTGTTGGAGCAGCAGGACAAGCTCGCCATCCCGCCCGCTGCTTTCCTGCATTAATGCTCACCAAAACACAACGCACCCAGGGGAGAGATACCATGGTAAATAGGTAACCTATTTACCATGGTATCCCTCCCCTGCGGCGGCTGCTCTTGATCTCCGGCTGCTCTTGATCTCCGTGAACGCACCCGCTGTCACATTGAAGCGCTTGAAAACACAGCACAACATTCCCTAATAACACTTGCAATGCATTATGACTTCAAAGGTATGACTTTAAGTCTATGACATTATTATTTATTGATTTTATTTTGTTTTATTTCTTTGATCACCAACTGCCACGACAACACACTCGTTTTTGTATGCAGTACTCCTGACGAACTTCACCAATTGACCGCATCGTACCGGCTCTTAAGGTAGCTTCTGTTGGAGCAGCAGGACAAGCTCGCCATCCCGCCCGCTGCTTTCCTGCATTAATGCTCACCAAAACACAACGCACCCAGGGGAGAGATACCATGGTAAATAGGTAACCTATTTACCATGGTATCCCTCCCCTGCGGCGGCTGCTCTTGATCTCCGTTTGCTCTTGATCTCCGTGAACGCACCCGCTGTCTCCAAACCTTGCAGAGCAGCACATTGAAGCGCTTGAAAACACAGCACAACATTCCCTAATAACACTTGCAATGCATTATGACTTCAAAGGTATGGCTTTAAGTCTATGACATTATTATTTATTGATTTTATTTTGTTATATTTCTTTGATCACCAACTGCCACGACAACACACTCGTTTTTTTATGCAGTACTCCTGATGAACTTCACCCATTGCCCGCATCGTACCGGCTCTTAAGCTAGCTTGTGTTGGAGCAGCAGGACAAGCTCGCCATCCCGCCCGCTGCTTTCTTGCATTAATGCTCACCAAAACACAACGCACCCAGGGGAGAGATACCATGGTAAATAGGTAACAAAATAGGTAACCATACCTTTGAAGTCATAATAACCTATTTACCATGGTATCCCTCCCCTGCGGCGGCTGCTCTTGATCTCCGGCTGCTCTTGATCTCCGTGAACGCACCCGCTGTCACATTGAAGCGCTTGAAAACACAGCACAACATTCCCTAATAACACTTGCAATGCATTATGACTTCAAAGGTATGACTTTAAGTCTATGACATTATTATTTATTGATTTTATTTTGTTTTATTTCTTTGATCACCAACTGCCACGACAACACACTCGTTTTTTTATGCAGTACTCCTGACGAACTTCACCAATTGACCGCATCGTACCGGCTCTTAAGGTAGCTTGTGTTGGAGCAGCAGGACAAGCTCGCCATCCCGCCCGCTGCTTTCTTGCATTACTGCTCACCAAAACCGTTCGCCGAAACAAAAATAGGTAAATAGGTAACCTATTTACCATGGTATCTCTCCCCTGGGTGCCATGTGTTTTGCGCCGGCTGCTCTTGATCTCCGTGAACGCACCCGCTGTCTCCAAACCTTGCAGAGCAGCACATTGAAGCGCTTGAAAACACAGCACAACATTCCCTAATAACACTTGCAATGCATTATGACTTCAAAGGTATGACTTTAAGTCTATGACATTATTATTTATTGATTTTATTTTGTTTTATTTCTTTGATCACCAACTGCCACGACAACACACTCGTTTTTTTTATGCAGTACTCCTGACGAACTTCACCAATTGACCGCATCGTACCGGCTCTTAAGGTAGCTTCTGTTGGAGCAGCAGGACAAGCTCGCCATCCCGCCCGCTGCTTTCCTGCATTATTGCTCACGAAAACCGTTCGCCGAAACAAAAATAGGTAAATATGTAACCTATTTACCATGGTATCTCTCCCCTGGGTGCCTTGTGTTTTGCGCCGACTGCTCTTGATCTCCGTGAACGCACCCGCTGTCTCCAAACCTTGCAGAGCAGCACATTGAAGCGCTTGAAAACACAGCACAACATTCCCTAATAACACTTGCAATGCATTATGACTTCAAAGGTATGGCTTTAAGTCTATGAAATTATTATTTATTGATTTTATTTTGTTTTATTTCTTTGATCACCAACTGCCACGACAACACACTCGTTTTTTTATGCAGTACTCCTGACGAACTTCACCCATTGCCCGCATCGTACCGGCTCTTAAGCTAGCTTGTGTTGGAGCAGCAGGACAAGCTCGCCATCCCGCCCGCTGCTTTCCTGCATTAATGCTCACCAAAACACAACGCACCCAGGGGAGAGATACCATGGTAAATAGGTAACCTATTTACCATGGTATCCCTCCCCTGCGGCGGCTGCTCTTGATCTCCGGCTGCTCTGGATCTCCGTGAACGCACCCGCTGTCACATTGAAGCGCTTGAAAACACAGCACAACATTCCCTAATAACACTTGCAATGCATTATGACTTCAAAGGTATGACTTTAAGTCTATGACATTATTATTTATTGATTTTATTTTGTTTTATTTCTTTGATCACCAACTGCCACGACAACACACTCGTTTTTTTATGCAGTACTCCTGACGAACTTCACCAATTGACCGCATCGTACCGGCTCTTAAGGTAGCTTCTGTTGAAGCAGCAGGACAAGCTCGCCATCCCGCCCGCTGCTTTCCTGCATTATTGCTCACCAAAACCGTTCGCCGAAACAAAAATAGGTAAATATGTAACCTATTTACCATGGTATCTCTCCCCTGGGTGCCTTGTGTTTTGCGCCGGCTGCTCTTGATCTCCGTGAACGCACCCGCTGTCTCCAAACCTTGCAGAGCAGCACATTGAAGCGCTTGAAAACACAGCACAACATTCCCTAATAACACTTGCAATGCATTATGACTTCAAAGGTATGGCTTTAAGTCTATGACATTATTATTTATTGATTTTATTTTGTTTTATTTCTTTGATCACCAAATGCCACGACAACACACTCGTTTTTTTATGCAGTACTCCTGACGAACTTCACCCATTGCCCGCATCGTACCGGCTCTTAAGCTAGCTTGTGTTGGAGCAGCAGGACAAGCTCGCCATCCCGCCCGCTGCTTTCCTGCATTAATGCTCACCAAAACACAACGCACCCAGGGGAGAGATACCATGGTAAATAGGTAACCTATTTACCATGGTATCCCTCCCCTGCGGCGGCTGCTCTTGATCTCCGGCTGCTCTTGATCTCCGTGAACGCACCCGCTGTCACATTGAAGCGCTTGAAAACACAGCACAACATTCCCTAATAACACTTGCAATGCATTATGACTTCAAAGGTATGACTTTAAGTCTATGACATTATTATTTATTGATTTTATTTTGTTTTATTTCTTTGATCACCAACTGCCACGACAACACACTCGTTTTTGTATGCAGTACTCCTGACGAACTTCACCAATTGACCGCATCGTACCGGATCTTAAGGTAGCTTCTGTTGGAGCAGCAGGACAAGCTCGCCATCCCGCCCGCTGCTTTCCTGCATTATTGCTCACCAAAACACAACGCACCCAGGGGAGAGATACCATGGTAAATAGGTAACCTATTTACCATGGTATCCCTCCCCTGCGGCGGCTGCTCTTGATCTCCGTTTGCTCTTGATCTCCGTGAACGCACCCGCTGTCTCCAAACCTTGCAGAGCAGCACATTGAAGCGCTTGAAAACACAGCACAACATTCCCTAATAACACTTGCAATGCATTATGACTTCAAAGGTATGGCTTTAAGTCTATGACATTATTATTTATTGATTTTATTTTGTTTTATTTCTTTGATCACCAACTGCCACGACAACACACTCGTTTTTTTATGCAGTACTCCTGATGAACTTCACCCATTGCCCGCATCGTACCGGCTCTTAAGCTAGCTTGTGTTGGAGCAGCAGGACAAGCTCGCCATCCCGCCCGCTGCTTTCCTGCATTAATGCTCACCAAAACACAACGCACCCAGGGGAGAGATACCATGGTAAATAGGTAACAAAATAGGTAACCATACCTTTGAAGTCATAATAACCTATTTACCATGGTATCCCTCCCCTGCGGCGGCTGCTCTTGATCTCCGGCTGCTCTTGATCTCCGTGAACGCACCCGCTGTCACATTGAAGCGCTTGAAAACACAGCACAACATTCCCTAATAACACTTGCAATGCATTATGACTTCAAAGGTATGACTTTAAGTCTATGACATTATTATTTATTGATTTTATTTTGTTTTATTTCTTTGATCACCAACTGCCACGACAACACACTCGTTTTTTTATGCAGTACTCCTGACGAACTTCACCAATTGACCGCATCGTACCGGCTCTTAAGGTAGCTTGTGTTGGAGCAGCAGGACAAGCTCGCCATCCCGCCCGCTGCTTTCTTGCATTACTGCTCACCAAAACCGTTCGCCGAAACAAAAATAGGTAAATAGGTAACCTATTTACAATGGTATCTCTCCCCTGGGTGCCATGTGTTTTGCGCCGGCTGCTCTTGATCTCCGTGAACGCACCCGCTGTCTCCAAACCTTGCAGAGCAGCACATTGAAGCGCTTGAAAACACAGCACAACATTCCCTAATAACACTTGCAATGCATTATGACTTCAAAGGTATGACTTTAAGTCTATGACATTATTATTTATTGATTTTATTTTGTTTTATTTCTTTGATCACCAACTGCCACGACAACACACTCGTTTTTGTATGAAGTACTCCTGACGAACTTCACCAATTGACCGCATCGTACCGGCTCTTAAGGTAGCTTCTGTTGGAGCAGCAGGACAAGCTCGCCATCCCGCCCGCTGCTTTCCTGCATTATTGCTCACCAAAACCGTTCGCCGAAACAAAAATAGGTAAATATGTAACCTATTTACCATGGTATCTCTCCCCTGGGTGCCTTGTGTTTTGCGCCGGCTGCTCTTGATCTCCGTGAACGCACCCGCTGTCTCCAAACCTTGCAGAGCAGCACATTGAAGCGCTTGAAAACACAGCACAACATTCCCTAATAACACTTGCAATGCATTATGACTTCAAAGGTATGGCTTTAAGTCTATGACATTATTATTTATTGATTTTATTTTGTTTTATTTCTTTGATCACCAACTGCCACGACAACACACTCGTTTTTTTATGCAGTACTCCTGACGAACTTCACCCATTGCCCGCATCGTACCGGCTCTTAAGCTAGCTTGTGTTGGAGCAGCAGGACAAGCTCGCCATCCCGCCCGCTGCTTTCCTGCATTAATGCTCACCAAAACACAACGCACCCAGGGGAGAGATACCATGGTAAATAGGTAACCTATTTACCATGGTATCCCTCCCCTGCGGCGGCTGCTCTTGATCTCCGGCTGCTCTTGATCTCCGTGAACGCACCCGCTGTCACATTGAAGCGCTTGAAAACACAGCACAACATTCCCTAATAACACTTGCAATGCATTATGACTTCAAAGGTATGACTTTAAGTCTATGACATTATTATTTATTGATTTTATTTTGTTTTATTTCTTTGATCACCAACTGCCACGACAACACACTCGTTTTTGTATGCAGTACTCCTGACGAACTTCACCAATTGACCGCATCGTACCGGATCTTAAGGTAGCTTCTGTTGGAGCAGCAGGACAAGCTCGCCATCCCGCCCGCTGCTTTCCTGCATTATTGCTCACCAAAACCGTTCGCCGAAACAAAAATAGGTAAATATGTAACCTATTTACCATGGTATCTCCCCCCTGGGTGCCTTGTGTTTTGCGCCGGCTGCTCTTGATCTCCGTGAACGCACCCGCTGTCTCCAAACCTTGCAGAGCAGCACATTGAAGCGCTTGAAAACACAGCACAACATTCCCTAATAACACTTGCAATGCATTATGACTTCAAAGGTATGGCTTTAAGTCTATGACATTATTATTTATTGATTTTATTTTGTTTTATTTCTTTGATCACCAACTGCCACGACAACACACTCGTTTTTTTATGCAGTACTCCTGACGAACTTCACCCATTGCCCGCATCGTACCGGCTCTTAAGCTAGCTTGTGTTGGAGCAGCAGGACAAGCTCGCCATCCCGCCCGCTGCTTTCCTGCATTAATGCTCACCAAAACACAACGCACCCAGGGGAGAGATACCATGGTAAATAGGTAACCTATTTACCATGGTATCCCTCCCCTGCGGCGGCTGCTCTTGATCTCCGGCTGCTCTTGATCTCCGTGAACGCACCCGCTGTCACATTGAAGCGCTTGAAAACACAGCACAACATTCCCTAATAACACTTGCAATGCATTATGACTTCAAAGGTATGACTTTAAGTCTATGACATTATTATTTATTGATTTTATTTTGTTTTATTTCTTTGATCACCAACTGCCACGACAACACACTCGTTTTTGTATGCAGTACTCCTGACGAACTTCACCAATTGACCGCATCGTACCGGATCTTAAGGTAGCTTCTGTTGGAGCAGCAGGACAAGCTCGCCATCCCGCCCGCTGCTTTCCTGCATTATTGCTCACCAAAACACAACGCACCCAGGGGAGAGATACCATGGTAAATAGGTAACCTATTTACCATGGTATCCCTCCCCTGCGGCGGCTGCTCTTGATCTCCGTTTGCTCTTGATCTCCGTGAACGCACCCGCTGTCTCCAAACCTTGCAGAGCAGCACATTGAAGCGCTTGAAAACACAGCACAACATTCCCTAATAACACTTGCAATGCATTATGACTTCAAAGGTATGGCTTTAAGTCTATGACATTATTATTTATTGATTTTATTTTGTTTTATTTCTTTGATCACCAACTGCCACGACAACACACTCGTTTTTTTATGCAGTACTCCTGATGAACTTCACCCATTGCCCGCATCGTACCGGCTCTTAAGCTAGCTTGTGTTGGAGCAGCAGGACAAGCTCGCCATCCCGCCCGCTGCTTTCCTGCATTAATGCTCACCAAAACACAACGCACCCAGGGGAGAGATACCATGGTAAATAGGTAACCTATTTACCATGGTATCCCTCCCCTGCGGCGGCTGCTCTTGATCTCCGGCTGCTCTTGATCTCCGTGAACGCACCCGCTGTCACATTGAAGCGCTTGAAAACACAGCACAACATTCCCTAATAACACTTGCAATGCATTATGACTTCAAAGGTATGACTTTAAGTCTATGACATTATTATTTATTGATTTTATTTTGTTTTATTTCTTTGATCACCAACTGCCACGACAACACACTCGTTTTTTTATGCAGTACTCCTGACGAACTTCACCAATTGACCGCATCGTACCGGCTCTTAAGGTAGCTTGTGTTGGAGCAGCAGGACAAGCTCGCCATCCCGCCCGGTGCTTTCTTGCATTACTGCTCACCAAAACCGTTCGCCGAAACAAAAATAGGTAAATAGGTAACCTATTTACCATGGTATCTCTCCCCTGGGTGCCATGTGTTTTGCGCCGGCTGCTCTTGATCTCCGTGAACGCACCCGCTGTCTCCAAACCTTGCAGAGCAGCACATTGAAGTGCTTGAAAACACAGCACAACATTCCCTAATAACACTTGCAATGCATTATGACTTCAAAGGTATGACTTTAAGTCTATGACATTATTATTTATTGATTTTATTTTGTTTTATTTCTTTGATCACCAACTGCCACGACAACACACTCGTTTTTGTATGAAGTACTCCTGACGAACTTCACCAATTGACCGCATCGTACCGGCTCTTAAGGTAGCTTCTGTTGGAGCAGCAGGACAAGCTCGCCATCCCGCCCGCTGCTTTCCTGCATTATTGCTCACCAAAACCGTTCGCCGAAACAAAAATAGGTAAATAGGTAACCTATTTACCATGGTATCTCTCCCCTGGGTGCCTTGTGTTTTGCGCCGGCTGCTCTTGATCTCCGTGAACGCACCCGCTGTCTCCAAACCTTGCAGAGCAGCACATTGAAGCGCTTGAAAACACAGCACAACATTCCCTAATAACACTTGCAATGCATTATGACTTCAAAGGTATGGCTTTAAGTCTATGACATTATTATTTATTGATTTTATTTTGTTTTATTTCTTTGATCACCAACTGCCACGACAACACACTCGTTTTTTTTATGCAGTACTCCTGACGAACTTCACCAATTGACCGCATCGTACCGGCTCTTAAGGTAGCTTCTGTTGGAGCAGCAGGACAAGCTCGCCATCCCGCCCGCTGCTTTCCTGCATTAATGCTCACCAAAACACAACGCACCCAGGGGAGAGATACCATGGTAAATAGGTAACCTATTTACCATGGTATCCCTCCCCTGCGGCGGCTGCTCTTGATCTCCGTTTGCTCTTGATCTCCGTGAACGCACCCGCTGTCTCCAAACCTTGCAGAGCAGCACATTGAAGCGCTTGAAAACACAGCACAACATTCCCTAATAACACTTGCAATGCATTATGACTTCAAAGGTATGACTTTAAGTCTATGACATTATTATTTATTGATTTTATTTTGTTTTATTTCTTTGATCACCAACTGCCACGACAACACACTCGTTTTTTTATGCAGTACTCCTGACGAACTTCACCAATTGACCGCATCGTACCGGCTCTTAAGGTAGCTTGTGTTGGAGCAGCAGGACAAGCTCGCCATCCCGCCCGCTGCTTTCTTGCATTACTGCTCACCAAAACCGTTCGCCGAAACAAAAATAGGTAAATAGGTAACCTATTTACCATGGTATCTCTCCCCTGGGTGCCTTGTGTTTTGCGCCGGCTGCTCTTGATCTCCGTGAACGCACCCGCTGTCTCCAAACCTTGCAGAGCAGCACATTGAAGCGCTTGAAAACACAGCACAACATTCCCTAATAACACTTGCAATGCATTATGACTTCAAAGGTATGACTTTAAGTCTATGACATTATTATTTATTGATTTTATTTTGTTTTATTTCTTTGATCACCAACTGCCACGACAACACACTCGTTTTTGTATGAAGTACTCCTGACGAACTTCACCAATTGACCGCATCGTACAGGCTCTTAAGCTAGCTTGTGTTGGAGCAGCAGGACAAGCTCGCCATCCCGCCCGCTGCTTTCCTGCATTAATGCTCACCAAAACACAACGCACCCAGGGGAGAGATACCATGGTAAATAGGTAACCTATTTACCATGGTATCCCTCCCCTGCGGCGGCTGCTCTTGATCTCCGTTTGCTCTTGATCTCCGTGAACGCACCCGCTGTCTCCAAACCTTGCAGAGCAGCACATTGAAGCGCTTGAAAACACAGCACAACATTCCCTAATAACACTTGCAATGCATTATGACTTCAAAGGTATGGCTTTAAGTCTATGACATTATTATTTATTGATTTTATTTTGTTTTATTTCTTTGATCACCAACTGCCACGACAACACACTCGTTTTTTTATGCAGTACTCCTTATGAACTTCACCCATTGCCCGCATCGTACCGGCTCTTAAGCTAGCTTGTGTTGGAGCAGCAGGACAAGCTCGCCATCCCGCCCGCTGCTTTCCTGCATTAATGCTCACCAAAACACAACGCACCCAGGGGAGAGATACCATGGTAAATAGGTAACCTATTTACCATGGTATCCCTCCCCTGCGGCGGCTGCTCTTGATCTCCGGCTGCTCTTGATCTCCGTGAACGCACCCGCTGTCACATTGAAGCGCTTGAAAACACAGCACAACATTCCCTAATAACACTTGCAATGCATTATGACTTCAAAGGTATGACTTTAAGTCTATGACATTATTATTTATTGATTTTATTTTGTTTTATTTCTTTGATCACCAACTGCCACGACAACACACTCGTTTTTTTATGCAGTACTCCTGACGAACTTCACCAATTGACCGCATCGTACCGGCTCTTAAGGTAGCTTGTGTTGGAGCAGCAGGACAAGCTCGCCATCCCGCCCGCTGCTTTCTTGCATTACTGCTCACCAAAACCGTTCGCCGAAACAAAAATAGGTAAATAGGTAACCTATTTACCATGGTATCTCTCCCCTGGGTGCCTTGTGTTTTGCGCCGGCTGCTCTTGATCTCCGTGAACGCACCCGCTGTCTCCAAACCTTGCAGAGCAGCACATTGAAGCGCTTGAAAACACAGCACAACATTCCCTAATAACACTTGCAATGCATTATGACTTCAAAGGTATGACTTTAAGTCTATGACATTATTATTTATTGATTTTATTTTGTTTTATTTCTTTGATCACCAACTGCCACGACAACACACTCGTTTTTGTATGAAGTACTCCTGACGAACTTCACCAATTGACCGCATCGTACCGGCTCTTAAGGTAGCTTCTGTTGGAGCAGCAGGACAAGCTCGCCATCCCGCCCGCTGCTTTCCTGCATTATTGCTCACCAAAACCGTTCGCCGAAACAAAAATAGGTAAATATGTAACCTATTTACCATGGTATCTCTCCCCTGGGTGCCTTGTGTTTTGCGCCGGCTGCTCTTGATCTCCGTGAACGCACCCGCTGTCTCCAAACCTTGCAGAGCAGCACATTGAAGCGCTTGAAAACACAGCACAACATTCCCTAATAACACTTGCAATGCATTATGACTTCAAAGGTATGGCTTTAAGTCTATGACATTATTATTTATTGATTTTATTTTGTTTTATTTCTTTGATCACCAACTGCCACGACAACACACTCGTTTTTTTATGCAGTACTCCTGACGAACTTCACCCATTGCCCGCATCGTACCGGCTCTTAAGCTAGCTTGTGTTGGAGCAGCAGGACAAGCTCGCCATCCCGCCCGCTGCTTTCCTGCATTAATGCTCACCAAAACACAACGCACCCAGGGGAGAGATACCATGGTAAATAGGTAACCTATTTACCATGGTATCCCTCCCCTGCGGCGGCTGCTCTTGATCTCCGGCTGCTCTTGATCTCCGTGAACGCACCCGCTGTCACATTGAAGCGCTTGAAAACACAGCACAACATTCCCTAATAACACTTGCAATGCATTATGACTTCAAAGGTATGACTTTAAGTCTATGACATTATTATTTATTGATTTTATTTTGTTTTATTTCTTTGATCACCAACTGCCACGACAACACACTCGTTTTTTTTATGCAGTACTCCTGACGAACTTCACCAATTGACCGCATCGTACCGGCTCTTAAGGTAGCTTCTGTTGGAGCAGCAGGACAAGCTCGCCATCCCGCCCGCTGCTTTCCTGCATTAATGCTCACCAAAACACAACGCACCCAGGGGAGAGATACCATGGTAAATAGGTAACCTATTTACCATGGTATCCCTCCCCTGCGGCGGCTGCTCTTGATCTCCGTTTGCTCTTGATCTCCGTGAACGCACCCGCTGTCTCCAAACCTTGCAGAGCAGCACATTGAAGCGCTTGAAAACACAGCACAACATTCCCTAATAACACTTGCAATGCATTATGACTTCAAAGGTATGACTTTAAGTCTATGACATTATTATTTATTGATTTTATTTTGTTTTATTTCTTTGATCACCAACTGCCACGACAACACACTCGTTTTTTTTATGCAGTACTCCTGACGAACTTCACCAATTGCCCGCATCGTACCGGCTCTTAAGGTAGCTTCTGTTGGAGCAGCAGGACAAGCTCGCCATCCCGCCCGCTGCTTTCTTGCATTACTGCTCACCAAAACCGTTCGCCGAAACAAAAATAGGTAAATAGGTAACCTATTTACCATGGTATCTCTCCCCTGGGTGCCTTGTGTTTTGCGCCGGCTGCTCTTGATCTCCGTGAACGCACCTGCTGTCTCCAAACCTTGCAGAGCAGCACATTGAAGCGCTTGAAAACACAGCACAACATTCCCTAATAACACTTGCAATGCATTATGACTTCAAAGGTATGACTTTAAGTCTATGACATTATTATTTATTGATTTTATTTTGTTTTATTTCTTTGATCACCAACTGCCACGACAACACACTCGTTTTTGTATGAAGTACTCCTGACGAACTTCACCAATTGACCGCATCGTACCGGCTCTTAAGGTAGCTTCTGTTGGAGCAGCAGGACAAGCTCGCCATCCCGCCCGCTGCTTTCCTGCATTAATGCTCACCAAAACACAACGCACCCAGGGGAGAGATACCATGGTAAATAGGTAACCTATTTACCATGGTATCCCTCCCCTGCGGCGGCTGCTCTTGATCTCCGGCTGCTCTTGATCTCCGTGAACGCACCCGCTGTCACATTGAAGCGCTTGAAAACACAGCACAACATTCCCTAATAACACTTGCAATGCATTATGACTTCAAAGGTATGACTTTAAGTCTATGACATTATTATTTATTGATTTTATTTTGTTTTATTTCTTTGATCACCAACTGCCACGACAACACACTCGTTTTTTTATGCAGTACTCCTGACGAACTTCACCAATTGACCGCATCATACCGGTTCTTAAGCTAGCTTCTGTTGGAGCAGCAGGACAAGCTCGCCATCCCGCCCGCTGCTTTCCTGCATTATTGCTCACCAAAACCGTTCGCCGAAACAAAAATAGGTAAATATGTAACCTATTTACCATGGTATCTCTCCCCTGGGTGCCTTGTGTTTTGCGCCGGCTGCTCTTGATCTCCGTGAACGCACCCGCTGTCTCCAAACCTTGCAGAGCAGCACATTGAAGCGCTTGAAAACACAGCACAACATTCCCTAATAACACTTGCAATGCATTATGACTTCAAAGGTATGGCTTTAAGTCTATGACATTATTATTTATTGATTTTATTTTGTTTTATTTCTTTGATCACCAACTGCCACGACAACACACTCGTTTTTTTATGCAGTACTCCTGACGAACTTCACCCATTGCCCGCATCGTACCGGCTCTTAAGCTAGCTTGTGTTGGAGCAGCAGGACAAGCTCGCCATCCCGCCCGCTGCTTTCCTGCATTAATGCTCACCAAAACACAACGCACCCAGGGGAGAGATACCATGGTAAATAGGTAACCTATTTACCATGGTATCCCTCCCCTGCGGCGGCTGCTCTTGATCTCCGGCTGCTCTTGATCTCCGTGAACGCACCCGCTGTCACATTGAAGCGCTTGAAAACACAGCACAACATTCCCTAATAACACTTGCAATGCATTATGACTTCAAAGGTATGACTTTAAGTCTATGACATTATTATTTATTGATTTTATTTTGTTTTATTTCTTTGATCACCAACTGCCACGACAACACACTCGTTTTTTTATGCAGTACTCCTGACGAACTTCACCCATTGCCCGCATCGTACCGGCTCTTAAGCTAGCTTGTGTTGGAGCAGCAGGACAAGCTCGCCATCCCGCCCGCTGCTTTCCTGCATTAATGCTCACCAAAACACAACGCACCCAGGGGAGAGATACCATGGTAAATAGGTAACCTATTTACCATGGTATCCCTCCCCTGCGGCGGCTGCTCTTGATCTCCGTTTGCTCTTGATCTCCGTGAACGCACCCGCTGTCTCCAAACCTTGCAGAGCAGCACATTGAAGCGCTTGAAAACACAGCACAACATTCCCTAATAACACTTGCAATGCATTATGACTTCAAAGGTATGACTTTAAGTCTATGACATTATTATTTATTGATTTTATTTTGTTTTATTTCTTTGATCACCAACTGCCACGACAACACACTCGTTTTTTTATGCAGTACTCCTGACGAACTTCACCAATTGACCGCATCGTACCGGCTCTTAAGGTAGCTTGTGTTGGAGCAGCAGGACAAGCTCGCCATCCCGCCCGCTGCTTTCTTGCATTACTGCTCACCAAAACCGTTCGCCGAAACAAAAATAGGTAAATAGGTAACCTATTTACCATGGTATCTCTCCCCTGGGTGCCTTGTGTTTTGCGCCGGCTGCTCTTGATCTCCGTGAACGCACCCGCTGTCTCCAAACCTTGCAGAGCAGCACATTGAAGCGCTTGAAAACACAGCACAACATTCCCTAATAACACTTGCAATGCATTATGACTTCAAAGGTATGGCTTTAAGTCTATGACATTATTATTTATTGATTTTATTTTGTTTTATTTCTTTGATCACCAACTGCCACGACAACACACTCGTTTTTTTATGCAGTACTCCTGACGAACTTCACCCATTGCTCGCATCGTACCGGCTCTTAAGCTAGCTTGTGTTGGAGCAGCAGGACAAGCTCGCCATCCCGCCCGCTGCTTTCCTGCATTAATGCTCACCAAAACACAACGCACCCAGGGGAGAGATACCATGGTGTGGCGGAGTGTCCCGCCCCTATTTATTATTATTTGTATTTTTGTTTGCGGCGCGGGTACCAAACGAATGAACAAACAAACAAGTAAGTGACGTGCTGGGTAATCCAGCACGTTTTAGCAATTGTTTTCCAAATGTGGCTTTCTCTCCTCTCTCCGCTCTCCCGTACTCTCCTCTACACTCTCAACCCCAAATGCAGAGAGCTGCAGGTTTATATACTCTGGCCGAGGGATTTAACTAGTTCGTAATTATCTTATTATCCCCCGGCCAGAGTCTGCACGCGTTTGGTAAGGATGCATGACTGTCAGCTATTTAAGTAATCAGTAGCTGATCAGCCATGCATCCTCACGGGGTTTTTAAATAATAATAAAAGACGCGGCGCTTTTACCCGCGCCGCAAACAAAAATACAAATAATAATAAATAGGGGCGGGACACTCCGCCACACATGCCCCCCCTTGTGCGCAGCACACATGGCCCCAACGGCCACCTCCCCCCTCAGTCTTAAAGTCCCGGAAGAGGGGGAAGCAAGTTACTTCTGGGGGGTGGCCATGGTGGAATCTCTGGCACCCCCCCATTCTTCGTGGCCGGCAGCTCCCTCTTCCGGGTCTCCCGCCACACTCTATCCTGCCGCGAAAGTGCGGCTGGGGGAGCTGGTCTGACCTCTCCCCCCTTCTTCATGGCCGGCAGTTCCCCTCCGTGGGGCTCCGACCACATTATCTCCAGCCGCGAAAGTGCGGCTGGGGGAGCTGGTCTCCTGACCTCCCCCCCTTTCTTCATTTCTGGCAGCTCCCTTTCATGGAGCTCCGGCCATCGTGTAGCGACCCCAGGCGAAGCAGGATCCCTGGCGACCCCAGGTGAAGCCGGACCCTCGACGACCCCAGGCGAAGCAGGATCCCTGGCGACCCCAGGCAAAGCAGGATCCCCGGCGACCCTAGGCGAAGCCGGACCCTCGACGACCCCAGGCGAAGCAGGATCCCTGGCGACCCCAGGCGACGGCAGCAGCAGCGGACCCTCGGAAGGCGACGGCAGCAGCGGCGGACCCTCGGAAGGCGACGGCAGCAGCGGCGGACCCTCGGAAGGCGACGGCAGCAGCGGCGGACCCTCGGAAGGCGACGGCAGCAGCAGCGGACCCTCGGAAGGCGACGGCAGCAGCGGCGGACCCTCGGAAGGCGACGGCAGCAGCAGCGGACCCTCGGGAGGCGACGGCAGCAGCAGCGGACCCTCGGGAGGCGACGGCAGCCGCAGCGGACCCTCGGGAGGCGACGGCAGCAGCAGCGGACCCTCGGAAGGCGACGGCAGCGGACCCTCGGAAGGCGAACTCGGGAGGGGAGCCCCTGGCCATGGAGGCGGCAGCGGGAGCTCCACTTCTCCCTCGTACCCTGTGTCCTGTAGAGAACAAAAGGCAGCCCCAGGCGATGCAGAACAGCCATCCCCAGGCAATGGCAATGGTGGGAGGGGAAAGCAGTCCTCCCACAGCGGCTGAGACGGAACCAGCAGGTATTTACCCTCTGCTGGTGGAGCTGGGAGTGGCAAGCAGTCCTCCCACGGCGGCTGAGGCGGAACCAGCAGGTATTCACCCTCTGCTGGTGGAGGTGGGAGGGGCAAGCAGTCCTCCCACGACGGTTGAGGCAGAACCAGCAGGCATTCACCCTCTGCTGGTGGAGGTGGGAGGGGCAAGCAGTCCTCCCACGACGGTGGAGGCGGAACCAGCAGGCATTCACCCTCTGCTGGTGGAGGTGGGAGGGGCAAGCAGTCCTCCCACGACGGTGGATGTGGAACCAGCAGGCATTCACCCTCTGCTGGTGGAGGTGGCGGAGGCAGAGGCAGCTCTTGCTGCTCTGCTCCTGGTGATGGTGGAGACAGAAGCAGCTCCTGCTGCTCTGCTCCTGGTGGTGGTGGAGACAGAGGCAGCTCCTGCTGCTCTGCTCCTGGTGGTGGTGGAGGCAGAGGCGATGGGGCGGATGCTGGCCACTCAGAGGGAGGCTGTGGCGGTTCTGGCTCCCTCTGCTGTGGCGGCTGGGCTGGTGTGTGCCGTGCTCCCTTCAGCAGCATAAATAGAGGCTGCTGGGGAACATCAGCATCCTGCCCTTCTCCCCCCCAGAAAAATTCAGGGGGTTGAGCCTGTAACTCCTCCCCTTCTGGCTCTTGGGACTGCAGCTTGGGTCCTAAGGCTGTGGAAGCGCAGACTTCCACCTCTTGGGCTATGGACGCACCGACTCCCCCCTCTTTGGGCTGTGGACGCACCGACTCCTCCCTCTTGGGCTGTGGACGCACCGACTCCTCCCTCTTGGGCTGTGGACGCACCGACTCCTCCCACTCGGGCGTAGGACGTTCGGGCTCCTCCCACTCGGGCGTAGGACGTTCGGGCTCCTCCCACTCGGGCGTAGGACGTTCGGGCTCCTCCCACTCGGGCGTAGGACGTTCGGGCTCCTCCCACTCGGGCGTAGGACGTTCGGGCTCCTCCCCAGGCTGTGGAGGCGAAACCAGCAGGCATTCTCCCTCTGCTGGTGGAGACGGTAGCGATGGCTCCTCTCCCTCTGATGCTGGAGACGGTAGCGATGGCTCCTCTCCCTCTGATGCTGGAGATGGCAGCGATGGCTCCTCTCCCTCTGATGCTGGAGACGGTAGCGATGGCTCCTCTCCCTCTGATGCTGGAGACGGCAGCGATGGCTCCTCTCCCTCTGGCGCTGGAGACGGCAGCGATGGCTCCTCTCCCTCTGGCGCTGGAGACGGCAGCGATGGCTCCTCTCCCTCTGGCGCTGGAGACGGCAGCGATGGCTCCTCTCCCTCTGGCGCTGGAGACGGCAGCGATGGCTCCTCTCCCTCTGGCGCTGGAGACGGCAGCGATGGCTCCTCTCCCTCTGGCGCTGGAGACGGCAGCGATGGCTCCTCTCCCTCTGGCGCTGGAGACGGCAGCGATGGCTCCTCTCCCTCTGACGCTGGAGACGGCAGCGATGGCTCCTCTCCCTCTGCTGGTGGAGACGGTAGCGATGGCTCCTCTCCCTTTTGTGCTGGAGATGGCAGCAGCAGGGTCTCTCCCATATCCGCAGCCAGGTAGTTGAACACCATGGCTGCGATGTCTGGGAGGGAAGCTGGGTGGTGTTGCTGTTCCCAGGCCTCCCAGCGCTCCCCATCTCTTGCCCACAGGAGGTTGATCACAGCAGGGAGGGCGTCCACAATATCCCTCTCAGGCTCCGCCAGCCAGTCCCAGATCCCCTCTGAGGAGAGTGGACCAGTCCGCCTCAGAGGATGCAGAGGCAGCTCCTGCTCCTTTCCCTCGGACGGTGGTGGTGGAGGTGAAACCAGCAGGTATTCTTCCCCTGCTAGTGGAGCCATTGGCTGTGGACACTCGGCCTCCCCCCTCTTGGGCTGTGGACGGACCGACCCCTCATCCTCCGGTTCCTGCTCTGGGCCATCCTCCTCCCATATGTGCGCAGGATGTGCGCAGGATTCAGACTCCTCCCTCACCTGCCATGGAGGGGGTTGGTCGGGTGCTACATGCCCAACCTCACCAATGGCAAAGCACCATTCCTCACCCCTCAGACAGGTGAGGCAGACGTCCAGCACAGCAGAGACCCGGCGGGACTTGCGACCAGCCCCGCTCTGTTGCACCTGCTGCTGCTGTTTCCTCCTTCTTCCCATTATTTAGTTTGGGAAAAAAAAAAAACGAACAAACAAAAAAAACGCACTTTTCTGTCCTGGTCCGGCTGTTGGAGGCGTTGTTTGTCCCACGCTGGACACCATATGTGGCAGTCTGGCTCGCAGTGGTGAGGGTGATGACGTCACGGACCAGGAAGTAACTGAATCACAAACAGTGGATGGGCGGGTGAAGCTGAGTGCAGTAGCACTCAGCGTATTTATTAACAAACAAAATATTAAACAAACCAACAAAACACAAAACAAAAGGGCACGAGGGCCAAACGAATGAACAAACAAACAAGTAAGTGACGTGCTGGGTAATCCAGCACGTTTTAGCAATTGTTTTCCAAATGTGGCTTTCTCTCCTCTCTCCGCTCTCCCGTACTCTCCTCTACACTCTCAACCCCAAATGCAGAGAGCTGCAGGTTTATATACTCTGGCCGAGGGATTTAACTAGTTGGTAATTATCTTATTATCCCCCGGCCAGAGTCTGCACGCGTTTGGTAAGGATGCATGACTGTCAGCTATTTAAGTAATCAGTAGCTGATCAGCCATGCATCCTCACGGGGTTTTTAAATAATAATAAAAGACGCGGCGCTTTTACCCGCGCCGCAAACAAAAATACAAATAATAATAAATAGGGGCGGGACACTCCGCCACACATGGTAAATAGGTAACCTATTTACCATGGTATCCCTCCCCTGCGGCGGCTGCTCTTGATCGCCGGCTGCTCTTGATCTCCGTGAACGCACCCGCTGTCACATTGAAGCGCTTGAAAACACAGCACAACATTCCCTAATAACACTTGCAATGCATTATGACTTCAAAGGTATGACTTTAAGTCTATGACATTATTATTTATTGATTTTATTTTGTTTTATTTCTTTGATCACCAACTGCCACGACAACACACTCGTTTTTTTATGCAGTACTCCTGACGAACTTCACCCATTGCACGCATGGTACCTGCTCTTAAGCTAGCTTGTGTTGGAGCAGCAGGACAAGCTCGCCATCCCGCCCGCTGCTTTCCTGCATTAATGCTCACCAAAACACAACGCACCCAGGGGAGAGATACCATGGTAAATAGGTAACCTATTTACCATGGTATCCCTCCCCTGCGGCGGCTGCTCTTGATCTCCGTTTGCTCTTGATCTCCGTGAACGCACCCGCTGTCACATTGAAGCGCTTGAAAACACAGCACAACATTCCGTAATAACACTTGCAATGCATTATGACTTCAAAGGTATGACTTTAAGTCTATGACATTATTATTTATTGATTTTATTTTGTTTTATTTCTTTGATCACCAACTGCCACGACAACACACTCGTTTTTTTTATGCAGTACTCCTGACGAACTTCACCAATTGACCGCATCGTACCGGCTCTTAAGCTAGCTTCTGTTGGAGCAGCAGGACAAGCTCGCCATCCCGCCCGCTGCTTTCCTGCATTATTGCTCACCAAAACCGTTCGCCGAAACAAAAATAGGTAAATATGTAACCTATTTACCATGGTATCTCACCCCTGGGTGCCTTGTGTTTTGCGCCGGCTGCTCTTGATCTCCGTGAACGCACCCGCTGTCTCCAAACCTTGCAGAGCAGCACATTGAAGTGCTTGAAAACACAGCACAACATTCCCTAATAACACTTGCAATGCATTATGACTTCAAAGGTAT
This sequence comes from Acipenser ruthenus, assembly GCF_902713425.1. NCBI lineage: Eukaryota > Metazoa > Chordata > Actinopteri > Acipenseriformes > Acipenseridae > Acipenser > Acipenser ruthenus. The sequence goes on from NC_081195.1 coordinate 49,402,319, forward strand.
GACTTTAAGTCTATGACATTATTATTTATTGATTTTATTTTGTTTTATTTCTTTGATCACCAACTGCCACGACAACACACTCGTTTTTTTATGCAGTACTCCTGACGAACTTCACCCATTGCACGCATGGTACCTGCTCTTAAGCTAGCTTGTGTTGGAGCAGCAGGACAAGCTCGCCATCCCGCCCGCTGCTTTCCTGCATTAATGCTCACCAAAACACAACGCACCCAGGGGAGAGATACCATGGTAAATAGGTAACCTATTTACCATGGTATCCCTCCCCTGCGGCGGCTGCTCTTGATCTCCGGCTGCTCTTGATCTCCGTGAACGCACCCGCTGTCACATTGAAGCGCTTGAAAACACAGCACAACATTCCCTAATAACACTTGCAATGCATTATGACTTCAAAGGTATGACTTTAAGTCTATGACATTATTATTTATTGATTTTATTTTGTTTTATTTCTTTGATCACCAACTGCCACGACAACACACTCGTTTTTTTATGCAGTACTCCTGACGAACTTCACCCATTGCCCGCATCGTACCGGCTCTTAAGCTAGCTTGTGTTGGAGCAGCAGGACAAGCTCGCCATCCCGCCCGCTGCTTTCCTGCATTAATGCTCACCAAAACACAACGCACCCAGGGGAGAGATACCATGGTAAATAGGTAACCTATTTACCATGGTATCCCTCCCCTGCGGCGGCTGCTCTTGATCTCCGTTTGCTCTTGATCTCCGTGAACGCACCCGCTGTCTCCAAACCTTGCAGAGCAGCACATTGAAGCGCTTGAAAACACAGCACAACATTCCCTAATAACACTTGCAATGCATTATGACTTCAAAGGTATGACTTTAAGTCTATGACATTATTATTTATTGATTTTATTTTGTTTTATTTCTTTGATCACCAACTGCCACGACAACACACTCGTTTTTTTTATGCAGTACTCCTGACGAACTTCACCAATTGACCGCATCGTACCGGCTCTTAAGGTAGCTTCTGTTGGAGCAGCAGGACAAGCTCGCCATCCCGCCCGCTGCTTTCCTGCATTATTGCTCACCAAAACCGTTCGCCGAAACAAAAATATGTAAATATGTAACCTATTTACCATGGTATCTCTCCCCTGGGTGCCTTGTGTTTTGCGCCGGCTGCTCTTGATCTCCGTGAACGCACCCGCTGTCTCCAAACCTTGCAGAGCAGCACATTGAAGCGCTTGAAAACACAGCACAACATTCCCTAATAACACTTGCAATGCATTATGACTTCAAAGGTATGGCTTTAAGTCTATGACATTATTATTTATTGATTTTATTTTGTTTTATTTCTTTGATCACCAACTGCCACGACAACACACTCGTTTTTTTATGCAGTACTCCTGACGAACTTCACCCATTGCCCGCATCGTACCGGCTCTTAAGCTAGCTTGTGTTGGAGCAGCAGAACAAGCTCGCCACCCCGCCCGCTGCTTTCCTGCATTAATGCTCACCAAAACACAACGCACCCAGGGGAGAGATACCATGGTAAATAGGTAACCTATTTACCATGGTATCCCTCCCCTGCGGCGGCTGCTCTTGATCTCCGGCTGCTCTTGATCTCCGTGAACGCACCCGCTGTCACATTGAAGCGCTTGAAAACACAGCACAACATTCCCTAATAACACTTGCAATGCATTATGACTTCAAAGGTATGACTTTAAGTCTATGACATTATTATTTATTGATTTTATTTTGTTTTATTTCTTTGATCACCAACTGCCACGACAACACACTCGTTTTTTTATGCAGTACTCCTGACGAACTTCACCAATTGACCGCATCGTACCGGCTCTTAAGCTAGCTTCTGTTGGAGCAGCAGGACAAGCTCGCCATCCCGCCCGCTGCTTTCTTGCATTACTGCTCACCAAAACCGTTCGCCGAAACAAAAATAGGTAAATAGGTAACCTATTTACCATGGTATCTCTCCCCTGGGTGCCTTGTGTTTTGCGCCGGCTGCTCTTGATCTCCGTGAACGCACCCGCTGTCTCCAAACCTTGCAGAGCAGCACACTGAAGCGCTTGAAAACACAGCACAACATTCCCTAATAACACTTGCAATGCATTATGACTTCAAAGGTATGACTTTAAGTCTATGACATTATTATTTATTGATTTTATTTTGTTTTATTTCTTTGATCACCAACTGCCACGACAACACACTCGTTTTTTTATGCAGTACTCCTGACGAACTTCACCCATTGCACGCATCGTACCGGCTCTTAAGCTAGCTTGTGTTGGAGCAGCAGGACAAGCTCGCCATCCCGCCCGCTGCTTTCCTGCATTAATGCTCACCAAAACACAACGCACCCAGGGGAGAGATACCATGGCAAATAGGTAACCTATTTACCATGGTATCCCTCCCCTGCGGCGGCTGCTCTTGATCTCCGTTTGCTCTTGATCTCCGTGAACGCACCCGCTGTCTCCAAACCTTGCAGAGCAGGACATTGAAGCACTTGAAAACACAGCACAACATTCCCTAATAACACTTGCAATGCATTATGACTTCAAAGGTATGGCTTTAAGTCTATGACATTATTATTTATTGATTTTATTTTGTTTTATTTCTTTGATCACCAACTGCCACGACAACACACTCGTTTTTTTATGCAGTACTCCTGATGAACTTCACCCATTGCCTGCATCGTACCGGCTCTTAAGCTAGCTTGTGTTGGAGCAGCAGGACAAGCTCGCCATCCCGCCCGCTGCTTTCCTGCATTAATGCTCACCAAAACACAACGCACCCAGGGGAGAGATACCATGGTAAATAGGTAACCTATTTACCATGGTATCCCTCCCCTGCGGCGGCTGCTTTTGATCTCCGGCTGCTCTTGATCTCCGTGAACGCACCCGCTGTCACATTGAAGCGCTTGAAAACACAGCACAACATTCCCTAATAACACTTGCAATGCATTATGACTTCAAAGGTATGACTTTAAGTCTATGACATTATTATTTATTGATTTTATTTTGTTTTATTTCTTTGATCACCAACTGCCACGACAACACACTCGTTTTTGTATGCAGTACTCCTGACGAACTTCACCAATTGACCGCATCGTACCGGCTCTTAAGGTAGCTTCTGTTGGAGCAGCAGGACAAGCTCGCCATCCCGCCCGCTGCTTTCCTGCGTTATTGCTCACCAAAACCGTTCGCCGAAACAAAAATAGGTAAATATGTAACCTATTTACCATGGAATCTCTCCCCTGGGTGCCTTGTGTTTTGCGCCGGCTGCTCTTGATCTCCGTGAACGCACCCGCTGTCTCCAAACCTTGCAGAGCAGCACATTGAAGCGCTTGAAAACACTGCACAACATTCCCTAATAACACTTGCAATGCATTATGACTTCAAAGGTATGACTTTAAGTCTATGACATTATTACTTATTGATTTTATTTTGTTTTATTTCTTTGATCACCAACTGCAACGACAACACACTCGTTTTTGTATGCAGTACTCCTGACGAACTTCACCAATTGACCGCATCGTACCGGCTCTTAAGGTAGCTTCTGTTGGAGCAGCAGGACAAGCTCGCCATCCCGCCCGCTGCTTTCCTGCATTATTGCTCACCAAAACCGTTCGCCGAAACAAAAATAGGTAAATATGTAACTTATTTACCATGGAATCTCTCCCCTGGGTGCCTTGTGTTTTGCGCCGGCTGCTCTTGATCTCCGTGAACGCACCCGCTGTCTCCAAACCTTGCAGAGCAGCACATTGAAGCGCTTGAAAACACAGCACAACATTCCCTAATAACACTTGCAATGCATTATGACTTCAAAGGTATGGCTTTAAGTCTATGACATTATTATTTATTGATTTTATTTTGTTTTATTTCTTTGATCACCAACTGCCACGACAACACACTCGTTTTTTTATGCAGTACTCCTGACGAACTTCACCCATTGCCCTCATCATACCGGCTCTTAAGCTAGCTTGTGTTGGAGCAGCAGGACAAGCTCGCCATCCCGCCCGCTGCTTTCCTGCATTAATGCTCACCAAAACACAACGCACCCAGGGGAGAGATACCATGGTAAATAGGTAACCTATTTACCATGGTATCCCTCCCATGCGGCGGCTGCTCTTGATCTCCGGCTGTTCTTGATCTCCGTGAACGCACCCGCTGTCACATTGAAGCGCTTGAAAACACAGCACAACATTCCCTAATAACACTTGCAATGCATTATGACTTCAAAGGTATGACTTTAAGTCTATGACATTATTATTTATTGATTTTATTTTGTTTTATTTCTTTGATCACCAACTGCCACGACAACACACTCGTTTTTTTTATGCAGTACTCCTGACGAACTTCACCAATTGACCGCATCGTACCGGCTCTTAAGGTAGCTTCTGTTGGAGCAGCAGGACAAGCTCGCCATCCCGCCCGCTGCTTTCCTGCATTATTGCTCACCAAAACCGTTCGCCGAAACAAAAATAGGTAAATATGTAACCTATTTACCATGGTATCTCTCCCCTGGGTGCCTTGTGTTTTGCGCCGGCTGCTCTTGATCTCCGTGAACGCACCCGCTGTCTCCAAACCTTGCAGAGCAGCACATTGAAGCGCTTGAAAACACAGCACAACATTCCCTAATAACACTTGCAATGCATTATGACTTCAAAGGTATGGCTTTAAGTCTATGACATTATTATTTATTGATTTTATTTTGTTTTATTTCTTTGATCACCAACTGCCACGACAACACACTCGTTTTTTTATGCAGTACTCCTGACGAACTTCACCCATTGCCCGCATCGTACCGGCTCTTAAGCTAGCTTGTGTTGGAGCAGCAGGACAAGCTCGCCACCCCGCACGCTGCTTTCCTGCATTAATGCTCACCAAAACACAACGCACCCAGGGGAGAGATACCATGGTAAATAGGTAACCTATTTACCATGGTATCCCTCCCCTGCGGCGGCTGCTCTTGATCTCCGGCTGCTCTTGATCTCCGTGAACGCACCCGCTGTCACATTGAAGCGCTTGAAAACACAGCACAACATTCCCTAATAACACTTGCAATGCATTATGACTTCAAAGGTATGACTTTAAGTCTATGACATTATTATTTATTGATTTTATTTTGTTTTATTTCTTTGATCACCAACTGCCACGACAACACACTCGTTTTTTTATGCAGTACTCCTGACGAACTTCACCAATTGACCGCATCGTACCGGCTCTTAAGCTAGCTTGTGTTGGAGCAGCAGGACAAGCTCGCCATCCCGCCCGCTGCTTTCTTGCATTACTGCTCACCAAAACCGTTCGCCGAAACAAAAATAGGTAAATAGGTAACCTATTTACCATGGTATCTCTCCCCTGGGTGCCTTGTGTTTTGCGCCGGCTGCTCTTGATCTCCGTGAACGCACCCGCTGTCTCCAAACCTTGCAGAGCAGCACATTGAAGCGCTTGAAAACACAGCACAACATTCCCTAATAACACTTGCAATGCATTATGACTTCAAAGGTATGACTTTAAGTCTATGACATTATTATTTATTGATTTTATTTTGTTTTATTTCTTTGATCACCAACTGCCACGACAACACACTCGTTTTTTTATGCAGTACTCCTGACGAACTTCACCCATTGCACGCATCGTACCGGCTCTTAAGCTAGCTTGTGTTGGAGCAGCAGGACAAGCTCGCCATCCCGCCCGCTGCTTTCCTGCATTAATGCTCACCAAAACACAACGCACCCAGGGGAGAGATACCATGGCAAATAGGTAACCTATTTACCATGGTATCCCTCCCCTGCGGCGGCTGCTCTTGATCTCCGTTTGCTCTTGATCTCCGTGAACGCACCCGCTGTCTCCAAACCTTGCAGAGCAGGACATTGAAGCGCTTGAAAACACAGCACAACATTCCCTAATAACACTTGCAATGCATTATGACTTCAAAGGTATGGCTTTAAGTCTATGACATTATTATTTATTGATTTTATTTTGTTTTATTTCTTTGATCACCAACTGCCACGACAACACACTCGTTTTTTTATGCAGTACTCCTGATGAACTTCACCCATTGCCTGCATCGTACCGGCTCTTAAGCTAGCTTGTGTTGGAGCAGCAGGACAAGCTCGCCATCCCGCCCGCTGCTTTCCTGCATTAATGCTCACCAAAACACAACGCACCCAGGGGAGAGATACCATGGTAAATAGGTAACCTATTTACCATGGTATCCCTCCCCTGCGGCGGCTGCTTTTGATCTCCGGCTGCTCTTGATCTCCGTGAACGCACCCGCTGTCACATTGAAGCGCTTGAAAACACAGCACAACATTCCCTAATAACACTTGCAATGCATTATGACTTCAAAGGTATGACTTTAAGTCTATGACATTATTATTTATTGATTTTATTTTGTTTTATTTCTTTGATCACCAACTGCCACGACAACACACTCGTTTTTGTATGCAGTACTCCTGACGAACTTCACCAATTGACCGCATCGTACCGGCTCTTAAGGTAGCTTCTGTTGGAGCAGCAGGACAAGCTCGCCATCCCGCCCGCTGCTTTCCTGCGTTATTGCTCACCAAAACCGTTCGCCGAAACAAAAATAGGTAAATATGTAACCTATTTACCATGGAATCTCTCCCCTGGGTGCCTTGTGTTTTGCGCCGGCTGCTCTTGATCTCCGTGAACGCACCCGCTGTCTCCAAACCTTGCAGAGCAGCACATTGAAGCGCTTGAAAACACAGCACAACATTCCCTAATAACACTTGCAATGCATTATGACTTCAAAGGTATGGCTTTAAGTCTATGACATTATTATTTATTGATTTTATTTTGTTTTATTTCTTTGATCACCAACTGCCACGACAACACACTCGTTTTTTTATGCAGTACTCCTGACGAACTTCACCAATTGACCGCATCGTACCGGCTCTTAAGGTAGCTTGTGTTGGAGCAGCAGGACAAGCTCGCCATCCCGCCCGCTGCTTTCTTGCATTACTGCTCACCAAAACCGTTCGCCGAAACAAAAATAGGTAAATAGGTAACCTATTTACCATGGTATCTCTCCCCTGGGTGCCTTGTGTTTTGCGCCGGCTGCTCTTGATCTTCGTGAACGCACCCGCTGTCTCCAAACCTTGCAGAGCAGCACATTGAAGCGCTTGAAAACACAGCACAACATTCCCTAATAACACTTGCAATGCATTATGACTTCAAAGGTATGGCTTTAAGTCTATGACATTATTATTTATTGATTTTATTTTGTTTTATTTCTTTGATCACCAACTGCCACGACAACACACTCGTTTTTTTATGCAGTACTCCTGACGAACTTCACCCATTGCCCGCATGGTACCGGCTCTTAAGCTAGCTTGTGTTGGAGCAGCAGGACAAGCTCGCCATCCCGCCCGCTGCTTTCCTGCATAAATGCTCACCAAAACACAACGCACCCAGGGGAGAGATACCATGGTAAATAGGTAACCTATTTACCATGGTATCCCTCCCCTGCGGCGGCTGCTCTTGATCTCCGGCTGCTCTTGATCTCCGTGAACGCACCCGCTGTCACATTGAAGCGCTTGAAAACACAGCACAACATTCCCTAATAACACTTGCAATGCATTATGACTTCAAAGGTATGACTTTAAGTCTATGACATTATTATTTATTGATTTTATTTTGTTTTATTTCTTTGATCACCAACTGCCACGACAACACACTCGTTTTTGTATGCAGTACTCCTGACGAACTTCACCAATTGACCGCATCGTACCGGCTCTTAAGGTAGCTTCTGTTGGAGCAGCAGGACAAGCTCGCCATCCCGCCCGCTGCTTTCCTGCATTATTGCTCACCAAAACCGTTCGCCGAAACAAAAATAGGTAAATATGTAACCTATTTACCATGGAATCTCTCCCCTGGGTGCCTTGTGTTTTGCGCCGGCTGCTCTTGATCTCCGTGAACGCACCCGCTGTCTCCAAACCTTGCAGAGCAGCACATTGAAGCGCTTGAAAACACAGCACAACATTCCCTAATAACACTTGCAATGCATTATGACTTCAAAGGTATGGCTTTAAGTCTATGACATTATTATTTATTGATTTTATTTTGTTTTATTTCTTTGATCACCAACTGCCACGACAACACACTCGTTTTTTTATGCAGTACTCCTGACGAACTTCACCCATTGCCCGCATCGTACCGGCTCTTAAGCTAGCTTGTGTTGGAGCAGCAGGACAAGCTCGCCATCCCGCCCGCTGCGTTCCTGCATTAATGCTCACCAAAACACAACGCACCCAGGGGAGAGATACCATGGTAAATAGGTAACCTATTTACCATGGTATCCCTCCCCTGCGGCGGCTGCTCTTGATCTCCGGCTGCTCTTGATCTCCGTGAACGCACCCGCTGTCACATTGAAGCGCTTGAAAACACAGCACAACATTCCCTAATAACACTTGCAATGCATTATGACTTCAAAGGTATGACTTTAAGTCTATGACATTATTATTTATTGATTTTATTTTGTTTTATTTCTTTGATCACCAACTGCCACGACAACACACTCGTTTTTTTATGCAGTACTCCTGACGAACTTCACCAATTGACCGCATCGTACCGGCTCTTAAGGTAGCTTGTGTTGGAGCAGCAGGACAAGCTCGCCATCCCGCCCGCTGCTTTCTTGCATTACTGCTCACCAAAACCGTTCGCCGAAACAAAAATAGGTAAATAGGTAACCTATTTACCATGGTATTCTCCCCTGGGTGCCTTGTGTTTTGCGCCGGCTGCTCTTGATCTTCGTGAACGCACCCGCTGTCTCCAAACCTTGCAGAGCAGCACATTGAAGCGCTTGAAAACACAGCACAACATTCCCTAATAACACTTGCAATGCATTATGACTTCAAAGGTATGACTTTAAGTCTATGACATTATTATTTATTGATTTTATTTTGTTTTATTTCTTTGATCACCAACTGCCACGACAACACACTCGTTTTTTTATGCAGTACTCCTGACGAACTTCACCCATTGCACGCATCGTACCGGCTCTTAAGCTAGCTTGTGTTGGAGCAGCAGGACAAGCTCGCCATCCCGCCCGCTGCTTTCCTGCATTAATGCTCACCAAAACACAACGCACCCAGGGGAGAGATACCATGGTAAATAGGTAACCTATTTACCATGGTATCCCTCCCCTGCGGCGGCTGCTCTTGATCTCCGTTGGCTCTTGATCTCCGTGAACGCACCCGCTGTCACATTGAAGCGCTTGAAAACACAGCACAACATTCCCTAATAACACTTGCAATGCATTATGACTTCAAAGGTATGACTTTAAGTCTATGACATTATTATTTATTGATTTTATTTTGTTTTATTTCTTTGATCACCAACTGCCACGACAACACACTCGTTTTTTTTATGCAGTACTCCTGACGAACTTCACCAATTGACCGCATCGTACCGGCTCTTAAGCTAGCTTCTGTTGGAGCAGAAGGACAAGCTCGCCATCCCGCCCGCTGCTTTCCTGCATTATTGCTCACCAAAACCGTTCGCCGAAACAAAAATAGGTAAATATGTAACCTATTTACCATGGTATCTCTCCCCTGGGTGCCTTGTGTTTTGCGCCGGCTGCTCTTGATCTCCGTGAACGCACCCGCTGTCTCCAAACCTTGCAGAGCAGCACATTGAAGCGCTTGAAAACACAGCACAACATTCCCTAATAACACTTGCAATGCATTATGACTTCAAAGGTATGACTTTAAGTCTATGACATTATTATTTATTGATTTTATTTTGTTTTATTTCTTTGATCACCAACTGCCACGACAACACACTCGTTTTTTTATGCAGTACTCCTGACGAACTTCACCCATTGCCCGCATCGTACCGGCTCTTAAGCTAGCTTGTGTTGGAGCAGCAGGACAAGCTCGCCATCCCGCCCGCTGCTTTCCTGCATTAATGCTCACCAAAACACAACGCACCCAGGGGAGAGATACCATGGTAAATAGGTAACCTATTTACCATGGTATCCCTCCCCTGCGGCGGCTGCTCTTGATCTCCGTTTGCTCTTGATCTCCGTGAACGCACCCGCTGTCTCCAAACCTTGCAGAGCAGCACATTGAAGCGCTTGAAAACACAGCACAACATTCCCTAATAACACTTGCAATGCATTATGACTTCAAAGGTATGACTTTAAGTCTATGACATTATTATTTATTGATTTTATTTTGTTTTATTTCTTTGATCACCAACTGCCACGACAACACACTCGTTTTTTTATGCAGTACTCCTGACGAACTTCACCCATTGCCCGCATCGTACCGGCTCTTAAGCTAGCTTGTGTTGGAGCAGCAGGACAAGCTCGCCATCCCGCCCGCTGCTTTCCTGCATTAATGCTCACCAAAACACAACGCACCCAGGGGAGAGATACCATGGTAAATAGGTAACCTATTTACCATGGTATCCCTCCCCTGCGGCGGCTGCTCTTGATCTCCGTTTGCTCTTGATCTCCGTGAACGCACCCGCTGTCTCCAAACCTTGCAGAGCAGCACATTGAAGCGCTTGAAAACACAGCACAACATTCCCTAATAACACTTGCAATGCATTATGACTTCAAAGGTATGACTTTAAGTCTATGACATTATTATTTATTGATTTTATTTTGTTTTATTTCTTTGATCACCAACTGCCACGACAACACACTCGTTTTTTTTATGCAGTACTCCTGACGAACTTCACCAATTGCCCGCATCGTACCGGCTCTTAAGGTAGCTTCTGTTGGAGCAGCAGGACAAGCTCGCCATCCCGCCCGCTGCTTTCCTGCATTATTGCTCACCAAAACCGTTCGCCGAAACAAAAATAGGTAAATATGTAACCTTATTACCATGGTATCTCTCCCCTGGGTGCCTTGTGTTTTGCGCCGACTGGTCTTGATCTCCGTGAACGCACCCGCTGTCTCCAAACCTTGCAGAGCAGAACATTGAAGCGCTTGAAAACACAGCACAACATTCCCTAATAACACTTGCAATGCATTATGACTTCAAAGGTATGGCTTTAAGTCTATGACATTATTATTTATTGATTTTATTTTGTTTTATTTCTTTGATCACCAACTGCCACGACAACACACTCGTTTTTTTATGCAGTACTCCTGACGAACTTCACCCATTGCCCGCATCGTACCGGCTCTTAAGCTAGCTTGTGTTGGAGCAGCAGGACAAGCTCGCCATCCCGCCCGCTGCTTTCCTGCATTAATGCTCACCAAAACACAACGCACCCAGGGGAGAGATACCATGGTAAATAGGTAACCTATTTACCATGGTATCCCTCCCCTGCGGCGGCTGCTCTTGATGTCCGGCTGCTCTTGATCTCCGTGAACGCACCCGCTGTCACATTGAAGCGCTTGAAAACACAGCACAACATTCCCTAATAACACTTGCAATGCATTATGACTTCAAAGGTATGACTTTAAGTCTATGACATTATTATTTATTGATTTTATTTTGTTTTATTTCTTTGATCACCAACTGCCACGACAACACACTCGTTTTTGTATGCAGTACTCCTGACGAACTTCACCAATTGAACGCATCGTACCGGCTCTTAAGGTAGCTTGTGTTGGAGCAGCAGGACAAGCTCGCCATCCCGCCCGCTGCTTTCTTGCATTACTGCTCACCAAAACCGTTCGCCGAAACAAAAATAGGTAAATAGGTAACCTATTTACCATGGTATCTCTCCCCTGGGTGCCTTGTGTTTTGCGCCGGCTGCTCTTGATCTCCGTGAACGCACCCGCTGTCTCCAAACCTTGCAGAGCAGCACATTGAAGCGCTTGAAAACACAGCACAACATTCCCTAATAACACTTGCAATGCATTATGACTTCAAAGGTATGACTTTAAGTCTATGACATTATTATTTATTGATTTTATTTTGTTTTATTTCTTTGATCACCAACTGCCACGACAACACACTCGTTTTTTTATGCAGTACTCCTGACGAACTTCACCCATTGCAAGCATCGTACTGGCTCTTAAGCTAGCTTGTGTTGGAGCAGCAGGACAAGCTCGCCATCCCGCCCGCTGCTTTCCTGCATTAATGCTCACCAAAACACAACGCACCCAGGGGAGAGATACCATGGTAAATAGGTAACCTATTTACCATGGTATCCCTCCCCTGCGGCGGCTGCTCTTGATCTCCGTTTGCTCTTGATCTCCGTGAACGCACCCGCTGTCACATTGAAGCGCTTGAAAACACAGCACAACATTCCCTAATAACACTTGCAATGCATTATGACTTCAAAGGTATGACTTTAAGTCTATGACATTATTATTTATTGATTTTATTTTGTTTTATTTCTTTGATCACCAACTGCCACGACAACACACTCGTTTTTTTTATGCAGTACTCCTGACGAACTTCACCAATTGACCGCATCGTACCGGCTCTTAAGCTAGCTTCTGTTGGAGCAGCAGGACAAGCTCGCCATCCCGCCCGCTGCTTTCCTGCATTATTGCTCACCAAAACCGTTCGCCGAAACAAAAATAGGTAAATATGTAACCTATTTACCATGGTATCTCTCCCCTGGGTGCCTTGTGTTTTGCGCCGGCTGCTCTTGATCTCCGTGAACGCACCCGCTGTCTCCAAACCTTGCAGAGCAGCACATTGAAGCGCTTGAAAACACAGCACAACATTCCCTAATAACACTTGCAATGCATTATGACTTCAAAGGTATGACTTTAAGTCTATGACATTATTATTTATTGATTTTATTTTGTTTTATTTCTTTGATCACCAACTGCCACGACAACACACTCGTTTTTTTATGCAGTACTCCTGACGAACTTCACCAATTGCCCGCATCGTACCGGCTCTTAAGGTAGCTTCTGTTGGAGCAGCAGGAGAAGCTCGCCATCCCGCCCGCTGCTTTCCTGCATTATTGCTCACCAAAACCGTTCGCCGAAACAAAAATAGGTAAATATGTAACCTATTTACCATGGTATCTCTCCCCTGGGTGCCTTGTGTTTTGCGCCGACTGCTCTTGATCTCCGTGAACGCACCCGCTGTCTCCAAACCTTGCAGAGCAGCACATTGAAGCGCTTGAAAACACAGCACAACATTCCCTAATAACACTTGCAATGCATTACGACTTCAAAGGTATGACTTTAAGTCTATGACATTATTATTTATTGATTTTATTTTGTTTTATTTCTTTGATCACCAACTGCCACGACAACACACTCGTTTTTTTATGCAGTACTCCTGACGAACTTCACCAATTGACCGCATCGTACCGGCTCTTAAGGTAGCTTGTGTTGGAGCAGCAGGACAAGCTCGCCATCCCGCCCGCTGCTTTCTTGCATTACTGCTCACCAAAACCGTTCGCCGAAACAAAAATAGGTAAATAGGTAACCTATTTACCATGGTATCTCTCCCCTGGGTGCCTTGTGTTTTGCGCCGGCTGCTCTTGATCTTCGTGAACGCACCCGCTGTCTCCAAACCTTGCAGAGCAGCACATTGAAGCGCTTGAAAACACAGCACAACATTCCCTAATAACACTTGCAATGCATTATGACTTCAAAGGTATGACTTTAAGTCTATGACATTATTATTTATTGATTTTATTTTGTTTTATTTCTTTGATCACCAACTGCCACGACAACACACTCGTTTTTGTATGCAGTACTCCTGACGAACTTCACCAATTGAACGCATCGTACCGGCTCTTAAGGTAGCTTGTGTTGGAGCAGCAGGACAAGCTCGCCATCCCGCCCGCTGCTTTCTTGCATTACTGCTCACCAAAACCGTTCGCCGAAACAAAAATAGGTAAATAGGTAACCTATTTACCATGGTATCTCTCCCCTGGGTGCCTTGTGTTTTGCGCCGGCTGCTCTTGATCTCCGTGAACGCACCCGCTGTCTCCAAACCTTGCAGAGCAGCACATTGAAGCGCTTGAAAACACAGCACAACATTCCCTAATAACACTTGCAATGCATTATGACTTCAAAGGTATGACTTTAAGTCTATGACATTATTATTTATTGATTTTATTTTGTTTTATTTCTTTGATCACCAACTGCCACGACAACACACTCGTTTTTTTATGCAGTACTCCTGACGAACTTCACCCATTGCACGCATCGTACCGGCTCTTAAGCTAGCTTGTGTTGGAGCAGCAGGACAAGCTCGCCATCCCGCCCGCTGCTTTCCTGCATTAATGCTCACCAAAACACAACGCACCCAGGGGAGAGATACCATGGTAAATAGGTAACCTATTTACCATGGTATCCCTCCCCTGCGGCGGCTGCTCTTGATCTCCGTTTGCTCTTGATCTCCGTGAACGCACCCGCTGTCACATTGAAGCGCTTGAAAACACAGCACAACATTCCCTAATAACACTTGCAATGCATTATGACTTCAAAGGTATGACTTTAAGTCTATGACATTATTATTTATTGATTTTATTTTGTTTTATTTCTTTGATCACCAACTGCCACGACAACACACTCGTTTTTTTTATGCAGTACTCCTGACGAACTTCACCAATTGACCGCATCGTACCGGCTCTTAAGCTAGCTTCTGTTGGAGCAGCAGGACAAGCTCGCCATCCCGCCCGCTGCTTTCCTGCATTATTGCTCACTAAAAACCGTTCGCCGAAACAAAAATAGGTAAATATGTAACCTATTTACCATGGTATCTCTCCCCTGGGTGCCTTGTGTTTTGCGCCGGCTGCTCTTGATCTCCGTGAACGCACCCGCTGTCTCCAAACCTTGCAGAGCAGCACATTGAAGCGCTTGAAAACACAGCACAACATTCCCTAATAACACTTGCAATGCATTATGACTTCAAAGGTATGACTTTAAGTCTATGACATTATTATTTATTGATTTTATTTTGTTTTATTTCTTTGATCACCAACTGCCACGACAACACACTCGTTTTTTTATGCAGTACTCCTGACGAACTTCACCAATTGCCCGCATCGTACCGGCTCTTAAGGTAGCTTCTGTTGGAGCAGCAGGAGAAGCTCGCCATCCCGCCCGCTGCTTTCCTGCATTATTGCTCACCAAAACCGTTCGCCGAAACAAAAATAGGTAAATATGTAACCTATTTACCATGGTATCTCTCCCCTGGGTGCCTTGTGTTTTGCGCCGACTGCTCTTGATCTCCGTGAACGCACCCGCTGTCTCCAAACCTTGCAGAGCAGCACATTGAAGCGCTTGAAAACACAGCACAACATTCCCTAATAACACTTGCAATGCATTACGACTTCAAAGGTATGACTTTAAGTCTATGACATTATTGTTTATTGATTTTATTTTGTTTTATTTCTTTGATCACCAACTGCCACGACAACACACTCGTTTT